>NW_017731351.1:299294-308077 GCF_001890085.2 Hipposideros armiger
CACCCGCATCCCGCCACCCTCCTGACCTGGTATTACTGAGAACTAAAATCTGACTTCCCAGAGTCTTACTGAGATTTTAGGTTGTCTTGTAGCTAGTCTTCCCACCCAGGTTTTAAAAGCTCTGTGCACTAAAGCCTGATGACTTGATCCAAGCTTCAAAGGACTCATCATTAACAGCAGGATTCTGGAAGGCAATTTTCTCACCTGGGGCTGTTTTGGGCCACTCAGTAAGTGTTTGGAATTCCCTCATCATCCACACCCTGCTCCAGAAAATAGCCATGACCCTGGGCAATCTTACTGAAATCTCTCTGATGTCTATGCCATTATCAAAAACATTCAGACTGCAAAAAACGAGAAATTTGTCAGAGTGCCACTTCTGTCCTTACTTCACCATCAGGAGACACTCCGAGCACAACATCCAAGAATCACCTTAACTGGCTGTCCTCTGGACTCAGAAACTGGGTTTATATTCTGTTCCAACCATTAATATTTGTTTTTCTTTGGCTTCTCATTAGAGTTTCCCTCATTAAATGCCTGTTTGTTCACACCATGCAGCAGATATCCTCCATTACCAAGTCTCAGCAGATGGTTCAATTAGTCCTGCCACAACAGAACCCTGCTGAAACCAACCGCATAGACTATATTCCCGAAATTGTGCAGCAGGAAGCTGGGTGTTTAAAAGTCCTGGTTGAATTGGCTAACTAAAGGGTGGACTGGATAAAATGATCTTAATGTTCCCCTTAACTTGACTGAATCTTAGGAATCTTCCTGAGTCTAGACCTCTAACCTCCCTTTTCTTAGAGCATTTACTTTAGAAAATGTATAAATCTTTTCTGTGTCATTTTGAGATGTAAACCCTTTTTAAAAGCTTCTTGCTTGTTGTTTAACCCACACATGTCTTTCTCTAAGAAGTGGAAGTCATCCTGTTAAACTGTAATCATCCAGGAAGATACCATGTTCTAGTTTCTATGGGAGGAGAGAAGCCTAATTATTTTTTTTCCTATAGGAGCCTAACACTGTTAATGCACTTAGGACTTTACATTGTAATTCAATTATTTCCATACGATCCCTTTAACTACAATATGAAACCTTTGAGAAAATATCCAGATGCGATATTTGATTGATCCCTAACACTTGGTATATTGAAGCACTTCAAACTTAACCTCAAGGTTTCTAAAGCTGTATATAGGAAACCTGCATTGCTTCATGTGATACATATGGAAAAGAATGAAAGTATGTACTATTTTTCATGTATAAGTTCTCAGTGGTGAGCAGTGAAGATAAGTACTTATTGATCATAAGAATAATCTTCATTTATCATGTTCAGAGTGAGTCTTATGATACCTGTAACTGGAAATGTAGCATAAGTATATCCTATTATATTTAATTAGGTTGTATTTACTGTTATAAGTCAAATATTATATCTAGTCACACTTAATATATATTGCATTATCTCTTCCTCCAAAATACTCAAATTAATAAATAAAATGTAAAGTTTCCAAAGCATATTTAATGAAAAGTAACAAATATAGGGATAAAAGAGGATGAAAGTTAACCTCCAACAATATTTTATGCCAGGAAAATAAATTATTGCTTACAATAGAGATTAAATTGTATATAAATAATGATAATAAATGGCCATTAACAGCATGCTTTCTACTGCTCTGAGGCATAACAATAAATGTAGGACTGACAGTCATATTTCTTTGCTAATTCTTTATACATACCACTCCTTGGGGATAGACCTAATTTTTCTAACAAGTAGAGTAAAATCGAGAACATGCTGTTGTTTCCCCCAATTAGCCTCAGAAAAGTTGGAATTGAATCAATTGTCTTTTTTTGTTAATCCATCTTTTTCTTTTCAAGATTTTATTGCGGAATTGGGGGAGGAGAACAGTGTTGGGAAATTGGGGAAGGGAACCGGCCAAGTTGTTCTTTAATCTTAGTTGTGGAGGATGCTAGTTGCCATCTGGCTGCCCGTCGGCAGCTCGTGGCCTCCAAGCTCAAGGTGCTGTGTTCAATCTTAGTTGTGGGTGGGCGTAGCCACCATCCCATGCGGGAGTCGAACCAGCAGCCTTGTTGTTAAGAGTGCACGCTCTATCCACTGAGCCATTTGGGTGGCAGCTCAGCTCAAGGTTCTGAGTTCAGTCTTAGTTGCGGGTGGGCGTAGCCCACCATCAAACAGGCAATCTTATTGTTACACCAGCAGAGCCATCCTGCCACCTGTTGGCAGCTCAGCTCGGGCGCAGCGTCACTGGCCCATGTGGGAATCTAACTGGCGGCCCTGTTGCTCAGAGCTCGCACTCTTAAGCCAACTCTTAACCAACTGAGCCACTCGGCTGGCCCCTAAATCCATCTTATATGTTTAAAATAAACACGCTGTCAAAAAAATAAATAAACAAACAAAAAAATAAACACACTGTCGTCCTATTGGTTATCCACTTTCTTTTAGAATCACTGATTTTCATCTCTTAAGTAGTCAATTGACTCGATTCAATAAAGAAATATATACTATATTAACATAATAATTTCATTATAACTACTAGAATAACATGACTTTTATGACATATTACTTTGATATTTTAATTATAATTATAATTATAAAGGACTAGGTGTATTTATTCAGTTTAAGACATGATATATAAAACAAGTAAAGCCTGCTTAGGCAAAATTATTTTAGATATTCTATTTACCAAGATTATTCTAGGTGCCGCAATCCTTATTTTTTTTTTAACAAAAATTAGGATGTATTCATTGCAAAAATATAAAAATATTGACTGACTCCCCCCAAAATTACTGTATTAAAAATACTGTGAAATTTCCAGTATTTACTGGTAGTGAAATTTCCATCTACCAGTATGATATTAATAATTTTGTTTATTAAGTTCCAATGGCCTTTAATAATGTTTACTCCGGATACATGGTGCAAAAATGATAGTGTACATTCCTGATTTTCTCAGAAATATAATTAAACAAATTTTCAGTAGTCATGTGTTTGTGGCTATGTCAATCATAATTCTATTAATATTTCAATTTATTTCTATTCTATATATTTATGTGGAAACATATCCTAAAGAGTTATTTTATTCAGAAATATATGATGTGAACAAGAGAATGAATTAGAATGCCACAATAACAACTATCATTAATTAAGAGTACATTATGTATGTATGCAGCGATAGACAGGGAGATAGACAGATAGATTTTTTAGGATTCTGTAATAAACTTGTAGGTTCTGTCCATTTAAAGTAAGCTAAAATGCTTACTGTGCTTACTATACTTGTATAATCTTGGAGAAAAAACGTGCCTGGTTCGTTAAAGAACTATGTTTTCCTTATACTGGCCAGATCTTCAGTAATCTGAGTTAATCAATTTATGGTCACACTATACCCATGCCAATAGATCTTGTCAACAACTTGGATCAAGACCTTTATTACATATAGAGATAACACTTAATTTACCTTATAATTTAACTTATGCTAAAGCTCCCTTTAAATTCAGTGCCTTCAACTCGCACACTGCTGAAGAGGCTTTTTCCCAATGGGTACCATGAAACACTACCTTCTTGCTTATTTATTAACTTAGAAATATATTCTCTCTTTTTATAAGGCATGGCTGCTCATCTGCAGTCTTTTTGCTGTAAGATCTTTATGTCTGCGCTCCATCAGTGTCCTTTCGTGCATCTCCAATAGAGACAGTAATTTCCGCTTATTTTCGTGGAAGAGACTCAGCTAACAGAATTATGGATGTCACACCATTTCCCTGCAGCATCATTAAATACCCAACCTTTCCACAGGTACATAGGGAGCGGTACTTTTTAACTTAGGACACATTCTCAAATTCATTATGGGATCATATTTCCATGACATTACTCTCACTTATTCAAAGTATGTTCATCAATTCTTTCAATAAATTCTACCAATGTGCTACATTAAAATGTTTCTGCTTCTTCTTACCTGAATTTATAACAACATTGAGGGCATGAAAACATGCTCATATCAATTCAATGTGGGGTTCAACAGGCATGTACTTTTCATGAGGAAAATAGATGAAGGTGAAAAACATGGCACACGTTCTCACATTTTCCCCCTGAATTCTACTGAAACATCAAGATAGCCATCTCCAGATCAGTAGCCTCATTTCCTGATAAACACCTACTTAGGGCACTGGCTGCCTAAGATATGCCTTTGGGAGAGAAAAAAATGTATATATAAATAAGTTAATATGGAAGGGCTCATTTTCTTTTCTAAATTCTAGGGTTTAAAACCTGAAATAGGAAGAGAAGTGAGTCTAAGGACAATACATGTGTATATCCATCAAAAGTCTCATTTTCTCAGAACTTGTGGGCACTTAATTATTTTCCCGATTATTTCACCAATTTCTATAACAGCATACTTTTTAATAACAGTCAAAATTGATACAATCATGCCAATAGATTAAAATATTATGAATACTTATTTTGTTTTTAAATTTATCTACTTACTTTACTCATTAGCTGTGGATATGAAGTAATTATAATTGAATCCCTCATGAGTATGGAGGAAATATGCACTTTCTATTATGTAATTATGATACAGGGTCAGACAACTCTCACGGATACTCTGAGAAATTGTCTCCAAGAGGGATAGAAAGTAACATTTTTAAATTACTGTGTGTATAAGTTAACCTTTTCATGGGGTGCAGTCATGTCTTTTCTAGATTCCCTTATTCTGAAACCTGAAATTAGATGGGTGAAGGCATGAAGAAGGTCATTATTGATTTATTATCACCATCGAGGAATTTCCTCACTATACTAAGCAGCGAAATGCTTTAGTGTCATTTACATTTGGCTAAGTTGAAAATATGAATTTCAGAGTTGCTTTTACCAACACCAAATCCAGTAGGGGTAATTAAATATGCTAAATACCAAAGTTACTGTATATATACTTTAATCATGGCTTTAAATATTCTTTTACTTTTCATTTCAGACGAGTTTATTTCCACTAAACACTAATGATGCCATTAACTGTAAGGGACACTGACTTTTCCCACACAAAGACAGAAAAAAAGAACCCTGCTGATTAAATTGTCATGTGTATTTATTGTAAATTATATTCAATTTCAGAGCTGTTTAAAATTCATATCTTAAAATCAATGATACCCAATATTTCCCTATGTTCCCTGCACTGCTTGGTTAAAAATAAATGGTTTCAGAGTCTCTGGGGGAAAAAAAAACAAAAACAATGCAATAAATTGAACTGATTCCTCTTGGTTCAAAAAAGATTTACTATGTCCCAAAATGTCAAACTATTTTAGCCCGGTGTTTGACAAAAACTACAATGTATCACGCTGCCAGGGGTAAACAATTAGGTTCCCTTCTTGAAACAGATAATAAAAACAAACCGGTATTTTAAAACGTCTGTATTTTAAGGTCCACGAAATCAAATTTCACTTCATAGTTTCTGCTACATAATGTATTCTCTTATATTCACACACATTATATCTGACACACTTCTTATTCCTAAGAAATAAACTAAAACAGTCAAAATGTTACGCTTTGCCAAAGAGAAGTCATTCTAATTTGTAACAATTCCACATTTCCTTACAAGTAACAGTAATTCCTTCCACATCCTAGAATGCCATGTGCAGTGATTATATTCCACAGTGAGGAATACATTTTCCTTTTCACTTTAATGGCATTTTATATATATTTTTTCTTTAGCCCACTTACTTTTAATAGGTTTAAAGGAAGAATGGCTTCTGCAGTATCAAAAGGAGTAAAGCAGCTAACAGAGAATTTCATGAGGCTTTTGCTGGGTGGCAGAGCAGCGATAGTCGCATCAGAGGAATCATGGCTGGGTGCACTTGGCCTGTATCAGTAATTCCAGCGCACGGTTCTCTCTGGTGCATGGCCAGTGTTATAATCAGGAGACAGCAGAGAAGCTGTGTAATGATGATTTTAATGATCGTTTTAGGGCAGTAAACAACTACTCGTTACTATCTCAAGGTTGACTGAAGAAGCATAAATGATCATGTGCACTTTGAGAAATACGCTTGAAATTTTGGTGTGCGGTCTCTCTAATGAGGAAATTAAGTATTGGCCCTACAGATGAAGAAGATACATGAAGAACAGAGACATCTTCAAAATTAAAAAGAATATTTTATAGGAGATAAATGATAAATCATTTCAATACTAGAAATAAATTTAATCACATATGTATATATGGTTTTAAATGTATTTGTGAATATTATATTCACTTTATATCATGGATTTCTGTGGTTTAAGAAAAAACAGTTCTTACGTACTTCTGATATCTTAACTTCAAAAAATAATTAAATACAATATGCTCATATTACATATTAATGTCTATAATTGTTAAATTTATAATTTTAAAGAAAATACTTCCTTTCAGTGTAATTGCTGCCATGATGAAATTTTGGAATGATTTATTTCAGCAATAGAACTAGACATTAAATTTAGATTATACTTTTAAAGTAATTATAGAATCTGAAAACACAAGTTGGAGTAAGGATATTTCTTTAGCTACCTTTCAATTTTGAATGAAATATTCATCTTTTTTAAACTAACTTTCTTCACGAGTAAGTTTTTAAAGTAATTTTCATTGAGTCACTATATGCGTGTGACAGATTGTCAATCCATATCTAATTGAAATTCCATCACCCGATTTTCATAATTCTCACTAGTAGTTATACTTGTGGGTATTACTTACAGATCCATCAAAAATCAGCCCAGTGATCCTGAATAAGATATGCAATTTGAGTCTCAATTTTTCATCCCTAAATCTAGGGTGCTGGAATGTATAAAATGCATAGACCTGTGTGCTCTCCCAGTTCTATACTTCTGTAGTTCTTTTTTAATTAAATTTATTGGGGTGACATTAGTTAATAAAATTATAGAGGTTTCAGGTGTACGATTCTATAACACATCATCTATATATTGCATTGTGTGCTCATCACCCAGAGTCAGATCTCCTTCTGTCACCATGTGTTTGACCCCTACTAACTCCCCCCACCCCGAATGCTTACCCTCTGTATCCTTCTTTTGTCTGTGAATGCCATGTTGTGTTAGAATTGAGAAATAGTCATTTTCTTTGGAAAATTCATATTACTGTTTAAAGACTTGAATAGACAATGCATCTAACACAAATAGAGGAAATTAGTTAACAATAGTAACTTATTTAAAAAAAATATAAACATGGAGTTGTATTATTTAAGGGGTTCCATGTATTATTTACAAGAGGCTCTCTTCCCCCGCCACACTCACACACACACACACACACACACACTCTCACACACACACTCACACACTCACACACACACTCACACACACACTCACACACTCACACACACACATACACTCACACACACACACTCACACACACAAACACTCTCACACTCACACACACTCACACACACACACATATCCATAAACATGTGTCCTCACCCAACACAACTTCAAAGACTATCTCCTACCGTACATATTACTTTGTGACTAGGGATAGAACTTTTATTTGTAAAAGCTACTTTCTTTCAACTTATTTTGCTTTGACTGATTTTTCTTTTTAATTCTCTCATAGTTCTTCAAATTTAACAATGATAAGTGACCAGGCTATTGGAGAAAAAGAAGTATTTCTATTTTATTAACCTCAGGAGAATTGGGAAAATCTATATTTCTCCTATAAACACTATACAAAGCTCTAAATGTCAGCTTGTGTATCAGAAACTCCTACAACACTATATATTTGTAAATGTACATGTTTTAACCTTGACTCTATGCCTTTGCTCACTCTCCTTTGATTTTTCCATTTCCCAAAGCTGCATATCGTTTTATTGTAATTAAAAATATATATATAGTATAATCAAAGTAGTACACGCAACATGATTTTTAACTGTAAAATACCACAGAAGAATTTAATTGTGAAAATCGAGAGTTCCCCCCACCACTCATTCTCTCCCTACATCACACCCTATCCAGAAACCACATTAATTATTTCCATTTTTAAGCCTACTGATTTTCTATTATGGCAAATCTTTATTTTTCCTCCATTATCTATTCTTCCCTCATACCATATAGACATAGGGCTCCAGGCAAAGCAAGAAAAAATCCCTCCACAGCCTGTCTTGCTACATGTCACCACATGGCTAAATTCAAGCCAATAGGTCACACATTTGAAAAATTAAAATGATGGTTTATGTTTTTCTTCCTTCATCATTCCAAAAGGAAACAGATGTGGTGCTAGTGAGCCAGCTTCCCTTACGCAGGTGAGGGAGACACCCAGGACCAGCAGGACAATAAGAATCAAGAAAGCTGGGTGCCTGGGGATGCTCATGGGCCTCGTATGGGACCTGACTAGCCACCTGCAGTAGACCGTCCTGGGAGACAGAAATACACTCCTTAAATCCATTTACGGGTCTGAATTCTGAGGTTCTATTGTTATAACAAATTTGCCTCTATCCTAATTAATGCAGAAACTGACTTAAAAAAAGGCATTTTATTACAGAATCATAAGCAAAATTATGATATAATAAAACAGCGTAATGTTTCTCTTACACTCATGGCTTGATGATTATGGTTATGAGTATGTTATTTAAAAGTATTTGACCAGAACTCACCAAATATTTCTTTTGTCCTTCTTGACCACAGACTACAAAATGTCTGAGAAAAAGTTCAAACTAGTTGGAGCAGCAGGTTTCAGGACAATTCCTTTAAAACTGTCCTGAGTTGGACCCACTCTTTCCTCAGCCTTTGTCCTTATTTGATTCCTCAGTTCACTGGGGAGGGG
>NW_017731351.1:308112-339817 GCF_001890085.2 Hipposideros armiger
TTAAATTTTGAAATGGTCTTCCCGTTGTCCTTTAATAATCAGTTGAAGAAATCTTTTAGTAATTCTTGGTACATTGGATTTATTAAGTCTTTGTATTGTTTTCAACTCTTTAAAGATTTCTTTAAAGGTGACTATTTTTAAATTGATTTTGTTGGAGATTGTAATCCTTTCTATTTTAATTCCTATGCCATTCAGCTCTGGTATATATATATATATATATATATATATATATATATATATATATATATATATATATGAGATCTGACAATTAAGTTGGTGAACTCATCCTAGAAAAAGTGCTACATAACTCACTGCTGAATATCACTATGGTCACCTTCAAAGTTCTCCCCTTGGGAAGCTATGCACTGACCTCAGCACTTAGTCCACCCTTCAAAACAATTTTGGAATCTTTTTCTGGGATGGCCATCAGAGCTGTCGTCATATTACCCTTGATGTCCTGAATGTCATCAAAATGTCTTCATTCCAATATTTCCTTTATCTTTAGGTAAAGAAAGAAGTCATTGGAGGCCAGATAAGGTGAGCAGGGAGGGTGTTCCAATACAGTTATTTGTTTAGTGGCTAAAAACTCCCTCACAATATATATCAGATATTTTTTCTTCTCTCCGTTTTCTTTCAATGCCTTTGAAATGTCTAACTTATAATTCAGGTCCCATTTGCTACTTGATGTCACTCCAGACAAATGCAGCCTACCTGAATTCATTTGTTTCTATTTCCTAGCATAGCGCCAGACAGTTAGTTATATTAATAAACACTTTGGAATCAATGAATTACAGAATACATTGCAAAGCAGGCTTTGTTAGTTACATATTTGTGCTAAAAGCAATGCATATACCTAACAAGCACTGGTTTTTGGCTTGATGATACTGAAGAGCCTTAGAAAAGATGCTGAAACTAACCACATGCTTGCAAACTCAGAGGGAAAGGTTGTCATCTCTATTGGTAGGGGTTTCGTTTAGCTCTGTTGCCATCTTGTGGTGAGAACTGCATCAGCCTAAGAGCTCTACCTGCTCAGCTCTCCTGGCCTTTGGACCCAGCCTCCTCTGGCCCTCATTCTGGAGAACAAGCCTTACCAGAGCCTCACTCCAAGCCTCACAAGAGAGCTTCTTGCTTTCCATCCTGCTGTTCTTTGCTGATACTTAAGGGAACGATGCAGTGGTGGGATGTCAGCACACCTTCATTCATCTGGCTCAGCTGAGCAGACCTGAATTCTGGGGCTTTCCCTGAGGCCTCTACTTGTTGTATGTGGCTGGGAATTGAGACAGTAGCTCCTAGAAGTGCAGCGGAGTCAGTGTCACAGTGAGTGATCTCCGAGCAATGGTGGATTGGAGGCAGTGGATAAATTGTTACAGGTCCCATAAAGCAATTAAAGAAGCAGTGGATAACACTGCCTCTCCCTCCAGTGAAAACTCACACTCTTGTTACAAAAGCTACGCAGTGTGTTCACTCTCCACTGGACTCATTTTCATTATCCTTCCTTCCTGTTTCTTGAGATTGTATTACCCAGTGAAGTATTAGCACGGAAGATATTACAAGCTTTGTTTTCTAGGAAAACTGGAAAACATGTAAATTCCCTATCCCATTTAGTGAACTCTAATGTAAACTTTCAGGACGAAGCTGTGGGAGCCTGCGCGTACTTGGCCTTGAACTCCATCTCTGCCACCTGAATCGGCGATGCTTCTGACAGAGGCTGCTTGGTCAGCTTGGGTCCAACACTAAAGACACACTAGATCAGGACCATGGCCAAACTGCCATAAATCACTAACACGAGAAGGAAATAGGCCTTTGTCTCATCAGACCTTGATGTTTTTGACGGTATAAACCTAGTCTAGATTGATAGGGAAATTGCACCAGAAGTCAGCTCGGCTGTAATCTAAACTTTTAAAATAAGGCACGTGCACCTGGCTTTGGAGCTCGCCAGGAGAGAATGAGAAAATGGTTATCAGAGGTTAGAAGGAAGACAATTCATGTTACACCATGGTTATGTGTGGGGAAAAACTGATGCCCTATATAATTTTGAATGTAAGTAGTATAAGTGCAACTTAATGTGAAGTGTGAAAAACAGAAGGGTAGGAAAACAATGGAGATAGTATGAGTTTGATGAGAAAAGAACAACTAATTTGCAAGCAAGAACAAATATATTAGAAAGAGTCAAAACAAAGCATATAAGGGGAGAAGTGACAACTAATTTTCTCAATCAGTAAAAAATAAAACTGTGCAATTAGTTATATATTGAAGACCTACTAAACTCACTCTTGTGGCAAAGACAAAATCAAGGGTATGGGCATCTTACCCATGGTTAAAATGGCATAAAACATGAGGGTGGTACCAGTGAGTCTTTTCAGTGAGACAAGATGCTTTAGGGACCTCTTGCGCCTCCTAAGGAAGCTGCATACTATCCAAGCATCTGAATTTAAGTCTAGGGAGAGAGGTATGTCTTTAGTAGAATTGTGAGTATAGATTTTGACACTTAGAACTGATTAAAATTAAAAAAAATAATAAAAAACTAAAAAGAAATTAGAGAGTGTACTGTGAAAAAGAATTATCTTCTTGGACTAACAAAGACTGAGAGACCTGAAACAACACTTGGCCCCAGACTTCCTATAACAACAGCATGGGGAAGGGGCTGTGTCACCATCAATGAGGGTAAATTATCCAGTGCCTTCTTCCGATGTAGCCAAGAGAGAAAATGACAAAAGAAAAGAAGATGGAAGTAAGAATCACAAAAAATAAATGAGCGGAGGAAATATTTCTAGGTAGTGAAATCAGGGTCTAATCAAGGAGGATTTCCTACTTCTAGGATCGGGTTACATTTTAATACCTGGATAACAGGATTTCTGTATTTCTATGAACAAAGCAATACTGTGTGCTTCTATTCTTCTCTGTTCTAAATGAGGTTGCTTATTTTGATTATCTTATCCTGGTCCCACTCTTGGTTATGGAAATAGAGGGTGAGACATAGAATTTTCTTTTTAATGCATGGATCCAAGCAGCACTCTCAGCTCTGAAGAGATTTCTGTGACCTACCCATCAACCCTTTGCTTTTAGTCCCAAACAGTACCTGGATGGGACCCTGGCAGTGGGGGGTGAGGTTGTGGGGGTGATAATCTGCATGTGCAAGGGGGAAGGAACAAAGTATTTAGTGACCAAAAGTATGCACTTTTACATAAACTGTATATTCATCCAAATATCGGATCCTCCTTCTGAGAGAATTATTATATTTTCACACCATGTTAAAAGCAGATTGTACGTGGAAGTGATATGTGTCACTTTCAGTTGGGAGCTGTGAGATCTGGTACACAGTTTTCCACACTTGTTATTTTTTTTTGTTTGTTTGTTTTTGCTTTTTATCCCTGCCTCTATGGTTCTATGGCTATGGAAGCAGGTGATAAAAAACAGCCTTCTTAGCCCCTGTCCCTGAGTGCCCAAGATGAACAGAGGCCCAAATATTGACATGTAATGTGAGTGAGACATATATATTTTACTCTCTGAAATCTTGGAGCTTTTTCGGGTGGTTTGTTTTTAGAACACAATCTAGCCAATTCTAATTTAATAAACTCTCCTCAGAGGATATCATTAAACCCTGGTCAGGGATAAATCTAATTATTTTATCAGCCAAACATAGTAATTTTATTAGTCTCATCAATGATGGCTTTATTCTGGGGCATTTGACAACATTCTAGCTAATGAGTTGTCGGGGGGGAAAAATGGCTCAGTGTTTCTGAGAAAAGTTGCCTCTTTTAAAAATGAGACACATATAATCTAGGTATACTAAGCATTCTACTAGACACTGATTTCACCCCACCACACACCGAATAGAGTACTCAAAACTGTTGCAGGCATCTTGCAAACATGAACAGAGCTAGTACAAAGTCAAAGCCTGCACTGATTAATGTGGTACAACAAGACATGAAAGGTGCTGGCTCCTTTATACACTGACCAGTTGTATTTATTAACCAACTCAAGGACGGTTCTACCATGAGCATTTTTCTCATGTGTGTTGATAGTTACATGTTGATTAAACTACAATTTAGGATTTAGTTTAGTTTGACAGGCACACATTAGCTAAGATAAAGAGAGCCTTTCCACTAAATTATATATTTAAAAAATATTTTAGCTTGCCTATATTGCTTTACTCAAAAGTAAATGCATGATTCTTACTGCTATGTTGAAGAATACCATGCAGATTCATTTTTGACTATCATATAATTCTGCATAAATTGGCACTGCAAACTAGGAACCACCAAATTAATGATAAGTAGTAACAATATATATTGAAAGTACTATGTATGTGTTTAGGGTTGTTTAATTATAAATTCCACACATTTTTTAGAGGTTCCCCACTGAAAAATAAATCATGTGTTGTTGTTTTTTTATAAAACTACAGGTGACATTTTTTGATGTTTAACAGTTAAAACAGCCTGGGTGAGCTCTAGTATGTTGTTTAAATTGGTGTCTCTCAGTAGCTCCTTGATTGTAAAAACATTAAGAGTTATTCAATGTTAAGAGTCTTTAGTTAATGGTCCTATTTTCCCATTTTCAAAGCCAGAAATTCAGGTCAACCTCTCACGTTACATCTTTCTGTCTAGTCCTCTGCCTCTCACTTATAATTCTAAGAACACACGTGATTAGATTGAATCTACTTCAATAACCCTCTCCTTATTTTGAGTTTTTAAACTCAGCTGACTATCAACCCTAATACCACCTACAAACTTAGCTGCCTTTCTTGAATATGTAGGTAATATTTGTAAAGTAACATATTCACAAGTCTTGGGTTTAGGACATGAACATCTTTGGGGAGCTATTATCTTGCCTATTGTGAAACACAAATAATTTAATTTGGCTAATTATGTAACACAGCATCATGATTACTTTTACTTAATATGATAAATTCAAAAATCAAATACCACCAAGAAATCTAAATTTTCATTGTTCCTTTGTATGATTCTTAGTGATGCTGTTACCATTATATTCAAACTATTTTATACATATAATTTATACACATGTATACATTTTATAACATATATGCAATTTACTTATAACATATATGCATATGTATTTATGTTGTTAGCTAAAAAGATTTTATAGAACACAAAACTATAAAAATCAAAAAGTTACATTACAAATACTGTAATATTAAAATTAATGAACACTGAATTCATGATTTTATAATATAAATACAAAAGCATGAATACACACAAAGACACACACACACACACACATATGCACACATAAACTGCTGTTTGTCTACTAAAAAGCCATTAAGTAAAAATGATTCTTAGTTGCATGCAATGTTCTAATTCTTTGATTGTAATTATTAAATGATTGTCCATGAAAAAGTAAACAAAAACAAGCCAGATCTCCTGAGAGGAATTGCTGATTTCAAGTCAGGTGCAGGATACATACAGTAGGAGCCTCAGATGTTTTGTGACAGAGAATAAAGAAGCTATTAAGAATAATTTGGTTTTATCAGAAAGACACAGGAAAATACAAAAGAGATACCATTGAAGCTTAAAAATATCTCTCTCATTTGAAACTCATTTAATATGTTTACAAAAATAAGTTCTTAATGTTATGATAGAGAAACAGAAAAAAATGATTTGATACCTTTTGATGCAAATAGTCTTCCTTGAAAAATCATTCGAAATGTGCCCTATGTCTTCTGCATGAACTGTATTTCAAAGTAAATGTATGTTCATGTAGTTCATCAGAAAATAAAATCTTTATTACAAAATAATCAATAATTTTTCAAGTAAATATTGCATTAGAATATTGATTCAAGACAAGAGCATCCATGGATTAAATCATTAGATGTATAATTGTGGAACGTTAATGCAGGCATGATGCTGACATTACCTATGCACTCAATTAATCACAACTAAATACTCTATGTGCTCCTAGATGTGATGGAATATGAAGTTCACAGAACTATGTATAAATATTCTAGGGGAAAAAAACCCCCACAATTAAATCTCATTAAGTTTCCGGAGTTAATATCTTGTTTACTGGAAATGCAAAAGCAGGAAAACAAGTTAAGTGACAGCACAAGCAAAGAAACAGATGGATAACAGAGAGACATTCATCAGGACAAATGATAGAGTGTTTTTAGGAAGTCCATGGCATTATAAAAGTTATAAAAAATGCAAATAGGGACAGTTTTTGTTTGTTTGTTTGTTTGCTTGGTTTTATAGAGACTTAGGAGACCTAACAAATAACTGAAACATGAATATAAACTAGATATCATAATACATTAAAATTATTTTTACTTTGAGGTATATCACTGGCATTGAGTTTAGGAATAACAAATGTCCACAGTGTTCAGAGATGCATATTGGAATGAAATGACATCACGTCTGGGGCTTGATTTAAAATATGGGGGCAAAGAGATTAAGTGAGTTTATAAGTGAGTATATAAAAATATATAAGAATGATATGAACACATTTTTCTAATAGATTTGAGGATGTGTGTAATAAGTTCCCAAACAAAATGAAACTTCCCAAATATGAAACACAAATAAATAGGAAACCCACTGTCCTATAAACACCAACATACTTGAATTACAACTTTCCCACAGAGAAAACAACAGGCTTAGAGCATTTCCTGTTGAGTTCTATAAAACATTCAAGGAACGTAAATTTCAATTTTATACAAAATCTTCCATAGAATAAATGAGAGATGCTGGTAGAGAGTAAGCTGGAAGATGATACCTATGATTTTATTTATTCTTATGACATATTCAGTAATTGGGGAATAAAATTAGAAACAATCTTTTTTTAAAGAAAAATGATTGGCAGTGCTATCTGCCAGGCAAAGATAGTTATAAAATTTATAGAAATGCATTGCGTTAGTTCAACTATTTACTAGCAGTATAAAATTGGAGTAAGTCAAAGCCTCCAAAGTCATCAGGAAAAAATCAGTTGCTTATGTGAATCATGTTAATGAACTTTGTACTCCAAGGGAGAAAGCCAACTTCAGAGTTTAGGAACATCTCAAATAGAGGATGATGGTTAGGAAAGAGCATTTATAAGGTTTTAGGAACTAGGATGGGAAATTTTAAGGTAGGTCTTACAAGGCGAGAAACTAGTAGGATTTGGGCAGAGCTTATTAAAAAAATAGCTTTTGATTGGTGGGCAGGGTAAGTGTACTTTGAAGAAAGTATGGATGAGCAACATGTTTATCAGAAAAGTCCGAACAAGGAAACTATTGCTTTTGATAGATGAGCTATTTTAGTTATTTTAGACTTATCTTTCTGGAGTAAATATTTCTTGGGGTAATCAGCAAAATTATTTTTACTGGATCTCATTATTCCTTAATGCAGGGACAAGAAATTTGTTTTGGATCTTACCTTAAATCTTAATTTTCTTAACTGCAATGGAGGGAGAAATGATCAATTATGCATGTCAATATTTTTTAATCACATTATATAATATGAAAGTGATTGATGAAGTTAATTTTTAACAAATTGAATTTTATATATTTTTTTAAATTAAGAGTCTCTTCAGCCCCTTAGTTTGGTATAGAATGTCATTAATTTGCTAGAGAAGGTCATTCTCTCTTTTCTAGAGATACATTGGGAAGACATGGCCCATACTTGATATTTAGACAAAGGTCATAATAATTACTCATAAGTTCCTTAGACATGCACAGTTGATTTATAAAGTTAAGTACTGATTTTGCTAGGATTAAAAAATGTCTTGATTCAAAACTTGATGACAAATATCTTCAACCTCATTTTTAATTGAGAATGTTTATGATTGTAGAACATACTCATCAAATGGTAGGTCTTGTAAGCTCCATTTCCTAGAAAGTAAGCACTGAAAACCCATATCAATATTGTAACATGTGTTAAATTAATATAAATGTTAATAGAAGAAGTAATCTTATGTTGAGATCATTTCCGTGTAAACAAGCCAAAAGTTTTTTTCTGGCTAATGAAAATTACTTTTTAATTTATTTTTTTAAAATTTGAGGGTAATAGAGTCTAAGCTATATTTTAATAAGACATAAATAAATTTTACTTAGAATTTATGTATCCTTTGTGAAAACAATGTATTTACAGTTAACCAAATGTATGTCCACAACAGCTTTAGAAAATGGTTATCTTTGTGTGCCTCTACGGAGCAGCCTCTATTTAGAAAGGAGAAGATATAATTTAACGGAAGGGACTTTGTCTGGTTCTTATAAGACCTGGCCTTCTATCTCATTTATAATCTTATGCTAAATTTCATAAGGTAATTAACCTTTCTGATCAGTGAAGTAAATATACCATGTTAAAAATAGAAATATATGGTGATCCAAAATAGCAGCTGACTTATGAAAGCTATGTGCCTTTTCATATGAAAACATAAGGCATATGAGAAGAATTAGAGTGTAATATGCTTTGCTCTCCCAAATGTACTACATGCTATTCATTTTGATATGAATAATAAACCTTTTCGTAGTTTCAAACAATGCCTTTTGGGATATAGTCTATGATGCGCATGTAAAAGATCTTGCAGATGCTTTATTCCTTTAACATTTGCAAAATTTGTATTTCATTCTCATGAGTCTTCTGTTTTGTTTAAGGCCGGATAGGGTAAATGTTGGTGCAAACTAATTAACATCAAAAAATACCAAGTTGATCAGACAGTAATTCAAAAGCAAACACACATGGCCTTGTTATAGCGTTACCTAGATTTTACTTTAATGCTCCATAGATGAGAAATGTGTTCCACAAGTATGTGTTCATCTTGGTGTTCTTCACTCAGTTTAGAATTATTCAATTATTTTATTTCTTAATGATTTTCATATTTAATAAATGTATTTGAAATATTGCCAGGAATTTTCACTTAATGTATAAACATTTTTTGGTTTTTGTTTTCTAGGAAGGAATATTTTATTACCGAAGTGCTTGAAATACAAAGTAACTATTTATAGTTATGTATTTTCATTACATCAATTCATTAATATCAGATTGATAAGACAAGATAAACCAATTTTTCAACATCACTTAGTATTAGGGAAATGCAAATTAAAACCACAATGAGATACCACCTCACCCCGGTCAGAATGGCTATCATCAATAAATCAACAAACAACGAATGCTGGCGAGGCTGTGGGGAAAAGGGAACCCTGGTGCACTGCTGGTGGGACTGCAGGCTGGTGCAGCCATTATGGAAATCAGTATGGAGGCAACTCAAAAATCTGAAAATGGAACTACCTTATGACCCAGCAATCCCACTCTTAGGTATTTATCCAAAAAATCCCAAGACATTAATCCAAAAAAATATATGTACCCCTATGTTCATTACGGCATTATTCACAATAGCTAAGACTTGGAAACAACCAAAATGCCCATTGGTAGATGACTGGATTAAGAAACTTTGGTACATTTACACAATGGAGTATTATTCAGCTATAAAGAAGAAGGAAATAGTACCCTTTGCAACAATATGGATGGAACTAGAGAAGATTATGCTAAGTGAAATAAGTCAGTCAGAGAAAGACAAATATCATATGATCTCACTTATACGTGGATTCTAAGGAACTGAATGGATGGGAGAAGTGGATGGAGATAGTCTCAGAGACACAGAGGAAGAACTGAGGGTTGCTAGTCGGGAGGGGGTGGGGATGAAGGAGAAGGGGAAGGGATGAGACAATACAATTGGGTAATTGTAATATGGCCGCAGGGATAGAAAAAGACAGTCCGAGGAATACAATCAATAATGTTGTAAGCATTTCTTAGGGGGCCAGATGGACCCATGTCCTTTTGGGGAGTCCACTTCATAGTTGATGTAGAGGCCTGACCACCGCATTGTATTTCTGAAGCTGCTGTTGAATAATATTGTATGTCAACTATAATTATATATACATATAACCTCGGGACATGGAGTAGAGTGCGGGAAAGGATTCAATGGAATTGTAATAGATAAGCACGATATGGGGGTGGGAGGGCAGTGGATGGGGAGAGGGGGGTTGTTACTTTGTGAGGGTGAAAAGGGCAACTATTGCATTGTTCTGTACACCTGAAACTAACAATAAAAAAAAAAGATAAACCAATTTTTTATGTAAATGTCAATATTAGAACAGCATTCCCTTGATTTTTTTTACCTTCTTTTAGTGTGTTTTATTTGACACTAAAATAATCCCAGATATTTCATTTATTTATTTTTTATTCGTTTCAGGTGTACAGGATACAGCATAGGGAACCCCAAATATTTTAAATTTCACCTGTCACCAAGAAGCAATGTCATTTGAAAACCAAACTAAAATACATTACTATATTGTTTTTAAAAAACAGTTTTCACTTATATCTGCAATTTTTTAAATTTTGTTTATTCTTTTTTTTTTTTTTAGCTGAGCCATCCTGCCACCTGTTGGCAGCTCAGCAGAAGCTCAGCTCAGGCCGGGCATCGAACTGCTGTTGCTCAGAGCTCACGCTCTTGAGCAAGCTCTTAACCAACTGAGCCACTCGGCCAGCCCTGCAAATATTTCCTGATGGGAGGGAGAGATTTGAGTTTTGGATTGGCACTGTTGTGTTATGAAATAGTAAAGAACCATGAAGTTCGAAAATTCTGAATTTGAAGACTGGTTCTGTGAGTTACTATCTGCACAAAGTTCAGATATTATTTAATATCCCTAAAGCTCAGTGACCTCACCTGAGAAAATTAGGTCCTGTCTACTTTAATGAATTGTTTCTATGCTTAATTATCAAAATTTAGGTAACATGCCTAATATATTGCTTAGTAACTTTTTAAGTATTCAATATTATTAGATAGTAACAATAATATATTTTATTTGTTCACACTCATCAGTTTTTATAGAAAAATCAGAAAATAATATCCAGAAAATTTGGAAAGAAATTTTTTTAAAGTATTATTCTAGAAGTACTGGTAACATGTGTTTCTATCTCCCCGCTCCCCGGCATATTGTACTGAGTTTAAATATAGTCTATACATAATTTATGAACTTTCAAATTTTAATTTATATCAGAGATCTTTCTCTATGCTTGGACATGGTTGTGTTCAATAGTATTTATTCAGATAGGGGGACCAAATTCCACTTATACGATGTAAAAAGAGAATAGTTTGTACACTGGTGTGCAAATTACTCATCTTACAAACACACAAATGCACACACACACACACACACAAATGACCAAAGGATTATAAAGGGTTGAGGATTCCATCAGAAAAACTTGAATATGGCACCACAAAATCTGAAAAATTCCTACTAGACACACCAGAGAAATACTACTGATTATGAAGTTGTGATATATTAAGAATATAGAAATACAATCAAGTGCCTGCAAGTCCCTAATTGAGAGGGGCGAGAGTTATTGAAGAAGCTAGAACATTAGAGAGGCAGGACTACTTCATTTGGAAGTGCTTTTAATGTGATGGAGCCATAGGTTTCAAATGGGAACCTGTCTCTTGGATATCTAAGCACAAGTATAAACACACTGAACAGAAAAAGCCGTCTGATGTCACAAAGCCACAGTGACCTAAGTACCCCCGAATACTCTGGATTTATCTTGAATTAATAGAACACTTTTCTGATTCGCACTTGTTTCCAGTGATATGGCAGGATCTTGACATACCGTTACATGACTTTTTAAAGTACCAGAAAGGAACGCCAGAATACTGAGGCTACATATAGTCATGTTATGTTCCTTAAACAGACATTGAATTCTGATATACAGTCCTTAGCACAGTGGATTCAACAAACACAGAAAAGTAATCAAGCAGAAAGCTTTAAACCACCTCCCATATCAATTTATATGCTGAATCACATAAATAGCAATATTGTATCATTTTGTATTTCAGATGAAAATCTGAGCATTTGTTTGTCACAGATTAATAATGGGAGGGGATAATAAAATTCATGCATAATTTATGTACAAATATCTGGCTAAGAAAGACAACTGCATTCAATATACAAGGAAAAAACAACACGGGGCCTTTAAAACTACGAAATAAACGGATTTAGTGGACTATATTTTGAAGCACGACTCTGTTACAAAGAGTCAAAGAACATAATCCCATTATTTTTCTTCAATTATGTATTTGTGATTATTAAATTATAGAATTTTCCAATAATTTTAGCAATCCTTCTGACATAGTTTCTTAATAATTTAGAAGATTTAAGCTAAATATATGAGTGCACGTGTAGGTGTATTTATCACATATTTGTATTTTATCTGGGTTCCCAGAAGTCCTTATAAAATCATAAATGATCTCAGCTCACTTGTCATATACATTATACTCTTAAATGTACTCATGAACGATGCTTCATTTAATAAACATTTTTTTGTTCAATTAATATACAGTTCAAGATATCTCCTGAGTTTTCTAGGATAAAAGACCAGAAGTGAGAAGGGGATTTTTTTTTCTCTCAAAGCAAGAAATTTTGACATAAGAGTACACAGTGGAGATATTCTTGAGACAGTGATGTATCCTGCACGTCTCCATAACCCATCCCCATGAACCACCAACTTTTGCATCTTTAGTAACTGTTATTAGTTCCCTAGGGCTGTCATAACAAATGGTGGGTTAAAAAACAAGAGAAATGTCTCTCACAGTTTTGGAAGCTACGGTAGAAGTCTGAAATCAAGGTGTCAGCATGGTTTGTTCCTTCTCAGGGCCCTGAGATATCAAAGGCAATGCCATATTTGACTGTACAAATGAATAGGGGCCAGTTCAATTATTACCAAAGTGCTATCAATCCAGGCGATGCATAACAAAAGCCTAAAGTGTAGAAATACCATGTTTTTGCATGTGCTCTAATTAGAATGAAGGAGATTTTGGATTTGTTATAAAACAAGGTATTGTGATAACACTTAGATAACACTTAGATTCTATTAGAGCTGCTGACTTAAAATTCAATTGAAGACACAAACTTTTTCATTATAATAATGTGAACTTAATTTGAAATTGAGCATCTTTGTTTCAGGAAATTCATAAAGACTTATTTCATGAAGTTCCTATAATTTCCTATATATATAGGCAAAAAAGTTGCTTTTAACTGCCTAATAATTCTAAACAACAAATTTTATGGAAATCTCTTTAATTTACTGTAGTCTATTTGTTAATATTAATTGAAATCCAAACGTTTAGGCATATGTTAACTAAAGAAATTCAGATATGCTTTAAATGAAACACGATGAACATTTACAGTTTAAATGGCTTACCATATATCTACTTGAATTTATTGATTATATATTATTTTTGAGTATACTTGATAACTTTGTTGACATAATTCCAACCCTTAGTTGGCATTAAAAGGGAGGGTTGAACTACTAAAAACCCAGTTAGAGTAATTTGGTCAAAAAAGCACTCTATTGGAGTTTATGACCAAATGAACCACAAAATTACTGACAGCACTTGTCAATTACCAACATGGAGTAATGATTGTAAAGGTCTAAATAATGAGTATGGCCTTCAAGTACATGGCTTCTAGGAGACACCAACCAATAGAAACAAAGACAGTAAAGACTTTTGCTCATAAAGGCCTTCAACCTTTTTCTGTTGCCTTAAATTCATAATCACATTGGTTCTCAGTGCCAGCTAGTTTATTGATTACATATTAGAAACATCTCTAGTCACCATAAAGAAAACAGGGTCACATTTTAATGGAGTTATGAGCAGTGTTTTTAAAAGATATTACTATAAGTTCAGCATATTATTTACATAATTGATATTAAAAGTGTTTTAGCTTGTTTTATGATTATTGGACAGTTTCAGTTTTCTTCCTCTTTTTTGAACAACTATGATAAATTAGGCCTTGTCTGAAAAATATCAATTTTATTATATTTGAATATCTTGGGACCAGAGTTTTTCACAGCTTTGGTTAATTTTTATTACTCTCCTCTCTGTTTTCCACTTCTTTATGATTTCTAATTTTGTGTATTCCTGTTCCTACTTATTTTTATAATCAATAACATTGAATACTTTATTGTTTTACTACTTTTTTTGAAGAGGAAATTTCTACATTTATCAATTTTTATTCTTTTCAAACTCATTAAATTCTGCCTTTGTCCTCATTTATTTCTTTTCTCTATTCTGTATTGATATGTATTTTTTATATTTTATGAATTAAGTGTTTATTCCCCTTTTTGTCTTGATTTACAGTGAATGTATTTTAACACTACTCTATGTCTGGTTACACATTTTACCACAGCCAGCTTCAATGAGTTATGTACAATCAACACCACTTGGGGCAGTGTTCCAATTTAGGAAACATGCTTTAAGCTATATCATATAATGGTAAAAGAAGAATAAATAACATCATTTGTTTACACTGGCCTAAGTATTTGAGTTTTTGTATTTATAGACAACTGTAATATTGAGGGTATCCCCATGAGAAATTACCCTTTCATACTTTACTTATTGATGACATATCCAAGGTACAGGCATATTATGAAAAAGCAAAACTACACTTTGTATGCAGTGAGATAGTTAGTCTTATGTGTCAACTTGGCTAAGCTATCATAGCTACTAGTTTGGTCAAACACTATATGTTGCTGTGAGGACATTTTGTAGATGTGATGAACACTTGCTATTGGTTGACTTAATGAAAAGATATTATCTTCAGTCAAGTGGGTGGGTCTTATCCAGTGGTTCCACAAAAAAGAAGGAATTCTGCCTGAAGGCTGTAACACAGAAATTCTGCCTGAGTTTTTAGTCTGCCTCATGAGCTTAGTAGTCTCCCCCCACCCCCCAAAAAACTGCAGGAGCCCATTGGTTAAACTCTTTCATATCTCTCTCTCTCTCTCTCTCTCTCCCCCCCCCATCTCTATCTCTCCCTTTCCTCCCTCCTTCCTTCCACCTACTTTCTTCCCTCCATCTCTCCCTCCCTCTTTCATCTATCCATCTAATAAATACATTAGAACCCACACTAATAAACTCAGCTAACATTTCTCTTTCAGGTGCCTCAATGCCTTTTTAGAAAGTCATGTGATTCATGTTACTTCTCTTAGCTAACAAGGTTTCAAATGCCTTGATACCAGGTAGCCCAGCACAGTATCACATTGTGGGCTCCACCATTACTCCTGGATGATTTTCATAGTGAATCACGCTCCTTATCAATTCACCCAACACAAACACACAAATTGATGTGGAGATTTCACTAAAAAACAGCTGTTTTCTGTGCATCGCCCATGAGTTTTAAGAGAGGTTGTATTTTTTTTATACTTTTTATTTTTGATTTATCAAGTTTTTTTTTCCATCTTACTCATACTCATAAATATATATTTCCATGTATATATCCCTGAGTCATATAGTAGTATTTACTCTGAGATCGGAATCTTGTCACCTCACATTGGTACCTTTGCCTTGGACTTATTTTGGGCTTATGTTCCACTCATTGTTTCTGATATATGCACATTCTCTCATGAACTGTGATAAGAGACCATAGATACCCTGCCCTTCCTCAACCCAGAGAATGTCACCTGACTAGGCTTGATATCCCTATAAACCCTAACGGGGGAAAAAAAGAAAGAAATACAATAAAAGGCACATTGTTAAAATCAGGTGCATTTTTCAGTTTGTGTCTTAATTGACCTGTCTGAGGAATTTGCCATATCGGACCAGAGTTTCTTTATTGAAACTTTCCCCTCTGGAGATCCATGAACCAGTCAGGCATATATTGTGTTAGTTCTTTGAAGATGCCTCTTCGTCTAGCTCTGAAATATATATGTGCTTTCTTCTCTACCAGGACAATTTTACACACAAACATTGCTTTGGATACTACTTATACTCTGATATCTCCAGACAAAACTGAAGCTGAGTTAGTTGCCTCAATATATGTGACCTACCAGCATGCACAATGCTCATCTACAACCTATATAACTATGTAGCTCAGTCATGAGCATATCGCTCTTCCCATTTTCCAATGATTCAAAGTCATTTAAAGTTGGGTAAAAATTATTCTGTCATCTTCCTCTTATCCGTAGCCTATTCCACAGTTGATCTCTTTCATGTTCCATATATCAGTAACTCTTACTTATCGAGCGAGGCTGATAAGCCAGGAATCTAAGAGGAAGAGTAGCCTACCGTCTCTTGTTCTCCTCATCCCCATTGAACCACAAAATCTTATCCAGTTTACATTCTAATAATTTGTAAATTCTGTTTTAATTCCTTTATGGCCACTGTCTTTAGTCTAGATTAAATATCGATTGTATCATGATCGGAACATTGCAAATTCTGTGTATCAGCGTCACATGCTCCAGTGATACCCCTCTGTCTTGTCTTCTCCACTGCCCCCAAGTGACCATCTGACATGATTATACTAACCTTCAACTTAAAGTCATTTCACAGCCAAAGGGTGATCAGTCACTAAAGGCTGATCTTTAAACTCAAGATAAAATCTAAACTCAATAAGTTACAATGTATCCTCTAAACTCCTTTCCCATGGTGTGATTCCTTACTCCTCTCCTTGGTCTTCACACCCACAGTATATCATAGTTTGTGAGATGTATTTGGGTTGTTGGAAAAGTCATGATGTATTTTTTTCTATGTTTTTTATTGCAAAAATGAGTCGTGACTTTTCCGACAACCATACATACATATATATATTTATATTTTTATTATTTAATTTTGTGATTAGTGAATATTACCAGGAACCAAATTTTTCTTGATGGAATTAAGGTATAGCAGAAAACAAGGATTCTGTGATTGCTTATTTCTCTTGCTCATTATTTGGAAACTGGATCTCCATAGTGCTCTTGACATTCTTATCTTTATAATGTGCTAGGAAATTGTTACCACTTAGCCCCTTTTCCTATAATGGACCACTTTTCAAGTGTAAGACCAATTTAGTTGCCA
Organism: Hipposideros armiger; assembly: GCF_001890085.2. Taxonomy (NCBI): domain Eukaryota; kingdom Metazoa; phylum Chordata; class Mammalia; order Chiroptera; family Hipposideridae; genus Hipposideros; species Hipposideros armiger. Next base: position 324,934 of record NW_017731351.1, read on the forward strand.
AAGGAAATAAATGAACTAGAAATTAGTTGATAGATCTAAGAGAGAAAGCTCATCTAATTTATAGACTAAAAAGAAAGGTAGCTGTAATTTTGGAAGCTCTTATTTTAGTTATGATGAAAAATGACAAGTGAATGGGATTTCTGATTACTTTATTACTGTAAAATAGAGGTCTAAGACCCAGGATTAGTTTGGTAGTATAATTCATCCACTTAAAGAAAATAAAAAAAATAAAAAACTCATAGAAAGTGAAATAAATATATATTTGAATATGAACACCTTTAATGTAATGGTGCTGGGTTTTTAAGGAAATAAGAATTTTAAAGAGACAATGTCAACCACTCCAAGTGAAGTCCAGAATATATGCATTTTGTATATGTGAAAAAAAATAGTAAAAATGGTTGCGTAAACATTACCGAAGGCCAATGTGCCATCAAGGCCAAGGTTATCTGATGATCAATATAAGATAAAAGCTGTCACCATGATGGACTGTGACTGCTAAAGATCTTCAAGAAACCAAGGCTATTCAGATGCAATTTAAAAAATAGATTAGGAAGAAAAACACACTATGATGGTAATTTGTGAAAAACTTACAGAAGTGTATTCCCCCATCATGATTTTTCCTAATTCATTTTATGTTGTATAAACATTAAGGAACAAAATATACTATCTATATAATAAATAACTTCTACATGAAATAACATTTTATGTTAAAACGAGTATTTTTAAAATCACAACAAAGTATATGGCAAATGATATGCTCCAAATGTATTTACAATATATGTTTGTATAAAACGTTATGAGGAAAATATTATTCATATAAGCCCAGGTATATAATTTCATCTTCTCAATTCAATACATTTGAATTTGAAATATATTCACATTGTATAAAAATGTCATTATTTTTACTTGGAATTATATATAACAAATATGAACAAGATATGCATTAAAAATACTGGCCTTTTTTAAAAGCTAAATATAATGATAAAGAAACTTGTCTCCATATGAAAATTAACAAACTGCTGCCCTTAGGATTTAGATATGAATTTTCAAATGGAAAAAGAAAAAACATATATATCCCAAAAAATGTATACATTTTAAGAAAGGAAAAAAACTGTATTAAAATTGTAATACTCAATATACACCGATAACAAAGGATGAATACAAGTCACGTGCATACTGTTTTTTGGCACTTACGGTATATAAATTTTACATGTTCTTTTATATTCAGTCTACAAAATAAGTTTAGATGTTAGTGGATACTTTTAAATCTCAAAATAAAAGTAGAGAACTAAGTTCCAAATTAAAAAAAATATATATAAAGGGTTTTAGAAACATAAAGAAGTCCCACAAATTACTAGCAATTGACTTTTGTATTGGTTTTTAACAGTTGTGATAAACTCCTTGTTTAATAGTTTAGATTGTGTAAAGTCACCGTCTAAGGTGAGGCTTTGCGTTTTCTTCTAAGAACTCTTTACATATTTGGTACCTACAAGCTCATGAATGATGTAAATTATGGTTTCTAAGAATGTGTTCCTTCTCCATTTGTTAAATTATACTTTCTTAAAGATGCTATTCCAAATACTATTAATATAATGATTATTAATTCCTCATGACTATGTTTCTCTTATTTCTCTCTTTCATATTTGGCACTTCTCATATAATATTACATGTCCGCCTCATACTTGTACTATACTATTCATTAATTGTGACTATCTTATTACCAGGGTTTTTGGATGGGATTTCAGGGTTCTCAAAATAGATAATTTTGATTGAAACTGATGGTAAGTATTAGCACATAATTCTTGTTCTTAAATGCTATTTCTTATACATTAATGATTCAATCTATTTATACATTGGTCATATAAAATATGTATTCATCAGTTTATTTTGTGAATTAGTTTGTGTTAAATTGAATTTAATATATGCGAACAAATTAAGGATTGCAAATATCAATGAGTGGGTACCAACTCTACTCCAGTTTATAACTTTGAACACTGTAGGTGATAAACAAATAAACTAATGAAAAGTGCTTTCACTACCTGATATACACCATAGTATACTCTAGCTTAGAATATTCTTTCTGTGCCTTCTAAAAATTTTGCTCTAATTTCCTAAGGTTTTTTTTTTTTTTAATGGTAATTCACATGTAACAGACTTTAGAAATCCCTTATATCTCTTCCCACCCACTTTTTGAGTTTTTTAGAGCAAGGGTTCCTCACACTTGTGGTTAAGTTTTACTAATGAAATTTTTAACTGCATGAAAGAAATAGCACGGTAACACTAATATATTAAAGTTCATTAAAATAATATTGATTTTTTTCAAGAATATATTATTCAATGTGGATTTTTTGTGCCTTGCTGATGTAAGGGACTACAACTTCATTTTTTATGTCAGTTTGGGAAAGGAAAACTGAAATATAGTGTTATAGATAGTAACTGTAAGGCAATGGAGTGTAAAATAAAAGGCAAGTAAAATAGCATATTAGCTTTGACATTTAAGCACAATGATCAATTATTTTTCAATTCTGTTAGCTACTCTAAATATACAGTTTTATTGGCCCTGCCTTTAATTTCATCTTTATAATCTAGAAATAAAATGGCACAATTAACAAACTGTGTTCACTATTTTTACAAAGGGGATTAACTACAACTTAATTATTTTTCCTGTTCAAAAACCCTCTTCCCCAAAATTTATGTTTTGTTTCATCAAATATTATTTGTTCACTGGTTGAAACGTAAAGAATTGTGGTATAAATTATTACATCATTTTAAGTTTCAAAATTCTGGTTTATATAGCAATACGATTTTATAGAATATAAAAATTTCTGTAACAATATTGCTGTCTCACCCATCGTCTTATGTTAGAGTTTTATCATTTTGAAAAAAATGGTAAATACCAAATGCTTTCTGAATCCTTCTCTCTCCTTTAGGTTCATGGCTTAAGTTCAGTAACTATTTACCTTTCTTATTTATGGTTAGAAACAGAAAAAAAATGTGTCAAATGTCAGATGCATATCTTTCTCATAATCTTCATAAAAGGTCAACTTTAATATAATTTCTTTAATTAATAAAATTATGTAATATCTGTGTTCTCAATATTGAAGCAGTTCATCATGCCATTTTTCAAATATAAGAGTAGGCATAAAAATTCTGATATTCATTGGCTCTTTTTAATCTTTGTCTAGACTTTTTATTTATGATTTTTATATTAGACTCTGAACCTAGATTTTCTAAGTCAAATGACTGTTTTTTCTTCCAGAGAGCATTATAGATTCTGATTCAGTGCCACCATCAAAATGATCTAATTTTCTATAAGTAAAGCAACAGTTTTTGCATTATTTGTTCTTATACTTCATTGCCTTTTCTGTTTCATATTTAGGCAAGAATTTTAACGATTCATTTTTATGCTCATGCAATGTGTTCTTAAAAACAAAATAATTCAACTTTGTTTTCCATCTGGTTTAAGTAATTTAATTATTATGGCACTTTGAGGTTTTAAATAAGACATATTACTTTCTTTGTCATAAAAATATATTGGCTTTTACCAGAAATAACTTCACAAATATGTATTCATATATCAGAATTCTAACATATATAATTTTTATCAGTTTTAAAAAAAAATAGTACAGAATATTTTAATCCCTGAAAATGGTTCTCTTATTTGCCCCTAGTTTCTGAACCTTAGAGAAGAGTTTGAGTGTCTTTCCTGAAAATTTACATTTTAGAAGATTTCTGGATTGAACCCTAAGGGAATGCTTTTCTCTACAATTACCCTTGTTTATCATCCCTTTGATTTTATTTAACACGTTATCTGACAAGAAAAGATCCATGACCTTAATCTTGCTGATCTTCCTATATCTATTAGGCAAATGCCTAATTTAACAAATGAGTCTTCTGTTTTGCCCTAAAACCAGAAAACTCATTTTTCCTAAAACTAATCAATGGAACAAGCTTAGAGAATCAGATTTTTCTTTTTTGATAGAAACATAACAAAGAAAAAGAAAAAAGAAAAAACATTACTCAAGGCCAGTGTTTAAACATGTTAAACATAAAAGCCACAGTTTAAAACAATGAATCTGGATTATATAAATACATATTCTGAATGACATTAGAGCATCAGCACATTTGGAGTGACTCCACTATTGCCTGAACTGTATTTTTGCTATTGGATGGAAGATCAACAAACCAGTAGAAATTACAATAGTGTTACAACAATTGCAGTAGCTTACAATAGCATCTGAGATATTGGACATTTTTGATAAATGCTTGTGCATGTTATACAATGTAACATCACCTTGAGGTTACATGTATCATGCATGCTTGATAAAAATGTTCTTGTTTCTACTGTTCTAATTTTTTAAAATAGAGAAATTTTGCTCTGATGATACCCGGAATGAGAATCTCGTTTCATTTTGTTTCTATTTTGTCTAAACAAGCAGTGACTTCACTTTACATAAAACCTAATTTTTCAGAGGTTTAAATTTAAACAACAAACCATTGAAACACTATGGGAAAGACCATACCTTGAATACCATTAACACAGGAAAGTGTTCAGGTCTGGATTCCACTTCTCAAGAAATGTATAGTTTTGTTGGAGAATGCAGATATATACAAATTGCTATTAAATAAGCAAAATCATAGTTTCAATCAAGAATTAAGAAAAAGTTTCTGGAATTCCTAGGAATTCATAAACTAAAATAGAACAATATCTAACAATTAATGTATATCTTCTACATCCTTTCAGTAATCATTTCTAACCCTCATTCTTTTCATTAAGCCCTTTTCCCATGTTCATTAGGCATTTTTGGTTGCTCAACCAATAAAAGATGAGAGGGGCCTTTATGTACTGATACAGTTTGAAAAATGCAAATTAAGAATTGCTTTAACAAGACTAAACCTCACTCAATATTAAAAATAGCTAAAGAATAGATCCACTGGAAAAAGGAGGCACTGGGATATAATGGGGCTTACGGAGATTAGAACTGGAAATGGATTCATGATCCAAAGACACTCTATGGAACAGGTTATTATTTTAATTATATATTTCCCTATTAAACATAATAAAATTAAGAATAATAATTATAATAAACTGTAACAACAACAACAGATAGTAGTAATTCATGGATTTCTACTATGGGACTTCATCTTTAGGAAGCTTTTTCCTACATCAAAACAACAACAACAACAAAAATACATCAAGAACTGTTCATTTGGGCCAGCCGAGTGGCACGTTGGTTAAGAGCTGGCTTGGGATGCCAGAGGGCCCTGGTTCAGATCCCACATATGAGGGCCAGTGACACTGCCCTCTACAGCTAAGATGCTGAACAACAGCTCAACCTGGAGCTGGGCTACCATGAGTCGCTGGTGACGGCATAGGCTGCAGCCCCTGTGGCAGTGGGTTGCCATGGGCTACCGTGTGTAGCCAGCAGCCAGCGTGAGCGGCCAGCAGCAGGTGTGAGCTGTCAAGAGCCGCTGTGAGCGGCCATCCAGAGGCCAGCGACTGATGTGCCTCGCCCAGGAAGAGCGCAATGATGGTGCCAACTTGGGCCAGTGAAGCAACGTCTTCCACAACTAGACTGAAGAACAAAAGAACAGCAACTTGTTCCCCTCCCCCAATTCCCCAATAAAATCTTAAAAAAAAAAAACAAAACAAAACTCATTTTTCCTTTGCATTTCATTTTGACACTTTGGCAGAAACTCAGATTGATCTCTTTCTTTCCATAGATGTTTCCACTGTCTTTCTTGGGCAAGGATTTTGCAATACAGAAAAAAATAAATTATTTTCCAACCGACAGATTGACTGGTCGGGTTACTTCTTTGGTAATCTACTGTATGATAACGGAGTCATATAGCAGAGAAAATTATAGGGCAGAATGAATTTACAAGATGATTTAAATCAGTATTTGCCTCTCACTGGAGTCCAAGTTTTTAAATGCTGTGCTATGCTCTCTCTGTGAATGGTAATCACACTCATGTTCAAGGTTCCACCTAATGGTTGGAAGCACATGATTCCTAAAATTATCATCCTGATCTCTTTCAAACAATATCATATAGTCCAAAAGCATGGGTATAGATGCTCCCATTATATACTGTTTATAAGTGTTTTGAAAGGTTTATATTTTCTGGTCATTTCTTTATACTTATTTCTTTCAACAGACTGCTCCTTGAAGGGACTTCATTTTTTTTTAACATTTTTATACTTTGTATATTTACCTCTCCAATACTTAGTTGGTATATGGACAGTTGTGATATAAGTATTTGGTAAGCGAATTCAAATTAAATTTATTTAAGGGAAAATCTTTTAAAATGTTCAAAAATAAGTACTGGATAGATTTACTTTAGAATTTCAGAGCTTTATTCATACATAAGCAGAATTTCCTCAATGTTAGAAACATGTATATATTCCAGGTGCATTGTTAGGCTCATGTGCTAAGAATGGAAACATCTGAAGAGGAAGAGGCATTTTATGCCCTATCTAGTAACTTGGAAATTGTATGGTAAGCATGATTCATGCATTTTCTTGTACAGTTTCCTGAATTGAGGGGGCTGTGCACTGACACTGTGTCACTTAACGTAACAGATGCTCCTCCCAGGTTAAGTGATAGGCATACTGAGTTTCCGTAAGGAATAATATAATATTTTATTCATATGTATTAGTTCTTTTTTTTTTATTGTTAGTTTCAGGTATACAGAACAATGCAATAGTTATCCTTTTCACCCCTCAGAAAGTAACAACCCCCCTCCCCCCATCTACTGCCCTCCCACCCCCAATATCATGCTTATCTATTACAATTCCATTGACTCCATTCCCACTCTCTACTCGGCTTCCCATGACTATATGTATATATAATTATAGTTGACATACATTATTATTCAACATCAGCTTCAGATATATAGTTCAGTGGTCAGGCCTCTACACCGACTATGAAGTGGTCTCCCTAATAAGACTCATATGTATTAGTTCTAATATTTGTGCAAATATCTGTAAAATTTATTGTCTCCTAAATGGATAAAAAATATTAAAGTTTATATACATGATTTTGATTCACTATTGCATTGGAATAATATTCTATCTAATAAACTTTAAGAATATATCCCCTGATGAGAATTAATGTAGAACCTAGGACCTTAGTGGTTTTTTAACTAAAGGCTATACCCTTGAACTTGATATTTAATGACTTTAGAAAAGACACTGATTTTCTATGACAAACACTGCTATTTTTATTTTCTGATCAAAATATTTAAATGTAATTGATTTCGTGCGTCCGTTAACATTTCCATATGGATCACAAGCTCTTTGAAGTCAGATTCTATGCATTTAATATTCTTCCTTTTCATGCAAGCTCACATCACCTCTCTTGACAACATTCAACACAAAATGAGCACACAACAAATGATTGTCATTGACATACATTCTCATCTGGACACCACTAAAATGAGCAGAAATATTCTGAGGAGGCAGAAAAGGTTAATAAAAGTGAGCCTGAAAGGAGTGCTGCCCAGGCCTACATGCCCTCCCCGGGAACCGCCCAGGCTCATCCCCTAGAAATAAATCAAAATGTCCAAACACTCCTAAAAAGAGGAGATAAAACCCAACTGATATTAACTGGCTCTTCACACATGCACAAACTGTTAAAACCTGTCCATTACTTGAACTCTAGCCTAAATACAATGCAATTAGAATGAAATGAACATAAAGGTGTGGCCTCCCTGTGGGTTTTTCTGTATGCATTCTGGGTAGGAGCATGAGTGGAAAGAAACTAGTTATATCAGCAACGTATGTCAATCAAATGATCTCAGTCTATATGTCACATCTCCTGCTGTAAGGAAATTTACCTACCCTTTCCTATATAAGAAAAAGCTAACCTAAAGTTAGGGGCAGTTGTCTGCCCCAGCAACTTCTGTGCTAGCATCTTTCTTGTTAAGTAAACTTACTTCCTTGCTCTCCTCGTTTCAGGCTGAGTCTGTGAATTTTTTCACCTTTTGAGAACGACTGGTTAATTCCAATGACAGAACATATTCTTACGGGATTTTCAAAAATAAACTCCTGGGTGAGACCCAAATCAGTTGGTGACCAACTTTCTGTTTTGTATCCCTTGAAAAAGTTCAATTATTATTGTATGTTAAGGGCTAAAAATTAAAGTTAATTTTAATTAAAATACTTGAAGCAGTAGCACCAAAATAATTATTTTGAGCAGATCCAGAGAAAACTGGCCAAGGGAAATTCAAGCTTCACGCCTCTATTTTCCTGTGTATTTCTGCAAGTAAGGGGCAGGGAGTTGAAGTCGGATTTGCTGTAGGTAAGCGTTGGGTTTATTGCTGAGAAATTGCTGACTATTTAATTTTAGTATTGATTATGTATTTATAAGATTACAGGGTTTTCAATTTTTAACAGATATCATTTCTCCCCCATTTTTCAGTGTTCCACTACTCTCTGGATATGGCCATGTTTTAATTGCTGATTCTCTCTCCTTGTCTTTGATGTATTACTCACTTTCTCACTGTATTGATATTATTCTGTCACTTTATTTAAAACAAAAAGAATATTACACTTCATCCCTTTGACCCTCATCTACCACCCCCTTCTGAACTGACTCTGGGTGGTGAACGCACAATGTGATATATAGATGATGTATTACAGAATTGTACACCTGGAATCTATGTAACTTTACTAACAATTGTCACCCCAATAAACTTTAATTTTTTTTTAAAGAATATTACACTTGCTCCACATCATATCTTATGTAAATTGCAATCAGACCCTAGAATGACGAACGCTAAGGACCTTTCCTTGTGAATGGGATAACAAGGGTAACTCCTGGCAGGGTCTCAGCGACTTGCATGATGACTAGAGTGGAGCATATTGCCGAAAGCCACTTCCTATATATAATTGGTGAAAAGGCCTTAACGTGGCAAAGTTAGGTACCGCAACATCAGAAGTACCACCAAAGAAGAAGAAGGTTAATGGTAAAAAAAGTGATTTCCTCATACAAAAAGGGCTTCAGGAAGTTCAACACCTAACCACAGCCTCAGAAAATATTGGTTCCTTAGTTTATGCCGTCTAAATCCACCGAAGTAACACTGTATCCCACTTAGGAACAAATGACCACAATTTAAAGAATTTGATTAAGCACGATGTGAAAAAGAATGGCACTGTATGAACACTGGTGGGATAAGAGTCATTGAAATGTGATATCCATAGCAATTCAAAACTTTATTTGCACAAGTTTTTTACCTAACTTTAAGAATTGCTATGCCAATCATTAGATTCTCAGGAAATGTTATTGGTCTCGATTTGGAGACCACATGTGAATGACTGAGAAGAAGGGAAAACTGGTAGAAAGCCAGGGGCTGTGGAGAAGCTGAGAGCAGCCAAGTGGACAAGGAACAAGGCTGCAGCCTGGGAAATGTGTTTCTGAAAAGACCGCGCTCCTGCTGAAGGAGAAATATGCCCCGCTTTCCGAAATCCATGTGGTTTCACTTCCCTTTTACAAAAAACCTACATTAGTACCGTAACAGCTTTTACCATAAAGCAAAAATGCTCTTTGAAGTTTGTTTGTTTGTTTGTTTTTGGTGAGTGCCAACAGGTATGAATGCACTCCTTGCTTTAAGCCATTTTAACGTATGGGAAGTCTCATAGGAACGCTCTACTTTTCAGTTAGTGGGGGAAACCTATACCTCTTAATCATTATGTACTATTGAGAAAAGAAAAACAGAAAACAGCACAATAGGCAAAATACACTGTTATACTCTAATATTTAAAATAATAGGTTGTCTTCATGAATTTTCTGAGTATAAAAGTGAAAACCAAACACAAATCAGAAAGTGAACTAGAGTATAAGTACTTTACACACTCTTTTTACTAATGGGTAGTTTAGATAAATAAAATTTTTAGTAAAACCTGTAGTCATATTTCTCTATGTGTCTCACATTTTATATTTCCTAGGGAATCATAGTTACAGACGCATAATGAAACATGCTGGTGTGATCATTGGCCTCATGAATTTAATTAACGCAGCACTTTGTATCTACTTTTAAAAATAAATTCTAAATAACTAATAAATCAAGGGAACGCAGACATTATTGCATATTTGACTCACTTACCCAGAAATGAACTAAGCTATTTGCGAGTCTAGAGACCTTTGACTTTCAACAATTTCTGAAAAGCTATTTAATTGCTAAAGATTTTATTCTCACTACATTTAATCCACCCAGAAAATGCCCTTTTGACTGTCAGTCTTTACATTTTCCTTCATTAAGCTGAATAAATTGTGCTACTATTATGTTTAATGTAAATCTCCTCATTTTACATATATATATATATATATATATATATTTATTTATTTATTTATTTTTAATTAAAAAATTTTTTTTTCATTAACAAGAGACTAAAACATGTTTTATACATTGTGGATTTCTATTCAAAGTATTTTTTAAGTTACTTTGCTTTAAAACTTCTTTTTTTTAAAATTTTATCTTTGGTAGACCAAACTGTATTGGAGCTTTTATAGATAATTTTCTTTGAACAATATATTGCATCTGAACAATTTTATTCTTGTACATGTCATGTGCATTTGTATCACAGCTTTTGCAAAGATGAATTGGGTCACCTACAATTTTATAACTGATTATATTTATTATGTTCCAACAATATACATTTAGGGCCATTTACCTAAAATTGAGATATCTTTAATATATGTGAGAAACATGGGGGAGAAATACCACCATTGAGATAATAATAAAAAAATATATATAATTTAGAGTTGCAACATACTCCAAAAGAGTATGATTTTTTTGCCTTTAAAATCCTCATTAAATTTTTCTTAACAAGTAAATTGTGCCTTGACATATAAGACTTCATGTACTTTTCCAGAATTTAGTTCATGTTCTTGAAAAAAATAAACAGTGCTTTGAAAAACATATTAAATGATAAAATTGTTTAACTTACTTATGACAAAATGGTGATAGTATGATAAAACTCAATTATTTAACAGTTACTCTTTATTTCCAATAAACGTATTGGAAATGTTTATATAATCTTTGGATTTCTTTATCTTCATTTCCACATCATTTAATAAAAATTCAGAGTCAAATGTTTGACTTAGCAAATATGAGGACATATTTACCCATGTAAAATAGCCTTTCATGATCATACTCATCATGCATTGTGACTATGAATAGGGCAGTCACTTAGGCATGTGTATATAGTCTTAATGTTGTTTCTTACAGTTAAAACTAGTAGAAATATTTGTCCAAATCTATTGAATGTACACTATAAGAGCAAACCCTAATGTTAAATTATGGACTTTGGTTGAAAATGATGTGTAAATGTAGACTTGTTAATTGCAAATAATGTATCACTATGGTGGGGATGTCAATAGTGAAATAGTGGGGGAGGCTCTGTGTGTGTGAGGGCAGGGGCTCAATGGGGAAGTCTCTGTACTTTTCACTCACTTTTGCTGTGAACCTAAAACTGCCCTAAAAAAACAGTCTGCTTAAAAAAAAAATCTAGTTTTCATATAGTTTAACATAGTGTAGGTACGAAATAAAGTTAATTATATAAAAAGTTACTTTAAATTTTACACAGAAAGTATAATACCTCAATATAAAATGTCTGCAGGAAATAGATTCCTTTAGGTTTTTAGATTCATTTTTTTATATAAGCCCTACATTTACTTTCAGTATTTATATGTTACCTGAAAGAGCAAAACGAGGTATGCATTTCCCCTTAAAAACTAAATCCTCCTAATGCTTTCAACATAGTGTTTTCCGAAGAATGTTGTCACATATGCTCAAGCAGTCATTACATATTCAATTGCAGTTGAGGTTATTCAGTCAGCATAACACCGTCTTGTGGGCAACCTTGGCGATCTGTATAAAAGCCAATAAATACTGTATGGAGTGGTATTATCTGAGAGAAGCAATCTTGTCCAGGACACAGAGGGATCGATCCTATCTTCCTTCAAGTGCTTTCATGAAATATTTACGATGCAGATATACCAGAAGTGGATTTCAGTTTAACATCTACTCTCAACGTTCACTATATTGCAGCACGCATTAGTTTTTCCACGAGGACTTAAAAAACTATGATGTTGGCTTGTAATAATAAATCCAGACTGCCAACTATCAATTATTTGTAATGAATGGGAAAAGCACACACTGACAGAAACAGTTCTAATTAAATAATGAATGGTATATATGTGAAATGCTTTTTACATCATTATTTAAAATTGAGCCCCAAACTCCACACCACAATGGGCTGGCTCAATAACAGTGATCGCAGATCCAGGTTAGGAAATGCAATTCACTTGCAGACACAGATTGAAAAAAATAGATAAACTAGAACCTTTATGAAATGTGAAATTAATCTTGAAAAAAAGTATGTAAAAGATAAAGTGAACCAGGTATCTTTAAAACCTCTTCTGTGTCTACATAAGGAAAAACATATACATTACCAATTTTAATAAACTGTTTTTAAAATAACATAAAAATAATTTCCATACAATTTGAAGTAGCCTATTTATAGGTTCTAATACCCTTTTTACTCTCCCATACAGATTCTGGGGTGTGTTCCAACAACAAATCCAAAAATATGTCATATTTTATATATTTGCAATTACATAGTTTTGTCAGCATTACATCAGTAATTATATTTTAAACTTTTATTTTCTTCTCAGGATTTTAGTCTACTTTGAGAAAAAGTATCACTGACTTAGTGTTAAGATGTGGATAAACAGTGTTAAATAAGTGGTAATACTTGAAAAGAATCATTTACACCGTAAGTCTTGGGAAATAATGTTTGTGATAAACTTAACTATGTTATATTCCAACAGGCAAAACGTAGAATGTTATGTAGTGTTAAAAACAAAACTACCAAGATTTTTTTTTTCTTTTTAAATTGGGGATCTGGCTTCTCCACCTATGCCAGTGAGGGGTAGGAGAGGTCTGTCGGGGTGGGTGGAGTGTGGGGGTTTCCAGAAGGGAAAACAGGGTGCTGGGACCCCACAGGGGGGTGCTATGCGGCATCAGGCGTGTGGGGAGTAAGTGTGGGTCCTGATAGAGGGCAGGGAGAGCGTGGCCTGGGACGCTCTGAGCATCAGGGCAGCTTAGAGGGTGGCAGAATCAGTCCCAAGGTGGGGCTGCCCTGAAAACTTCCCAGAGGAAGCCAGATCTCTTCCGATCTCAGGACTTCTATGGTAGAGGCCTGGGATTCCTGTAATAAGAACCCCCTAGGTGCCCTGGGTGCCAGAGGCTCCTAGTCCCAAACTCATAGGTAAGGAGCCTGGCTCATGCCACCTATCAAGTAAACCCAATTCTCAATCATAGTTCAGGGGGCGCTTTGCCCCCAGGTTCTCGACAGCAGCAGGGGCAGGACCACCCTGGGTCAGAAGAAGCGAGTCTACTGTGCATGCTTATTAAGATTAAGCAACAATGAGACTTTGAAGTTTTCAGAACAACAACAACAACAACAACAACAAAACAATATAATCCAAGCTCTTTTTGGAAAGGTGAGATCTTTTTCTTTATTTTCCTGACCAGCATGCATTATACCCATCTGCCTTCCTAAACAAACCCAACTTTTGTTCTTCTATCCCCTCCCCCTGTACAGTCCATAACCTCCACTTCAGGATAACTAAGAGTAACCTCATTACCCTTTCTCATAATTGATTCATATAAGTGAGCATATAGCCCCGTTCTCTCAATAAGGTTGTAAGACGTACATGGTCAGCTTCTAAGAAGATTCGCCTTGATTTTAGGGGAGAAAAGTCTTTCTTTTCTGAACTGCAAGTGAAAGGGGCAAGAACAACCTTATTTGATGCTCCTTATATCTTTGAATTTTTTCTATATTAGTTGTTAATAAATAAACTCTCTTACTTTTAAACTATTCTTAGTTAGGCTTCTGTTATGTAGCTTTAAGTATCATGAAGGACTAGTCATACACACTGCACTGGGAAAACTAAATTAATGACCAAATTAGAGATAACAGTTAGTCTTAATGAAATATATCACAATAACTCCAATCAAATATTTAAAATATAGTCTGCTACAAATTACATTTTTTGTTTATTTTTTTCATATAAGCTTTTTATTCTCAGGAATTTCTCCTTTGCAATGAGTAGAGTAGTGATAGTTTAGGCAATTGTATCTGTTGTTGTATATTCCTGTTGTTACAGATTTCTGGTATATCTCCCTGTGTCCCACAAAGTTAACAAGTTCTAGAGACATTTCTTGATAGCTTCCATTATCTTTTCTGACATGAAAAAGGTAGTTATTATCTTGCGACGGTATCCCTAAAAGTTATTTTAAATTTTACTAATGTGGTAATTTTAAGATCCATAGGCATTCTATAACAGCCTGTACAATTTGTCTAGTTATCCTCTAACTGAACATTGGCTAACTTAACTCTTCTATCTGTCCTTGAACTGAAAGTGTACTAGCTCTATTAGATCAATTGAGTCTAAGGCCATCATGGCAAGTCACCATCCTTCAATCTAATGTCTCTATATAACCACACTAAAATGCAACTGTAATTAAATATATATTTACATATTCCTCTAAGAAAAATAATATAGGAATTATTTTTTTCTTTAATATATTATTTTTTTCCCTGAGGATATTTATCAAATGGTGCAAAACATTGGACTCCCCCCATTTACTACATTTATATTCTTGTAAAATAATCCTTGAATTATATTTTTGTGTGTTTATCATCTGGTGGTTATAATAGGGCAGACAGAAGAAAATATTAGAGGGTATCTTAAAATAATTATACAGGAGGATTCTGAGTAATTATGAATTTTAGCTGATGCAAACTTTAGGAGTCTATAACATTTTTCAAAATTATTTAGCTTCTGTAACCCAAATTTAAGAAAAGAAGAAAAAA
>NW_017731351.1:339927-422503 GCF_001890085.2 Hipposideros armiger
GAGAGAGAGAGAGAGAGAGAGAGAGAGAGAGAGAGAGAGAGAGAGAGAGAGAGAGAGAGGAGAAAGAAGGAAGATAGTAAAAATAATGCACTTTACCTGATTTCCTAGCTGATAATTTTAAATAAAAGGACATCTTTTTTGTTTGCCTATTCATCCCTTTATAAAGCTACCTCCCATAAAAGTAAATTATTAGATATTTGATCTTTACCACATTGTATATTATCAATTATAATATTTGCACATGTTTCTTCCAAATCGAAACAAACAAAAAACCAAAAACTTTTGTTTTATTTGTTCTGGTCTCATTTTATTTCAGAGCTGATAAAGTCAATAAATCTGTTAGCTGTGGTACTATTAAAAACGAAGAGCGTATAGTTTTGTGAAAGCACTCTCAATATCCATGATGTTTGTTTATCTCCTTGGAAATTAATGAAGGATTTCATTCCTCCCAAAAAGATGGCCACGTAACCCAGGGCCTGAGAAAATTATCAATATCTTATCTAAATTAAAATCTAAATTAAATCTTATTTCTCCCTATGATCCCCCTTCTTCTTGGCTAGTGTTCTATTATTATAATACATTTATTGTTGACTACAGAGAAACACTAAAAACAGTGAAAGAATTACTCAGAACAAAGTCATTTAACATCTTATTCAAAGAAAAACAATTGTAAGGACTGAACAAAGGTACAGACAAGACTTAGAATCTCAGGGAGATTGCATAGAAAAGGAAACCATCGAAAAAATGAAAAAGCAACATAAGGAGTAGGAGAAAATATTTGCAAATCATGTATCTGGTAAGGTGCTAATATTTAAAATATGTAAAGAACTCTAAAACACAGTGCAAAACAAACAAACAATATGATTTAAAAATGAGTGCAGGAACAGAACAGTCATTTTCCAAATACATAGAAATGGTCAACAGGTATATGAAAAGACCCTGAACATCATTAAACATCAGGGAAATGCAAATCAAAACCAGTGAACTATCACCTCATACCTGTTAGAATGGCGATCATCAAAAAGACAAAAGATAACAAGGGTTGGAGAGGGTGTGGAATAAAAGAGAAGCCTTGTGCACTATTGGAGGAATACAAATCAGTGTAGCCACTAGGGAAAACAGTACGGAGGTTCTGCAAAAAAATAAAATAGAGCCACCTTACGACCCAGCAATCCTACTTCTGAGTATATATTCAAAGGGAATGAAAACAGGATCATGAAGGTAGATCTGCACTCCTGTGTTCACTGCAGCAATACTCACATGAACCAGGATATGGAAACAACCTAAGTGTCCATCGACAGGTGAAAGGATAAAGAATAAGTGATACATACTGCCCCTATTTATATATTTTGTCTGTGTATACAGCCAAAATTTCAATTTGTACATGAAAAAGGTAGCATGTCAATAATACACTATGAAGTGTACCCCTGTTCAGAGACTGTGTAGATACATGACCAATGCGCTGTACACCTGAAGCTGAAGTAGAATAATATTGTGTGTCAGCTATAATTTTATATATATATATATATAGTCATGGGATGGAATATAGCCTAAGGAAGCTAGACAACGGTATTTTAACAGTTATATATGATGTCAGAGGGGTAGTAGCTTGGGGGAGGGGGTTATCACTTCGTGAAGGGTGTAAATGTCTATTACGTTGCTTTGTCTACCTGAAACTAATAAAAAATAATAATAATTCACTATGAGCCTATGATAAAGCAGTTAGATATTATAATAAGATTGTCAATGAACTTTTTCATTCTAACTAGCAAATCACTTAACAGCTTCTAGATTATAAAAACAGAACAAACTAAAACTTAAATATATCTGTTTATCATCATCCCTTTAGCAAAGTGAGATCATGAAGTAATAACTAAATTTTACATAACCGAAAATGACAATAAAAATGGGCCATATGAGTTTTGGCGCTGTAACGTTTTTCAATATTCATCAAATAATGTTAAAATTTGCATAACTGCACACATTAAAATCTTAGTTGCATAATCTTTTCAATTGCTATTCAATGCAGGATATTCCTATTACTAAAAGACATAGTGAACATTATGCAAACAGTTAAGTATAAATGTAAGTAAACTTCTTCAATTATTGCTATTGAAAAAAATATCAGAACACATTTATCACTTCAAATTTGGAATATTTTTTGTAGACACTGTATATTTGGGGATTGCATTTTGGGATGAGACTTGTTTGAAATGGATGGCTGCGTTTTCAACAGCTGTACCAGTGCTGAGAATAGCTAATGATAAAAGGACTTTTTGGCAAAGCACTTCTCTTGTTAAATGGAGAACGCAGTGTGTTTGGCATTTGTAATTTAAGTAATTTATAAGAAAACACATCACACAGCCAGCTGTAGATTCTACTATTTCATGATTAAGATTGCAATCCATTAATCAATTTATAGACATAACTACACTATTGTTCAAAAATAACTAAGAATTTAAACACAGTAGAATCAATAAATATAATTAAAACAATGGTCTGCTACATTCATTGATTCATTTTTCAGCTGTTTGGTGAAATTACTGAAGCACGGAGCCAAATAGCTAACAGTATATTTAGCTTTGTTTTTTGAAATAATGAAAGTGTGTTAATGATAAAGTACAAAACACATAATAGAAATTAATGTTCTGTGAAATAAAATTTTGTTTGAAAATCAAGACGAGTCAGTAAAAGCTTAAGTCTTTAAATGAACATTGCATAATGTACATTTAACAACTATTAAATCATTTTTATTGAAGTGTAATGTAAATTATACACCATGAAAAATGACAGCAATATGCTGAAGACAGACTTTAGAGTGCTGAATTAAATTAAATTTAAACACTACTCAAAAATTACTTTGTACAGTCACAGAAAACAGGAGTTTTAACATCTGTATATAGTCTATTTATTCTTTTTAGTGTTTATATCCATGTTTCATTTAGTCTCATTGAATTGTGGTTAATTTTACACCTAATAAATCCTTTATGAAAGTTTCATTTTGATTAAAATGGAAACGCATCCTGAGTATCTCACATATGGTCTAGACATTATGTTGTATATTCACATATAGACAAACTTGGTAGGAAGCACACAACATCATTACATGTTATATGTGATGTTATTGATAGAGAATGTCTGAGATTACTAATTTTAACATGTGTGAAATATTGGTTACGGTATAAATGACTAAGTTTTGAAAAGCACAATATCATATATACGATATTGTATATATAACCACTTAAAACTATGCTAATTTACCACCAGATAAATCTTAAATGATCAAAGAAAATCACAATTTCATCATAATTAAGGATTAAACAATATTAATTGATGCTTTCAAATGAAGTATTTCATCATTTGAACATCATAAATATGTTTTTTTATTTTCACCACGTTTTTTCTAATTATCTGAAGAGTTAACAGGCATCAACATTGTAAAGCATCTGTTGGTACCAAATTATAGAATGTATCAATGGACACTTTGCTTCTATGAAATGTTCAGAGTAAAAAAAATAATAAATTTTCCATATTATTAACATAAATTTCAATGTAAAACTATCTTATGAAGATTAATAATTAAAATTTATACCTAATTAGTCAATAGTTAATAAGCTTCTGAAATAGAAATCACCAGGCTTTTTCATGAGAAAAAAGGATAAAACAATAATGAAAAAAAAAGACGGTATTCAAGTGAAAATTTATGAATGAACAGGGAACATAATTTTTATTTTGCAAAATCTATCAACATTCACAGAATAGTTTACTTGTTTCCTTAATGTTATATTTATCAATTAGTACCTTTGTTTAAGTGTGTTCTACCATTCTAAATTTATTTTTATCCTTTAGCAATATTATGTTTAGCAATGATTTTATAAATGAATATATCATAAATAAATATTTAGCAATATAGTGCTATGATTTTCAATGTACTTGATAAACTGAATATTAAAATATGTCACATGAGCATTTCAGAATGTGAAGATAAATTAAAAATAGAGATGGACTATTTTCTGTACATTAGTCAATATTTTTTAATTCTTCTTACTGTTATTTATTACTGTCTTGGAAAGGCCCTCTAGTAAATTAATTTTGGTTACTATATTCTAAAATAATTGGTCAGGGAGCGATCTTTCATCCATCCCACCTCTCAGGGGATGCCGCTAGGTCTCAGGTAGGGGGCAGGGCGAAAGCCAGGATGCCCCTCATTGGATCTTTCCCATTAACAGGAATTGTTCTGTCCCTCCCCCTTCGCCAAACATGGACTCAGGCATTAGAGATGGGGCTGGGGATAGGGGGTTGCCCTGAAAAGACTCAGAATAGTGAGCAGAATACGCTGTTACGGGGTCTGAAGCTGCAGAAAAAACAGTGAAGATACAGATGGTACACCTTCCTCTTGTTTTTAGAGACCTCTCTCAGGAACACTGGATACTTGGAGGACTGACAAGAGACGCAAAGGTGCGGGAGGGGATTCTCCTCCTGCGAATACATAGACCCTCTACACTGGTCACTATACCCAGATTTTATTTGCCCCAATAGCTAGTCCTCACTCCTCACACCTCTCCTATGGCTAATATGTATTTTAATTCTTTCCAGCAGCTTAATATACTGATCAAAGGTGGCAGCCCCAGGAACTGCCTTACTCCAACCTTTTCATAATCCTATTATTAGACCTACCATCCTGATTAAAATTACATGTTTATCCCCAAGGAGGCTTTCAGGGCAAAGACGACATCTCATTTGAGTCCCCAGGGACTAGAACTGGATAGAAATTACTGTAAGGGCACAATAAATATCCTAGGTTAAATTGATGAATCAATGAATTCCTTTTGACCTTCGAGTACATAGACTAAGGAATTCTACAGAGAAGTTCATTGGCCCAAAGGAAACATAAAATATAAAAATCTAATTGAATTAAGCATTCCATGTAGGCCAGGACCATTAAAAACTTTAAAAACACTGTTGCGAGTAAATTGTTTCTTAATGTAGTGCTGCATCTAAAAGTTCCACCACTGTGTTGGTAGTTTTCAACATAGTCTCAAGCAGGTTAGTTTAATTAAATCACCCTCTTTTTTTATTTTTTTATCATTTCAAATTTGATCATGACAAAAACATACCTGCAGTAAGTACTTTCATACCAGATAACTAAAATGGTTACAAATTAGCATTTTTTCTTTTAATTAATGTAGAATGTGGAAATTTATGTCATCTTTTTTGAATTGTTCGATCTGTGAATATGACTATAATTTCCCCACAAGAATTTTAAACTAAAAGTAAGGAGATTACTTCCTGAGGATTAAATACTGAAATCTTGAAAATGACAGATGTAATTTCATATTTATATGAGTGAACCAATGTGTGATAAAATGTAATTGAAAATTTTGAAAATATCAAAAACTTGAAGTAACATTTTAAATTACTCTCAAGAAGTTCTGATGCATTAAGTAGAAAGTCTATCATTATTTTTACTATATTTGTGTAAGATTACATAAAACATAACGATGTTAGAAAGTAAGGAAACAAACATCAAAAAAATAAGTTTTGACTATATTCTCTTTCTCTCTCCTATCACTCTAACCTCTCCTTCCCGGTGTTTACCCATGTTTATTTTCCCTGAATTACACAAAAGAGAAGCAGACAATTCAACCTCTCAACCCTATGTCCCCTGATCTTTCTCTTTCCTTTAGTGACACATGTTGGAAGAAATATTTACAATCAATTTAATTAAATATCGAGCACCTACTTTCTCCAATAGCTGCTGTAGTCCTTGACACTTAATTATTCAAAGACATGAAAGTATACAACTTATATTCTAGTGGAGGAAGTAAAGAATAATGAACATAATAAATAATTATACAGTATATTAGAATGTAGCAATTGCAACAAAGGATAAGGAATAGGGTGCTTTGTGAAAGCAGATCATGATTTGCAATAAGCAAGTCACATTTGGTTTTATAAAGGTGCAATATTTGAATAAACATTTCCAAGATATGAGACGCTTAGCTGTGTTCTTAGCTTTGGGAAGAACGTTTTAGGAAGAGGGAATCACCTGAACAAGGCTGAAAGCACAATTATGGTTAGAGCCCTAGAGCACAAAAGGAGTCCAGGATGCTTAGAGTGGAATGAATCAAAAGACTAGCAAGAAATGAGTAGGGTGAAGGCAAAATAAGATAATGTAGGGCCCTGTGAGCCTTGTAAGGTCCTTAGCTTTTATTTTGCACAAAGTGGGAGCTCTTGGACTGTTTTCAGCAGAGAAGTAACTCGATTTAATTGCATTTGAAAATGATGAGGCTAAGCACTGTGTTGGAGCAATGGTGGAATAAAAGAGGCCAATTAAAAAGCTTTGGACACTAATGGCCACAGATACGGTTGCCAAGAGCATACTGGTAGCACTGAGGGGATGAGAAGTGGTCAGATTCTGGAATTATTTTGAAGGTAGAAAAAACAGAATTTGTAGATTGATTGGGTGTTATAAATTAGAGAACAAAAAGAATCAAGAAGAACCAAGGCATTTTTTTTTTTCTCTGAGCGACAATGAGGATTAAGGTTCTATCAACCATGATGGGGAAAATTATGGTAAGATAGATTTGGGGTAAAAGATGATGAATTCATTTTTTGATAAGTTAATTTGGAAATGTAAAACAGAACGTTGGAATTAAATGTGTAAAATTCTGGACTTGGATTGGAGTTAGAGGTTATTAGAAAAATGAATATTGGAACATAAATATCATGTAACAATTAGATGAGGTTCCCGTAACATTATTTCTCATTACTTTCCTCCAAATATGTCTCACCCTACTAAAATCACTCTGTCCCCATAATCCCTACATTCTGTGTAGCTCATTAATATTCTCTTGGCCCCTATATTCAAAGATCAGTATTTATTCTTCATCTTACCTAACTTTCAGGACGCATTCCCACAGCTGGACACATTGTCCTTTTTCAAACCTTCTCCTTCCTTGAGAACTGCGACCACAACCTCCCCAGTGTTCTCTTTTCCCTCCCGGCAGCTCATGCCCATTCTTTTGTGCGTATATTAATGCTTTCCCATAGTCCAACTAGCGGTCTTTCCCAGAGAACTATCCAGCGATCTGTTTCTTCTCACTTGATACACTCTTACTTGGTAATTTAATTAGTATGGACCCTTGATTGAAAGCAACAAAATACAGATTTTGATTATCCGAAGCAAGCCATGATTATATGAGCCTCAAACGATGAATATGAATGCTAAAAAAGATGGAGGGCCAGCCAGAGAAACACTTATTTGCAATGCTGCTTCTCTGTAATGATTGTTGCGTTCCATCTTATCCCATCAATGTTATTCCACCTCATTCTATCAAAAATTCCATCTTAGTCTATCAATATTCCATTGTGGCATTCCTCATTCAAAGTTCAAAAATCTGCGAGCTCCTGACTCACCAAGCTTATGTTATATGTTTGTCCCTTAGTGTGTGTGTGTGTGTGTGTGTGTGTGTGTGTGTGTGTAACATGTTGTTAGTGGATAGACGGATCTGGCTTAAAAGCTTTCAAGGCAGATTGTTACTTTTAAGACTCTTTGATGTCTTAACATGCTTGAACAGGCTTCTTGCTTGCTGTCTTCTGCCTAACTCATCACTCGCTATCTCTCACCTACCCACTGCCTCCCCATTCTTTGCTTCAGTCACACTGGGCCTCTTTCAGCTCTTCTGAGGTAACACGCATTGCTTTTAACATGCATTGATGTGACATACCACATGGCTAAATTGTATTTAACCTCTTCTCTTTCACTGTCGTTGTTGTTTTATCCTGTGGAAAGCAACCCTGGACACTGCCCTTCTCCCTACATCTAAGTGAACATCCCTTCACTCAGGTTCATGAACGTCTTAATTTTTTTTTCCATATTAGAACAATTCATAAGGCTTACTTATGTTCTAATGACTTATTTTTTCCCTCTAGGATTTTGAAGCCTAGACCATCTTATTGTATTTACCATCATATCCTCATCAAATAATATTATAGATGTTAAATGTTTATGGATAAATACACACTTTGGGAAGATTATCCTAGTCAGTGAAAGTGTGAACTCTTACTTTTAGAATAGATGCATCTTTTTTTATTGTTATTATTATTATATGGGTAACACATGTAGATTTGATCTTTATTATTTTTTTCAAGGATAACCATCATATTATAATGTGGTGACCCAATTAGCTTGCCTACTTAGAGCCACAGAAGGCATTAATACATTCATGAGCATTCTGTTCTACTTGACATTTCCATTTTTAAAATATACTTAATTGGAATTATTTTAATTGGGATTTATAAAAACTCAGTCAATCACACACTTTTAATAATAATAATGATATAATAATCTGATGATGATGATAAAAATAGCAGCGACATCAATACCTTACTGAGTACTGTTTGCTTAGAGGAATTTAATCCTTTAATTAAATCATGTATCCCTCATATACGTCTGGGAAATAAGGACTAAATTATTCCCATTTGATAGGTGAAGAAAGTGAGGTGCGTAAGAGATAAATATTGTAACTCACCAAGATCGCAGAGTGAGTATCAGAGTTGATATTTGGAGAGGCACAGTCTGGTTCCACAGCTCATGGTCATAACCCACGTCTGGTTCTGAAACAATAGAGAAAATAAGATCAAGATCGAAGTATTAGCTTTATAATATTGAATCAAGGATTGCAGCTTGGCCTGAGGCACCAAGGAGTGACCTGCTGCAGAACTAGGACTAAACCATCACAGACCCCCTGCAACTTCCCCTTCCTACCTACAGTATTTTTGAAAAAGCACCAATGTCCTACTGGACCAGACAAATCAAGGAAAGAATCATTAACTGCTTAAGTTAAACAAAAATGCCCCAGTGAAGAGTTTTATTATTTATTTCACTGTCAGATTCCTGGACTCGACTGGCCAGTGATTAAACCTAGTACAGCATTTCATAAGTGCTAATAAGTTAACTAACTCCACTTCAGTATAGCATTCTTGTCTCTTGTGAAAGTGACAAAGTAATAAACCCTTTATATTCCACTGAATTGCAAATGAACTTTGCTGCTTTCTGCTAAGTTGTTACTTGTGAAATATTAATAATGACCCACTACGGCTTCTGTAATCTAACTGTGCACTGGAATCACAATGAAGATGAAAAAGAAATGCCGATGCTCAGACACCCCCGTGAGACTACTAGATCAGAATCCAGAGCTAAAGAGCTCTGTCTGCACTTGATTCTCAAGCATAGCCGGCATTGATAATGACTGCCTTAAACAACAAAGCTTTGATGCACGTATTTAAAAATAATCTTAGAACAAATATGATATTGGTAAAGTGTTTCTTGTTACTAAGAAAAGTAAAAGGTTAAGTAAAGCAAGCAAACAAAAAATGTGTAATCTGTATACCGGAAAACACTTTTATTAATTAGGTATGAGAAGGCTTGGCAGGTGTGTTTGAAAAATGAGCCTAGCTAACCTAGATTAAGAAAGAGGAATGAATAAAAGAAGTTAGCACAATTATATGGTCTACCTACATGGGAATTAGAATCCCAAATGTAGCTTTGATCAAGTCAGACTTGGGAGTTTCAAAGTATAAATTCGACAGTGGGCTCTCATGTAAATGTTAGTTTGGTGTCCACACTTGGATACAGAAAATGCAGGACAAGAATATAGTTTAGTTGATCTCTGCTCGTCTTTACTTTCCGAATGCCCATTTTCAGCTATTGTGGGCCCTCTGAGCTTTGAATAAGCTATCATAATAGTTTCTCAAATATAAAATGAAAATTACATTATAAATATAATTATAAATACATAAATCTTATTTTTATCTACTTTCTTTATTATTCCAGCTTTGTATTAAATCAACTTACATTTTTAGGTTTTTCAAACACTTGGAGCAAACTCCCTGTATTCAACTCAAAAGGTATTCTCGACATATTTTCTTTTGCTTTATATTTCTTTAAAAACTTTTTTTTTCTGGAAAGCCAATGCAATTCTGATGCTATATATTAAGGTGTTATGCCTAGCATTAAGATTTTATCATATTCATATTATTTCTTTTGACTTTAAATAAGTGCCCTTTTAATCTTTATTATCTATACATTGATGTTTTCATCAACTAGTGTTTTACTTGCCCTGTGTTTGTGCAAATATATGTGCTTTTCCACTTGGGATGGGAGCAAGCTTACTTATAATTACAAATCTAACAAATTTAATAAAATACAAAATTCAATTCTGAAAATGCATACAGTAAGGATAAGGTAATGCATTATTTGTGTGTGTGTGATGCTTTGCTTCAGTTATGTAAAAGTTCTCAGTGTTTATCCCGTAGCTATCTAAGAGTACAGAAGAGATGCAAGGCACAAAATTCATTACTAAAAAAATAAAGACACACACACACACATACACACACATTTCTCATTCTTTTCCTTTCAGGACCAAGAATCAATGAGATTGTCCAACTTTTTCACACTATAAAATCAGGGAAGCATGAGGCTGTTTATCACTTCACATTCCTGAATATCAGTTTATTTGTAAACTGATGAGTTAAAGACATACCCTCCCTTCCTCAAGACAGATTGACTTTTGTGATGATATTGAAGGAAATAAAATACACAATGTAACCTTTTATTTTAAAATTGCTCTGAACATGTATATTGTGTGTCCATATTTAAAATTACTTTGAAAAATAAGAAGCCCTACTATGTTAACTGATATTTTGAAAAATCAGAATAAATTTGACCTCATCTTCCACACCATTTATCTAGTAGGAAATGTATCTACCTTGGGGACTACTTGGATTACTCTACCCCACTGATGAATGGAAATATCTTGGCAGAAGGGTTGGAGAAAGCCCTTTTGGTGTGCCATCTATAACAATGACTGTGGTTACCTTGCTTCTAAGCTAAGAATAACCATGGGAGTGCCAGGCAGCCTTTTATGATGACAGTTTTAATGTATAGAGTCCAAACTCCCAAAGCATGCCACAAAACCATTTCTTGCCTCTCCCAAATGGTTCAAGGAAGGCAAGCAGACATAATAGAACCAATGTGTCCGTCCCCATTTAAGGGAAAATTTGTCTTTCCTCTCTTTCTAACATATCTGCATTGAAAAGACACCACCAACTTCCTATCCTATGTGCCCCAAACACCATACTTTTCACTACCTTTAGAACAATCATCTAAGATATTTCTGTTTTCTGAAATGAACGATAAGAAGTTCTTTAGAATATAAAAAATGATTCAATAAATAAAAGCTTTTTTATTGTTATTATAATTATCATTGTTATTTTATCAAATCTCCAATATAAGTTCTAGTATTTAAAATATGTAAGGAACTAATATTTTGCTAGTACTAATGTGGTGATAGGTGCAGGTTTTTTTCATGTAACCTTACCTTTTCGGTGGAGGCAGCATCTTTCCCTTTTACAAGTTTTTTTGTTTGTTTATCAGTTCTAACTCTAAGACTATGAGCAAACAACATAACCGATTCCAAGGGGGTGAAAAGAAGTGTAAGCAAAATTAGCTTAGCTGAGAAAAGTGTTAGCTTAGAAAAGCAAAATCACTTGGAAGGGCGTCAGTAAATTTGTGTTCCCTTTTGCTTAGTCTCAATTTCTATATCCTTCCACAGTGGCTAATATTTAATGTGTTTATTGTAAAAAAATCAAAGAAAAAAATGCTTGTGTGTTCTTTGTAAAATGTAGAACATCCTTTAATGTATATTTATAAATAGCTTTTGACTTCTTAGAAAGTTGTTCAAGTTTATGCTTACCATATTATATAAGTGAACTTCTAAAATGATTTTATTTGTTTGAACCAAGTAAATGGTTGCTGGTATCTGAATAGAAGATCAAGGTACTGGAACGCTGGAATTCAAACCTGACAGCTCTGTTGATCTAATATTTTTAAAAGCTTAAAAATATGTCTGTTGTAAAAGCAAAACTAGGAGCTGCCTAGTTTGTCATAAGAAAAGCAATATCACTTAATTTTTATTTTTTGATTCAATTTTTCATTACAGGAATTTGTTTATGATGAATTTTTAGTGTTTATAATTCCTTGAGTATTCTTTTGCCTATTGATGTGGGTGACAGTAGAAAATTAGTGATGATTAGGACAAGATTAGCTAAAAAGAAGTATTAAATATTTACGGGTTCAATATTTTTTAAACTGCTGATAAATTTATTTGGCTATGCCTGTAAACACGTGCACACACACATTCCCAAGTAAAATAGAGCACACATTTAATTACATTATTCATTTATAGGTATGTTTCAAAGATAGTCATTACTGCTTCAGATACTTTTATCAATCTGATCTCATATAACCATGTTATCAATCTTACTCTTTTTTCTTTATAAAATTTAATTGCTTATCACTTGGAAATTTTAAAGCTAACTTAAATATATTATGATACATATATTTGAAATATGTGCACCCTGTTTCAAACACTAATTTAATGTTCTTTGGATAAAAATTTTAACAAAAATAACCATTTAAAATGAACTTTTTCATAAATGCTACCAAACATTCAAAGGTTTAATACCTATCCTTCTTAAACTATTCCAAAAAATTGAAGATGAGGGACTGCTTCCAAACTCATTTAACAAGGCCAGTGTTACTCTAATACCAAAACCAGACAAGGACACCACACACACACACATCACAGGCCAATGTCCATGATGAACATACAAGCAAAAACCCTCAATAAAGTATTAGCAAACTGAATTCAATAATAATTTTAAATAGTCACAAACCATGATCAAATGGATTGTATGCCAGGGATTCAAGGATGGCTCAACATTCTAAAATCTAACTACATGATACACCACATTAACAAAGAGAAAGATAAAAATTCTATAATACTCATAAATACGGAAAAAGTATTTGACAAAATTCAACATCCATTTATAGTAGAAGCTCTCAACAAAGTGGGTATAGAGGGAATATATCTCAACATAACAAAGACCATATATGACAGGCCCACAGCTAACATTACACTCAACAATAAAAAGCTAAAACCTTTTCCTCTAAGATCAGGAACAATACAATGATGCCCACTCTCTGCAGTTTTATTAAACATAGTACTGGGAGGCCTAGGCAGAGTGGTTAGGCAAGCAAAAACAAAACAAAACAAAAATTTTTTTAAAATGCATCCAAAGTGAAAAGAAAAGAGTAAAACTCTCACTACTTGTGGAAGACATAATTTTATACAGAAAATTGCAAAGACACTACCAAAAACCTTCTACAAATAATAAAATAATTCAGTAAAGTTGCAGGGTACAAAATTGAAATGCCAAAACAGTTCTGCTCTTATACACTAACAATGAAATATCAGAAAGAGTAATTAACAAAACCATTCCATTTACAATTGCATCAAAAAGAATAAAATACCTAGGAATAATTTTAACAAAGTAGGTGAACGACCTGTGCACTGAAAACTGTAAGACATTGATGAAAGGAATGGAAGAAGACACAAATAAATGAAAGGTGTTCTGTAGATAAGGATTAGAACAATTTTGTTAAAATGTACATATTACCCAAAGTGATATGTAGATACAATCTGATTCCCATCAAAATTCCAAAGGCATTTTTCAGAGAAATAGAACAAACAATCCTAAATTGTGTATGAAATCCCAAAAAGCATCAAATATCCAAAGTATTCCTTGAGAAAGAAGAACAAAGCTGGAGACATTACACTTCCTGATTTCAAACTATATTACAAAATTATAGTAATCAAAACAGTATGGTATTAGTATAACAACAGACATATAAATCAATGGAAAGAATTGAGAGCCTAGATATAAACCCATGCATATATGGTCAATTAATTTACCACAAAAAATGTAAGAAAATACAATAGGCAAAGGACAGCCTCTTCAATAAATGTTTTTGGGAAAACCAGACAGTAAGAGAATGAAATTTAACCAGAATCTTCCATCATACATATAGTTAACTTTAAATGAATTAAGACCTAAAACCAAAAAAACTCCTAAAAGAAAGCAGATGATAAACTCCTTGACACTAGTGTTGGTAATGATTTGTGCATGTGTGTGTGTGTGTGTGTGTGATCCGACTACAGAAACAAAAGGAACAAAAACAAAGATAAATAAGTTAACTGCATCGAAATAAAATTTTCTGTGCAACAAAGGAAACCATCCACAAAATGAAAAGACAACCTACTGAATGGGAAAAAATACCCACAAATCATATTTCTGATATAAGGGGCTGATATTCAAAATACATAAAGAACTCATACAAGTTAATAGCAAAAAGATAAACAATCTGATTTTTTGAAAGGGCAGAGGATCTGAATAGACATTTTCCAAAGATATTGAAATAGCCAATTGGCCCATAAGAGATGTACAGCATCACAAATCAAAACCTCAATAACATCACTTCATATGTGCTAGAATGGCTATCACCAAAAAGACAAGAAATAACAATCGTTGGAAGGGATATGGAGAAAAGGAAACCCTCATGCACTATTTGTGGGAATGCAAATTGGTGCAGCCACTATGTGAAACAGTATTGAGGTCCCTCAAAAATTAAAACTAGAACTAGCATGTTATCCAGAAATTTTAATTCTGGGTATTTATCCTAAGGAAACAAAAACACTAGTTTGAAAAGATATATGACCCCTATGTTCATTGCAGCATTATTTACTCTAGCCAAGATATGGAAGCAACCTAAGTGTCCATGAATACAGTACTGAATAGAGATGTGGTATGCATGTACAATGAAATAACTCAGCCATAAAAAAGAAAATCTTGTAATTTGCAACAACATGGATGGACTTTGAGAATATTATGTGAAGTAAGTCAGATAAAGAAATATAAATATCATATGATTTCATGATATATTGAACCTAAAGAAAAGAACAAAAACAGTATTTATTTTTTTCTGACTTGCTTATTTTGGCTTCAAACTTCATCTATGTCAAAACATGTGTCAGAATTTGTAGGGTGGTAGTTACCAGGGATTGAGAGGAGAGAGAAATGGGGAGTTACTGATTAACGGGTGCAGAGTTCCAGTTTTACAAGATGAAAAGTGGTCTGAAGATGGATGGTGATGGTGACTGTAGTATAACAATGTGAATGTACTTAATACTACTGAACTGTACACTTTAAAATGGTTAAGATGGTTAAATTTCACATTATGCATATTTCACAATAAAAAAGTCTTTCAAAAAAATCAAATTCATAAATACAGAGAAGAGATCGGTGGTTGCCAGAGGGGAAAGGGGTTGAGCAGAGAAGGGAATGGGTTTGGGGGTCAAGAGGTACAAACCCCCAGTTATAAAATAAATAAGTCATAGGTATGTAATGTACAGCATGGTGACTATCTATAGTCACTTAAAGGTTCTCATCATAAGATAAAATAATTCTGTAAACTTTTATGATGACAGATAGTAATGAGACTTGCTGTGGTGATCATGTTGCAGGCATACGGGTATCGAATCATTATCCTGTACACACCTGATACTAATATAATGTTATATTTCAGTTATACCTCAATTCAAAAACATCTTCTTCAGGCACAGAGAAAGAGTGTTCACATGTCTGTAACTACCCACAGAGCTCACCACAGGCATAGTGATATGATCATTTAGAAGTTCGCTTACTGGGTGTGTTTAAGCCAGACCAGCTCACTCAGCAGGTCCAATCTTACACAGAACTGGCACAGCCTGATAGCCACCAGTAGGATCTGTGTCTAACTCTGTTACAGCGGCCCTTCTGTCACTCTACATCTAAAGAGACTATCAAATAAAGTCCATGTGCATATTTAAACATTTAGCAAGCTATTTTGCTGGTATAATTCCCCTTATGTCACAAATGCTTAGATTTAATAAAAATCAGAACGATATTCTAAAAGCAAGTATTGCTTTATCTTTGAAGCAATAAAATAACAGTGAAACTTTCTTAGATTTCTAGTTAAAATATTATATAGTATCTAGCGCCAGTGTGTTTGATTCTAAGATGTCATCATGTTGATATATTTATACACACTTAACAAAGGAGAATGTTGTTTCTCTTCAAAGTAGTAAGCCTGTAATAATGGTGATGTAATAGTAAGCATATAATAACGGAATATATACCAAAATGAATGGAAAACCCAAGGCAAATATAGGTTTGTAACAGTAGTACATATAAATTTAAAATTGATTCTTTAATGTAAGTAAAATATACTTTCATAAAATTCCACATTTCAGGGATATAACATGATTGACTGTAAGTATTCAGCTATTTGGCTTAATTTAAGGATAAAATAAGTAGCTATCAGCAAAAATCATAGGCAGGCACACAAGCTAGCAAACTCAGAATGCTACATGGCAAAATAATTATATATACATATTATAATTGTTACTGTAATTGCCATATTTTGGATTGAATTTCTATATACGAGTGTTGTAACACGGTTTAATCAACAATGTTGTCTTTTACAGTGCTGTAACATATGGTTTCATCAACAACGTTGTCTTTTACAGCGCCTAGATCACACCAGTTTATATTTTTTTTATTCTGTGAAATACCCTACCTACGAAGAAGTCTATCACATAGATTACACAAAATATTCTAGTTGCTTTAATTTACCAAAACAAGCTAGTTAATGTTATATATGTATAAAATTTTCTGTATTTGTTAGTCCTTCCAGTATATTAATAGATTAATAGGCTCAATAAGCTCTAATAATATAAGAAGCAGGACATGTACAGAAATTTGTAAACATGAATTCTCTATCATGTTCTGCTATAATAGGAACTCCTGTTGTAAATGGGAATACAAATTGTTAGCATTTTTAGGGAAAACAGATTTAGTCTCTACCCAACAATTACACTGCTAGAAATTAAGCCATTGATATATTTGAAAAGGCACACAGACATACATGTAAAAGGAATTTATTGTTTGT
Organism: Hipposideros armiger; assembly: GCF_001890085.2. Classification (NCBI taxonomy): domain Eukaryota; kingdom Metazoa; phylum Chordata; class Mammalia; order Chiroptera; family Hipposideridae; genus Hipposideros; species Hipposideros armiger. Next base: position 356,822 of record NW_017731351.1, read on the forward strand.
ATTGTTTGTATTGGAGTGAGGTGGGATCTTTAATCAACAAATGTTAATTAACAGAGGGCAGTTTTTAAATTCTGTTACATTCATACAACAAATTACTCTGGAGGTGCTGAAGATAATGAGGTAGTACAAATTTAGGGCAGTCATAGGAACTATATTACAGAAATAATATAAGATAAAATATTTTTTGGAAGGATAAGCAGAAAATGTTTTCTATCATATATGTGGGGAGAAGTATTAATGAAAAAAGCTGTGGGGTGACTTTTATCTTCATTTTGTATTTTAATGGATTGGTCGACTACTCTTACCTTTCATATGCATTAAAATTATGACTTTTTAATCTTCAGAGTGATTATCATGTATAATAATTTTTAAGATATTCTTCTTTGTATTATTATTGGGTTGTCGGAAAAGTCAAGATGCATTTTGCAATGAAAAACAGAAAAAACATGTCATGACTTTTCTGACAACCCAATATTTAATTTTAAAATGAATAACTATGATTAAAAAAAATAAGATGCTACTCAAAAGCATAAATTCATTTATATATATATATATATATATATATATATATATATATATATATATATAAAAGTTCTGTAAACTTAGCTTGCCTCATGAAATTTTGGATTCAGCTCTAGAAGTTGAAAACTTGAATCTCCTATTTCTTCATCTATTAATATTTTTAAATATATATATATAAATATATATATATAAAAGAATTTACTTGCTTAACATTTCAGTACTACTTTGTAGGGAAAATGATTATTAATACTGAAAAAGTATTATCTTTTAGAAGTATAATGATTTTAGGAATTAGAAAAATACATACTGTATAATCATTTTCACACAAAATGTTATTATTTCAATTCAAGAAATTCGCCATCTGTATAAACCTTACAGAATTCTGAATTCAGACTTTTGCTTTATTAATTAGTTTTTAACATTTAAAGAAGAAATGGGGGGCTACTGTTGCAACTGGTGACACATATTAACATAATTACATGGAACTGAATTTTTGTACGATGTGCTTCAACTGCTTTCAGTAACTTCTAAGGTAATTCTGACATCCTGTTAAAGTTTTACCACTCCAATTTTGGATTAGTAAAAACCAATGAAAGCTATACTTTTTTGGTTTCAATACATATATTATTTATTAAACAAATATTAAATAAACTAAATATATAATCCATTAAATAAAACCGAATTAGCTATAATCATGCATCCAAACTTCCAACAGTTAGCTCTCAATTATTTTTGATAACAAATACTATCCATTATTACACAACTTTGAAAAGTCCAGGATTTACTTCAATTCTAAACTAAGAAGCAAGTCGGCTATTGTTCATGGATGCTGACATCAGACACGACACACCTGGATGTGTGACAAATAACTTCACTACTCATGGAAGAAGAGTAGTGAGCATTTGTCATTTGTGTCATTGCCCCATGCTCTCCAACCCTCACAGGGAAGTCCAGGTGGGCTGAGATGCAGGACCACACACACAGAACATTGTATCATAGAAACAGTGTGAACTGAGGTAATCTACTACCTTTTGATTGTAAACCTGCTCTTTGTCTGAAGTGGAGGCACTACATAAAGATTTCACCCCACAAGCAATTTCCTGAGAAATGGCCCACATGGAGTGGCCAGGGCTTTGCATTCTATTCTAAAGGTTCCTTCCCATCCACACGTGTCTCCTCCTGTATCCCATTGATTGTTGAATGTTGTCATCTCCCAGGTCAATCACACTTCAAACCTAGTGACCATCCTGACTCACCCTTCTTAATCGTCCTCAACAGCTACTTAATCAAAAGTTCTATTTATTCTACTTCCTCAACATCTAAAACTCAATCTTATTTTCTACCTTCCCAGTATCACGGTGGTGCTGCTGGTGCTCATCTTCCCTCAAAAGAAAGGGAAAAAATGATAACAATAACCTCCTCTAGTCCAGCCTACTTCAAAATCCCTACAACGTGACTCTTCTCAGGATAATACAATGTACACTTACAAAAGCAGTAAAAAGTGCTTTTTAAGTAGAAATCATTAGACTTCAATGAAAGAAAATGGCTTGTGCTTTTCAAAAATGATTTGAAAATATATTTAACATAGAGACATCTTGTAATAAGTTATACTACTCTATTTTGATGAATTTCCAATGAGATGCATATATATCTATAGAAAAAATTGGTAATTATTTAATATTCAGTATAAAGATGAGTACTTAATTATTTTATAATATTCAGTATAACAGGTGAGTACTTAATTATTTATAAACTGCAAGTGATGCTAAGAGAGCATTATCTCCAACAAATATCCATGCTCAAGAAATTTCTTTAAGGTTAACACAATTTGTTTATATGGAAACATGTAATCAAATAATTTTAAGCAATTACTTACATACACCAAAACCCTATGTAATCCCCATTTGCATTTTGGGTTTAATAAAATAGAAAAATAATTTCAAGTCCAATTACTACATATATAATGGAAATTTGATTGGGGCGGGGAGGAATAATTATTGAAAAGTATTCCTTTACAATTTGGTGAAACAAGGATATCATTCAAATGGAGAAGCTGGTGAAATAATATTAGTACCCTAAAAGCTATGAAAACTCCAGAAGATTGTCAAGCAGGGAAAGAAAAGTTAAGTTGTGCTATTTTTAGTTAAATAATTTACATTATTTAAAAATGCTAACATTATTTAAATTCACTGAACTTGAATAGATGAAATAAAAAAGAAACATAGTCAAGTATGTCAAGTATTTTCGATGTAATAGTAAGTTTTTAAAATTAAAAATTTTGGGGTGACTTTGGTTAGTAAAATTACATAGGTTTCAAGTGCACATTTCTATAATATGTCATCTATGTATCACATCATGTGTTCACCACCCAGAGTCAGTTCTCCTTCCATCACCATGTATTTGACCTGCTTTCTATTTTCTACCACCAACTCCCCACCCCTTACCCTCTGGTAACCACTAAACTGTCATCGGTATTAGCACATTAATTTAAAGCAGCTTACTATGAATACGTATGGTATAGACATAATAGTTTGAACACTAATTATTTCTCCTTACCTATAAAACTTTTAAGTAAATTAGAAAGATGCAATTAAAAAAATATATATATTTATTGTTATAATTATATAATTATATAATTGTTATAATATATATATATATATAATTGTTTTTCCTTTTTCTTTTAAAATCAAGAGTTGCAGTGCAGCAATTTCCCCCCACATAATTCCCTGAATCTCAGGTTGTGGAGTTCACGTTTCTTATTTAAGGTGTGAATATAACCGCTATCCATGGCTTAGCCATCTCTAGAATCATAACACAGCTGTCTGAATTCTACCTTTGGTGGTAAGTACCTGTCTTTCTGAATCAGCTCTTATCACTGACTGTGCTGACCTCAGCTTTGCATTGATTTGGCCATCACTAGATGAAGAAAACTTCTATTACCTGCTGTCTCGCCCATTAATATGAGTTTTTAAAATATTTTCTACAATATCAGTGGCAAATAATTTCATTCTCTGAACAATCATTTAACTTGACAGAAAGAATTTCAGAACACAATATGGCAAGAAATGGATTTTTAGTTTGCAACTACATTTTTAAAAGAGCGAGCGCTTGCCTAGGTTGACATCATTCTGTTATAGCAGAATTAGTGTATTCACTATATTGAAAAATGTGTTTTATTAAAGATACATCATAAAGAAGTATATTTAATTACTAGAAATAATCTCCATTAATATTATTAGTTCCATCTCAGTTGTGTTATAAAATATTACTGAGTATTATTATTATTGCTATCATTAATATTTTAATTTACATATTATAAAAATTACTTTTTTGAGGCATAGTTCTTTGTATTGTTATATATTCAAGGATTCTAATAACCACAACCACAAATAATTAACAGAACAATTCAAGCACCATAAATAATTACTGTATGCTGTTTCTATATTTTTGCTTTTTTCTAGAATGTCAAATAAATGGAATTATAGAGTATGTCACCTTTTGAATCTGGATTCTTTTACTTAGTAGATTGGCTCAGGAATTTTCATGTAGTGGCTATATTCTGGTTATAATCCATAAAATGATGTAACACAGTTTGTGTATCCATTCACTCATTACTGGATATTTAGATTATGTCCAGGTTTTGACAATTATCAATAATGCTGCTCTAAAACATTTATGTTTAGGTGTTTCTGAGCATAAGTTTTCCTTAGGACAAATATCTAGAAGAAATGCAAATTCTAGGTGATTCAGTAAGATTTTTAAGTTTAAAAGAAGTGTTCACACCATATTTCAGAAAAACTGCATTATGTTGCGTTCCCATGATTAATATACATTTCTTTTCCTTTGCATCCTTCCCTGTTTCCCTGAAAATAAGACCTACCTGGAAACTAAGCCCTCGCATGATTTTAGGTGCCAAAATATGGCACCTTGGCATACTGAATATTTTAAGCTGAAGGAGTTTGTGGAAAAGGCACCCTTCTCCCTGAAACAGGTCAGAAAACCCTGATGTGAGGGGTGCGTGCGCTCCACATCCTGGAGGAATCATGCTGGCCTTCTTCTCCGGCTCGGTCTTATTTTTGGGAAAACACGGTTGGTAGTGTTTTATCCATTGTAATAGGTGTCTAATGGTATCTCATTGTGTATTTATTAATTTGCATTTTCCTAATGACTAAATGACTAAGGATGAGCTTTTTTTTTCATTTTCTTATTTGCTTTCCATTCATCTTCTTGATGAAGTGTCTCTTCAAAAATCTTTTGCCTATATACATTATCGGGTTGCTGATTTTTTTTTTATTGCTTAGTTATGAGAGTTCTTTATACATTCTGGACACAGTCCTTTGTCTGATATTCAATTTGCAAATATTTCCACCAGTCCGTAGCTTGCTTTTCTATCCTCTTAACAGTGGCCTTCCGATAGCAAGAGTTTTTTATTTTAATTAAGTCCTTATTTATTGACTTTTATTTTATGGATTGAGCTTTGGGTGGCATATCTATGAACTCTTTGCTTAATGCACAGTCATAAAGATTTTTTCCAACACTTATCCTTGGCTCATATGAAATAAAATAATCTTTCTTTATTTTAGGATGGGGAAGTCTGTATTTTGTTGACAGCTAGTGGCCTAAGTGGCAGACAACATTTCTGATGTGTGTGGGAGTGGGTGGAGCATGGGTGCAGGCACTTGAGTCGCCTGGGTTTTTGCATCCAGGGTTCCTAACAGTTCCTTCTGAAAGGCCAAGCTAGCAGAGTTCTTTATAATTTGCATACGGGCGCTGTGAGGACTGTCTCATTCGTGGAGATTCATAATGCATATGTAAAAGTAAAATAAAAATTGTGGAGAAAAATATATATTTTGATTCAATATTTAACACATTAGGCTAATGCCTGGCCAGGTTTTCTATCCTTTTATGGAAAATTGATGATGCTTATTAACAAAATAACCTAGATCATCACATCAAAAAAAAAAAAAAGACAAGTTTTGATTTGACCCACTAGTAACAGGCTCACTTTCGTTTACTTACTATTTTTTCCATGCAGCGTTCTTGACTATACCTTCAGAATAAGAACTTTGCCTGTTTTCTTCCTTCTTTTCTCTTTTACGGCTGCCTCTAAGTATGGGGCCTGGCGTATTCCAGGTGCTAAGTAAATGATTCAGGTGCTTAATAAATGATCATATATGAAGTAAACCTTTTAAAAATGTTAATTATTTTTCTCATGGCTTGCTTTTCTTAAAAATAAAACCAAAAAAGACTCTTTGGTTGTTGTTGGTGTTGTTTAGATCTTTAAAAAGGTTCTATCTGGAAGAATTTCAAACATACACAGAATAGTATATGAGAGAAGTATAATTAATCCCTATTTATCCATCAGAAAGCTTTACCAATTACCAGCTCATTACTATTCTGCCATACCAACTCCTCTTCAGTCATTAAGTAAATTCCAGACATCATATTTTTTTCCATTAATAATTCAGAAGGTATTTCCAAAAGATAGATCTCCCATTTAAAAATATAACCAGCATATCATCCCATACAAAAAATAACAATAATTCCTTCCTATCATAAAAATTAGAGGTGGTGTTCAAATTTCCCTCATTGTCTTTCTTGTTTAAAAAACGACTTTTTTTAAAAGAGCAGTTTTAGGTTTACAATAGAATTGAGGGGACAGTAAAGAGATTTTCTATACACACCCTTCTCTCACACATGCATACCCTCCTCCATTATCAATGTCACTCACCAGAATTTTCAAAAAGACTCTTTTAAAAAGAAACTGTTTAAAATAGGAACTAGAAGATCTGAGTCATCACTGTGACCTGAACTGTGAGATGAGACTGTTAGAATATCGGTAGCCTGCTAAACACATCAACGCAGTCTTTTAAATTCTCTGAGTGACCTACCTTGCAGTTTTATTACTCTAACATTCCACCAGTTTGTCATTTTGAAGAAGAAAAGGGTGCCAGCCCGGAAAACTAATATTTTTTTTCCCCTCCAATTACAACTAATTCTATAGGTGATTTGGTTTGTTTATTCATTTGTAAAACAGTGGTTCACACTAAGTCAGTGTTATAGTTCTTTACAATTCATAGCATTTATAAGGTTTGATGCTCTTTATTTACTTGGCAAACAAATGCCAGTTAATGAATAAAAAGTGATTTGAAAGTATGACATATTCTTAGTGCAATGACTGCTGACCAATGAGATACAGTCGTCCTACCTTATGGGCGGTTTCACTTTCTGAGGTTTCAGTTGCCCGCAATCAATTGAGGTTCCGAAAATATTAAATAGACAATTCCAGAAATACACAGTGCTTAAGCTTTAAATAGCGCACCATTCCGAGTCGTCTGATACAATCCTGCTCTGTCGCGCCTGGGATGTGACTCGTCCCTTTGTCCAGTGTAACCCACATGCTTCCGCCCTGAAGTCACTTAGTGGCCTTCTCTGTGATCAGGTCCACTGACTACGGCGCTATCGCAGGACCTGAGTGGAAGTACCCCTTTGTTACGTCATAAGGGTCCCACAGTGCAAGAGCGGTGACGTCAGCAATTCATGTAGGCCAAAGAGCATCTGTGAGGTGCTTGCTAACTAACCATCGTCAGGTCAGCAGCAGCTGTGTCACCATGACTATGTCCTTAACCTCCTGTCACTGCATCACATAAGCGATTTATCATTACAAATGAAAAAGGGTGAGAACTGCACAACAAGGTATTTTGGGAGAAAGAGAGCAGAAAACATAGCCACATGACATTTATAACATTATATTGTTATTTGTTCCTTTTTGTTATCATTTATTTTAGTTAATCTCTTACTGTGTCTAATTTATAAATTTGCCTTTTTCACAGGTATGCATGCACAGATAAAAAAATAGTAGACATGAGGTTCAGCCCAACCTGTGGCTTCAGGGACCCACTGGGACGATATCTGCTGTGATAAGGATGGACTATTACACTGTCATTGAGAAAGCTAAAATTATACAGTGGAAATAAAATAATCTTTGGGATTAATAAAATATAAATGGAATCCCCTATTTACAGCTTAGTAGCCACAAGGTCTTAGATAAGTTTATTAAGGTTTTGAGGATTTACATACTCCATACATGAAATGGAGACAATGGGGCATAAATCGTGTTGGCTATTGCTATCATTAAACAATGCTAGTTTTCTTACATTGTGCTTGCCGTCAATTAGCGTAATGTACGTTGTTGTGCATGATAATCGATCCCAGTAGCTATTTCAGGGTGACCTAAGACCATGCTCTCCAGGTATGCTGTTCCCCTATGGTGGTCTCTAAGGTGCCTGGATTTACATAAGATTCACCCATAGAGTTCTTGGCCTCTAGGAGCTGGTGATTCCCTTTTACTCTCGCCTCCATAACACCAGGATGTCTAGGCTGGTCCTGCTTTCGAGCTCTGTAGCTGCAACCATGCACAGACCTTTCAGAACATGTGTCCATGTTCACCAGAGAAACATTCTAGAAGCATATCTTTACTTCACCACATTTTTGTCATATTTACCTTTTCCACAGTTCATTTTTGTTCACTCTGACGACAAACACAGTGCTGATATTACCTGAGATCACGTTAAAAATCTCAAAATGTCTCACAAGCAATTTCCCAACTCCAGTAGGCAGAGGACTTGAAAACATCCCCAGAGGTCTTTCTAAGGTGTTCCCCTAAATAAAACCAAAACCCATGAGAAAAAGCAGAGTCCAGCCAGACTAGATCTAGGCATCCCATAGGTCTTTCATGCAAATATTCTGATTAATCTCTAATAAGTGCATGTACATTTAATGTTATTGCACAGATTATATTTATTATACCCGGGCTCACCATCTGCTGTACCTCTTGGGGAAGTGACAATGAACATTTGGGAATTCTTTTTTATAACCAATAATGTTTTATAGCTCATAAAGTACGAATGAAGTAAACCCTTTTAATTTTAATTACACATGAGAAATATATATTACACTAGTTCTGGAAGAGTTATGTGTCTCTTAAGGGATGGCAAATTTTGGAAGCAAGGAACATACACAAGTACACATACCCTAAATACACCACCTTTCCATAAATCATTTCATTTTCACTGACTTTCTTAAAAAACAGAACTTATTATTATTTTTTTAATGTATCATCAATTTAGGCCAGAGAAAGACAAAATTCCATTTTCCTAAGCAGATGTCACAAACATTTAAACAGCTGTCAGACCGGTTCAGACTGTCATCAGAGCTGACCTTACACCAAGTTTAGTTTTGAAATGTTATAAAAAGAAAAAAGAAGTTAAAAAACAACACAGTGCCATTATGCAGCTGCCTGAAATATTAAACAAAAGGATGAACATCTGTTCAGTTGCTCTTCAAACTTTAATGGTTTGGAGAGAAATTCTGTTGTCTCAGATCTTTAAGAACATCTGAGGCCCACACAGCTTCCACACCTGTGAAAGATCCGCTCTGAAAACGCATATTCCCACTTCAAAGTCCTTTACTACTGCTCCTTGCCAAACTTATGCCAACAGACAACATAACAAGTTATTCATAATATTTATGATATTGAAGATCCTTTGCAGCATATATTTCAGAGTGAGAGTAAACTCCTTCTTCACCGAAAATATACATTTTCTTTTTGATATGAAATACTACAACAGAGCAATTTGGTAGCGGACAATTGAGATATCATTTTAAGTAGGTCTGAATACTACATGTGTAAAATTATTTGTCTTAGAATTAGCTGTACACAGGGTGCAATAGTTTGCAAATGCAATCCTTTTGAATACGATTATTTCATTCAGCGTTTAAAAGAAAGTCATTCCTTTTAGACTTGAAAGTGAATCCTGCTCAGAGAAATATCAGGATTATGCTCAAGTATTATTTGAATAAAAGCTACCCTCCTGATATAAGTAAAACGTTTCCAGACATACATTTGCCTAATATGAACATGTATTTCTTACTGTCTTTTTTTATACACATGTGTTTATGTGAGTGAGCATGGATGTGTGTGTGTGTGTGTGTGTGTGTGTGTGTGTGTGTCTGTATAGATTTCTATATTCTAACAGGTGATACAATACTGCAAATTTAATACACAAAATTTGCAATCATCTCTGGTCAAGGAAATTTAATATAGATCTACTTGTGTATGTTAACGGGGAAAATTTTCTGCTGGTAGTTGCTTTTTCCTCTAACTGCAAAATACCTTCAGTTTCCCCTTGATCTTCTGCATCTTGATGAGAAATCAAGTTTAGGGTTTAAAATCCACTGATGTTAGACTGCAGAACTCAGCTTCTTCATGCTCCTGGAGATGCCATCAATGGTTCTTAACTTTGCTTTACATTCAAAATGCCAGGAAACATTTTTTAAATCCGGGTACCCAGTCTATGCCCCACCCCAGACCAATAAAATCAGAGTCCCTAACTTCTTACATAGACATCAGGAGTTTTTATGGTTTTAATGCATAAATATCTATTCAATTTTATTTTATTCAGACCTATTTATTCTCAGCTAACATTTAATTTTATAATTATACTTGTATAATATTTACTAAGATTTTAAATAGTATTTTCATCTATCAGCTAGTAAAATCTCCTCATAAAACTATTTATCACAAAACATCACTAGTGAGTTCTAAAATTAAATCTAAGAACTAGAGAATAAGAACTTTGAAAAATAATTTAGTCTACGTCATTACCAACAGTAATTTAAATTCAAATATGTATTGTATATAAAGGGGTGTGCTTAAAACAACAGGTAACACTTTTAAAGCTATTATTATATATCCCTTGAATACTCTTACTAAATACTTTATACATTATGATTTCATTTTCATAATATATACATAGAAAGATTTAGATAGGTATATTACATATATATGAATATAATTACATAGTATTTTAATAATCAGTATGATGACAGGTTGGATTTTGGATATTTTTTTATAATTTTTTAGCATAAATATGTATTTATTTTAATTTATTTTAAAATAGCTATTACATTTTCTAAAATTTTAAACATTTAATCTTTAAAATCTCAAAATTAAAAACCAATTACAACACTTTTAAATCTCCACTATCAGTTAATCGGCCTATTTTGACTTAATTTTTTTCAATAGTTGCATACTATCCAAAGACAGATTGATTTAAAAATAATAAATAGTGGTTGGTCTTGTATCTCATCTTTTTCTGATTACTCCATTTGACTAAACTTCTGGAGGTCAGAGGAAGTTTGTTGTTCTTTGCTATATTCTCTACATTTTGTTGCATGGCCTTGGGTAGATTGCCAACAAATACTGAGAAGATTAAACTGCTTGAAAGAATATAAAGGTCCTTGAATAATGCACTGCAGTATTTTTACCACAGTACTTTATTTTAGCCTGTTGGAAATGTTTATGGTTTTACATTTCTGATCTTGCTATCTGAGTCACTGCACCTCATATCAAATTATTTTAATTCTCTGCTGTTTCTTTCTTCCTAGAATATGTCACTATGAAATTCCTTGATTACTTTCCTAGCTATATTTTAAACTACTTTTAAAAATTCAATACACAAAGTTTTATGCTTTTTTAGCTTCACAAGGAGAAAATTGTATCTTTTTCATGAAATTACATATTTTAGAAGGCTTCAGTAATACTAAAAAATAGCAATTCTTAGCATATTTTCTAATTAATTGAGGGATTTATTAAGAAGTATACTACCTAATTGATTGAGAGCATTTCATTAACATTAATTCTGCTGTTCACATATATAAAGGCAGTCGGTAATACTACCTCACCGTCTCAGAGACAACGAATCATCCAACCAAGCAAATTAAACACACTCACTCAAATGTTGTGACTTATTACTATGGAAAAAACAATCCTACTTATTTTTAAATTATTTACTACAAAGAGTAATATGGTAGCTTGAATTGTATATATGCCCTTAAAATGCTTAATGATTTTATGTGGAAGAGTTAAATATTTAGAAATGCTAGGTAATATTTTTAGTAGCTATATTTTCAACTTTTTTTTTGTATGAGTAACCAAGTCACTAATTATTAAATAAGTATTCTCCTTCTTACAGTTTTGTTAATACCTTACAAATTAAATGAGTTTTATAACTTAAAGAAGTTTGTATCAATTGATAGACTATTTTAAAAGTAGTCTGCATTTTCATCTTTCGTAATTAAAATTTGCATGCTCAAATAAAGACAAAAACTGCAATTCATTAAAGAGGTACAGTGCTGTAAGTTCTATCAGAGAACACAATGAAATTCCTTTTGAATTTGAACTCCCCTAAACACAAAACATTTGGATTTATATTTGTACATGTTTCTCAGGAAAAAAGAAAACAACATCATCAACTAGTAGTCTGATGAGCTGCCTAATTTCCTTTATCATTTGCAAATACTTTTTTATGATCGCTTAATTGTATTGTTTTACCTTTACAGTTATAATATTTAAATTCAGTCATACAAGGAGAAAGAACACATGGAAAATTAATTTCATCTACTGACAAACCATAATTCCAATGCTTACAAGCCTCTTGAATATTGTTTTGTAGCCTTTTAAAACTACATTGTTTTGTACAATTAGACCCTCTCTAAAAACAGTTATCCTTTCGTTAAAGTGTAATAACTAAAGATGAGTAGTATCGAAGAATAAGGTGCTAAATCTTCTGCCCTAATTATAGTGTTTTCGTCTATATTTAATTTAATTATAATGGTATTAGTAGAGAAAGAAAAGTTAGCAAAATATTGATTGAAAGATTTTTATAGTTCATTTTTCAAATCTGGCGGCTTAAAAGACTCTTGTTTGCAGTACTAGAAGTAACTTCTTCCTCTCTGTGCAATAAAATCTGAAATAGCATATCGGTTTGTTTTATTCTATTAATGGGATGTGGATTAGGGACATATCTACTTAACAGGTTTGTCTGAAAATTTCAAAATATCCAAATACTAATGCAACACACAGGTATACACATATGTACATATGCAAATATCTGCCTATATTTATATATAAATTAATATGTATAAATCTGTCTATGATCTAGTCCTCTTTACAGACATAAATTTATGCATTTGTATTGTGTGTATAAACACATACTGCCCCCTCCCCGATGCATACACACATAAGTACTGCATTTCTATTTGATTGCAATTTTTACTTTTTGTCCTGCACAGTTTGGTGCCTTCCAGAAAATATCTCTGAATAAATATGGTCATGTGATTATAGGCATCTGTTTAAAGCCATACATATGGAATAAAAAGCCCTTCTTTTTTGGCTAAAAGGAAAACAAATATATAATAAAGTGGATTTTAAGGTGGACATTCTAAATTTCCCCTCAGTTTCTGTTTTGGTACATATGTTTGACCTTTACTCATCTATTAAACTAGCTTTTCTTTCATCTGTTTTTCTAGTTAAGTTACTATTTGCCAAAGTATGTATGTAGTTAAAAATGTGATAGCTCATTAGCGGATGATTTACTGTCTGCGCACACAACCCAGTATGGATTCACTCTTGGCACCTGTGATTAAATGCCATTTGGAACAAATTTCCACAAGGACACCTTGGAGGAAATAGTTTAATGTAAATTGAATATATGTACTGTTTAAGGAAAATTATGGATTGGATCACAGAACAACAGTACAAAACTATTTAATAACATAGTCACAAAGACTGTTTTATGAAACTAGTGGTATTTGGCTTTATGTGTTGTCAATTGTTCTTGGCACTTCATAATTTCTTGGCACAGTTTAAGGTTTGAGTGGAAAAACAATTTAGAAAACTGTCACATCAAATTGGAGAGAATTATCTAAACATAATCTTGTTAGAGCAAAAAGGTGCAACTATTTTTAAAAAGGTGGCAGCATAACTCACATTTAAGAACAAAATTGTTTGCACTCAATAGACTTTTACTATAAGCCAAGCATTGCCCCGATGACATAAGTACCTTATATATGGACTCGGCATTTGATACCAATATTTGAAGACAATGAAAATGGAGAGCTAGGATAATAAAATGTGTAGAAATAAAGGTACACTAAGCATACAGGTATTAGGCCCAGTATGAGGTGATCAATTGATGATAATTAAGGAAATGTGTTATTTCAAATAACATGGAACTCTTAACCACTATATGGCTTATAATAATAATTATTGTTTTCTCAAGGTTTAGTATTAACTTCAATACTTGAACTTCATTATGAGTTTAAGAACTGGATTACGATGACTGCTATATAAAAGAGATACATTGCCTAAACTTATGATTTTATTAAAAATCCCAAACTTCCTTTGGTTTGTTATTTTTCCTTAGTAGTATTAGCTACTTATCAGACTTATAAATTAGACAAATCTTCAATATTCTGACCTTTCTACATGCCAAACATAATAAGTTTTATGCCATACCTGTTTCATTAAAATGTAACAAAGCAACTAAAATTTAAACAATGAGAGTTTGGGATTTTGTTGCTTCTTAAAAGGAATTCCATTGCTACTATATTTAAATGTAAGTTTTTTAAAAGAAATTTGAAATTAAACTCTTTCAGAGGGTAAAAATAACAATTTCTATAGTATAGGTGGACATTTTGAGAAATACAATTATTATCAATAAGCAACAGTGGAGAAAGAAATAAATTTTAGGTTTGTAGCTAAGATATTTTAATCTAAAAATTAAAAAAAATCTTATTAGAAAAATGTGCTAACTTTTGTTTTACCTTTTGACTAATTAATTGAGTTGACATCTGGCTATTGTCAGAAGCCAGATGGCTTTCTATAAATCTTGTGGTTGAATAGTGAGGACTCATGGATAAGAATAATAAAGTAACCTATTTTATCTCCACTGTTCTGTTACATGAATTAAAACTCCAGCAATCCCATGAGTCTCTGTTAATTAGTAATACAAAATCTATGGTTACTTTAATTTGCAAAACATGATTGCTAACCTATACTTGGAATATCTAGTTTTTATCCCAAACTTCCAATTTCTTTCAATGTAACAGGTATTCATTCTTCCCTCTACCCTGTGGTCCAGAAAAATGCCTGCAGTATGTGAAGGAGAGCGTGGTGAGCTCCCGGTTCCTTATCCTATTATACTTGCTCTCCGGTTTCTGATAGACCAATTTGAATTTTAACATGGAGTCATTGCACAGCAGCCCCTTTATTCAAAGACATCTTAATATTTTCTCATCTCCATATACTCCCAATTGTTTTAAACACTTTATGTAAGGCATTTAAATGTGTAAAACTGATCTTTGACCATTTGTGTTTTTCAAAAACGAAAGGACGCTGACCTGAGTGATATCCTTGAGTAGGAAGTAGGAGAAAAGATAGATCCAATGTATTAAATCTGTGGAGGGGTTTGCTTTAGAAGTGCTAGATCGACAACTGCTGCATTGTAAGAGGAAGGGAAGCGGAGTAGATGGATTCAGATGCTGAAAGAGGGGTGGCCGTGGTCGCGGTATCTCATGGAAGTTCTCTCTGGTTGTTTCTATTTCCTTCTTGAAATCAGGAAAAAAGCAATCAGTTGAAAGTGAGGAAGAGAGACGAACCGTAGAGAAATTGTATAACAATGACACAGAAAACGAGAGTGATTTGACCAGAGAAGTACATCATTTTTGGACAACATTAAGGATCCCCTTGCATTTTATAATCATAAAATGAGACCAATCAATATGGTTGTGAATGTTATTTCCAGAGCCATGTGATGTAGCTATTTCATTTCTGTGAACCAGACATCACTGGTAAAATGGCACTTTAACATTTACTCACTACCATCTATCTTTGTTATGATCTAAAAAAAAAAACAAAACAAAAATTGCATCGATTACATGCCACTGCTTACCAGTTAGAGGAACTGATAATTAGCTAGATTGAATTAATATCTTGCATGATCAGAAACTACATTTTGTATGATTATCACAAATCAGACTGGTAAATTTTTCATGAAACCTGAGTATTTGGAAGTGGTTCCATGAATGACTGACAATTGCTGTTGCATTCTACCCCTACTTAAAAATTACAAAATTATAGGATTTCCACAGATGATTTCCAGGTTATCCAATTATCTTCTGAACACTGACTGTTAGGCAATGCCCCATGGTACACTGAAAGCAGTGTGTTTTAACATACTCAGGGCTCCTCAGTGGTGTTCATATACAAATCCTGTATAGATATAGATATAGATATAGGTATAGGTATAGTTGTAGATATAGGTATCAATATAAAGATATAGATACAGATATACAGGATTTCTATATATATGCAGAATTTAACAGTGATACTATGAAGGAAGATCTAAGATTTCCTGTGCAAAAAAAAAAAAGATCTTGTCAAACTTTTTTTTAGGACCCTACCAAAACTATAGATTTGTTTCAAGAATTATTTATTTGTGATTGAGCTTATTGTTTTCTTCATTATGAAAAAAAAATTGTTTCCTTTTCACTGTTGCTTTTGAGGATGCACTGTTATCTTTTGCAAAATATCCATCATCCTTGACTTATTCCTATAGATAAAAGGGAGTTTGGAACCTGTCAATGTATAACCAAATTTATCTCTTCATAATTATGCCACTTTCTTGATTTTTATGTTTAAATAAACACAGTGGTCTTGTGGGCATAAATAAAGTAGTTTTAAGGTAAATATTTATTAACTCACTCAGGAAAGATTTACTGTGAGCTTATATCTAATGTGTGCTCTACTAGCTGTAGTGGGTGGAGCATATGAAAACAAATTATTATGAAGCAAAATGCACAAAATAGCTATGAGTTTAAAAAAGTAATGTGTTGTAAAGGGTTAACAACAGAGTGGTTATGAGGATTCAGGACAGAATAATGTTATTTACATATTTTCAGGGTGGGCTTATTTTGCCAGTAGGTATTTGAAACTTGTTTTGAAGTGAGCAGAGGATTTGAAAAGATGGGTTTACACTTTGAAGGCTGCGGTGAGAGCACACATATAATCCTGAGTCATATATGAGAGATACAAGTTTATTTTGGTTGGATGAAACAGGAATAAATCTAGAAAGATATTTGATTGAGAGAATGCAACTCCTAGATTGAGAGTTTTCACATTACTCATTTAAAATAAGTCATCAAATGTATATTGGAAAGAAGAAAAAAAATCAACATGATTTAAGCGGTGTTGTATAGAGGTTCTTTTGCATCCTGGTGTTAGATTCACTGGAAGAGTCTGAGGGCTGGGAAAACAATGAAGTCACATTACAATAGCCTGGGCATGCTTGTTATATTTTGATAGAAAGGTCAGAATCAAGAAGGAATAGGCTGAATAATACTGGGGAGACAGACTACGGAGAGCAATGGAGAGCAAAAGGAACTGAGTAATTTCAAAACTTCAATCTTGGATAATCGGGAGGATATTAATATCTTAACAAAATAAACATGAGTAGAAAGAGCAGTTTCAGAAAGGAAGATGAGTTCAATTTTAGATGTAAGTTTGAGACTTCTAAGTGGAGACTGATTACTTCTGTAAAATCATCATTTTAAGAATAAGAAGTTATAGTTGTAATTATAGTAATAGGGCTCATGTGCACACAGGTAAATTTAGAGCCCTGAATTTGAATAAAAGAATCAAGGGGAAAAATGCAAAGTAGCAAAGAAGACATAGGAAAACAATGCCTTAGGGCTAAACAACTTTAAAGTATGGGGAAAAAGGAAGATAAAGGCATTTTAAATTCATAAATCCATATATTTTCCTGAGAATTCTAGACATCCATGAAGCTTTAAATGATATAGCTTCTGTCACTTTTAAACTACTATTTGCACCAATAAATATATTTTAATAAGAAGTCAGTCTATGAGAACACTATCATTTTATTAAGTTCAAGTTCAAGACAATTATAGAAAACTACTAAATCGTACTTATCACAGTTTTTCCGAAAGAACAGATATTTTCGTTACAAGTATGTATGCTACAACATAAATATTGTAAGGTATAATTATGTATTAATAAAAAATAATTGGTAATTATAGAGTAACCTATATATAATAAGTGCTCAAAATATTTGTCAAATTAATTAACATATAAAGAATTACAAGTAGGCTAGGCATAAGAATTTACCCACAGGTCAACTCTTCAAATTAAACACAAAATGAGAAATGATAATATAATTTTCAACACAGGAACCATGATTATATTACCATAAAATTAAATTTCTATTGAGAAAATGTACATTGATATAGTTAATATAAAATTTTCACTGCCATTAGGAATTATAACTTAAGAAATATTATTAAGTTTCTCTTTTAGTAATAAAAACTCAACTTCAAATATTTAAAAAAAACTGAAGTATTTGATAATAGGTTTGTTTTTAGGCTATAGGGTTTACAAAGCCTTTATGAAGCTCTGTAGCTGAAAATGCCATTTCACATTTAACAGCCCTGATGGAAGTTTTTTACGATATTTATTTCTCCACGGACACCCTCAGGATATATTTCTTCTCTTGTCAAAATATATTTGCTTCTATTATGAGCTTGTCATTCTTTTGCATTAAAATGGAAGAAGTGTTTGGCTTGGAAATCATGAAGTCTCTTGTAAATAGAATGGCCCTACGTATCTTGTAATGATTTTGTTATTAAGATATTTTTTAAACAAAATATCAATTCTAAAATATTGTGAACAAGAAAAGTGCAATAAGGGAAATCTGAATTTGGAGGCAGCAATTTTCGTGTTGCTTACTGACCAGAGAATTCTTCCTGAAACTAGTCAGGATTACAACCCAGTTTGTAAAATCCAAGTAACTGTGCCTGTGACCCTGTTAGAATAATCACTAATAGAGAAAATGTTTATTTTATGAACTGTAAATATAGGAAGAAAAATTTTTTGGAACGGAAATAGCTACTCGAATGAATGACCTTGAAAATCTGGAAGGGCAACGACTCTTTGTGTCCTTGATCCAGGGATAGTCTATTTTTCAACAAATAGCTAATTAGGAAGAAACACACATCAACGAGAAAAGGAGAACAGCTTAACCCACCCGCCCAGCCAATGAGCCTGGATAATAAAACATCTGACAAATATTGCCCTGTTTGCCCATTCATCCTGGCACGACTCTGAAGAGTAGATCATACGCCTGACATTTTAAACTTTAGTAAATACATATAGTACAATAAGAAACAAAACAAAACAAAAAATAATGTTGCAGAAACCTTGCAAGGTACTTCTCAAAGAAGATAACTTCCAATTTGAAGACTTTCAATGTTATACTTTCCAACATTTCTTTTAAATCCAAATTGTAGATAAAAAAAAAGTTTTCGGAAGGCCAGTATATTGAGTTTTAAACTTTTGCCTAATATTCTCTAATCTATACATATGGGGTTTTGAAAAGGAAGAATTTATAATTATGATGAAATTTCAAAGTTCAATAACTGTAGTTCATGTGTGCATTTTAGGGTACTTTCTTTCCTTTATTATATATTTATGCTACATACCCATCCCTAGACACAACCATATTCCAGTTATTCTTGTAGCTCACAAATAATATAAGTTTCTCTTTTGACATTTTCACTAAGCACTAGTCCTTTATATTCAAGTGTATTCTTTTTTTTTTTTTTTTTTTTTTTAGCTGAACCATCCTGCCACCTGTTGGCAGCTCAGTGGCAGCTCAGCTTGGGCGGGACTCCAGCGGCTGTTGCTCAGAGCTCGCACTCTTTCGAGCGAGCTCTTAACCTACTGAGCCACTGGGCCGGCCCTGGAGTGTATTCTTAACATGAATATCTCCCAGCCTTCTTTAACTTAACATGCATAAAACGAGTATTCATGGTCACTGTTCCTTTAACTACCTCTGTCTAGATTAGTCGTGAGGTCATTCATCCATTTTTATAAACTTACATCACACAAAGCATTCCTCCTTATTCCACCTCACATTCAACCTGTCAATAAACTGCATTGATTCAAACCCAAAAGGTCCTGTTTAATGTGGATCTCACCTCTCCAAAGTAATTTTTAATGCTTAAATCAGAAACTCTTCATTACTTATCAAAGAAAATCAAGACAACAATTGTCAAAGCACAAGCGGGTAAATAAAAACAAAATGGTAAACATTTCACAGGAGTGATAGAATACAACACAACATATTTGGCGAAGAGGTTAATTTAACCATATACGTGGATTATACAAATTAAATACCTTTGAGTAGTTCCTTTGCATCGTTGACTTAGGAAAGAATAAAATGAAAATATCTGTCTCTTATAGTGACATTGATATACTCACATACCTTTGGTGCATCATATATTGTTTCAATTTACTTGCAATTTTGTGTAGAAAAAAATATGAGAAGCCATAAAAATTCAGATCTTTTAATCTAGTGAGCTCTCCCACTCAATAACATATTCCTAAGAAGCTTGAATACATATTAAAGAGATGTATTCAAAGAGATGTTCACTTACCATTATTTATAAATGTGAAGAAATAAAAGATAAATTATAGACAAAATTAAATTTCCAAGAATAAAGGCGTGCCATATTTTTTGTAGCTGTGTTTACAAATGAGAGATATGAATGTTTACCTATAGATGAAGCATAGGAAAAAAACAAGCATAAAAATAAACCTGTACTTTTAGGAGCAGCGAACTCAAGATGCTGAAGTCCAAGATTAATTAAAGTAATTATATTTATTTTATGTTGTGAAACAAATGCATAAAATTGCACACTTTTTTTTTGCAAATTTTACTTCTCTATGGGCTGAGTTCTTATATTTAAGAAATAAATACCAGTTAAATGCCTTTTCACCAAGCATAACTTTCATATATATTTTGATTAATCCTCACTAAAAAAGATGTAACGTTATTAAACTTACCAAAAAAAAAAAGGAGGTTATACTGATATTATTTGAGTTCCTCTTACTATTTAACCTAACAATTCAATTATAGGAAAAAAATAGTTTTTCCTCCAGAGTTGCTGCAAAACATTGGAAAGTATATGCTCCATGGTAGAATACTGAAAAAAAATAAAATAAAAAAGATAATAGTACATCTCTATGATAAAGTAACAAGTCCTCATCTAAAAAATGTAGTACAAGAATGTCTAATGACATTGAAATACATCATTATATTTTCTTAAGTAAAAATTAAGTAGATATCATTCAATTATGATCAAACTTTTGTTGAGAAAAAATACTGGGTTCTGAACATGGCTGCTTGGATGTGGCTGATGATTTGCTAACAACACTGTTAATAAAGATACCTCTGGCCAGTGCTCTGAGTCTGGTGGCTTTGCTACTCACAATTCCAGCTACATCGTTTTCAGGCTCAGAGCAAAATGACACTGCAGGGCTCCTTGAACTAAAAAAAATTCAAGACAGCAGAACATGAAATTCAACATGGTCTCATCTGAATACATGGCCCTGTCCCCTGTATAGGCCCCAGACTGATAAAGCTGTCTCTGGCTGTCCTACATACCTGCCGTGTCTACTCCCATATTGTTGGGTTTTACAACATTGAAAGCAAAGACGTGGGGCCAGAAAAATATTTTTTTTTTGAGTAATGATGGCTAAAAACATCCCAAATTTGGGGAATTTAGTGACATAAATTTACAGATTCAAGAAGTTCATTAAGCCCTAAATAGGATAAATTCAAAGAAAGCCATGCATAGACATGTACTAAGCAAAATCCCTATATAAAGCAAAGATCATGAAAGAATAGTTTTGACACTTCTTCTCTGCTAGGACCCTGAATTTATCATATGGGACCTGTCAAGGGTGTCCCCCAGTCGCCTGTGCAGCTCTGCCATGCTTGTATTTCAGACCTGGGACTGATTTTCAAACCAGTCTTCCCTTCTTCTACAGGAGCTGAAGAGTTCTTTAAATGTTTTCTCGAAAGCCTGGCTTTTAGAGTATCCAGGAAGTATACAGAAATCAAATAAATAAATAAAAAATAAATAAATAAATAAATAAATAAATAAAAGTAATAATAAAAGGCTCGGATCATTCAACTTTACTCAAGGTTTTAAGAGTTCCTAATAAAAGTTCGTTAAGCCTAAAATTCTCAAATTACACTTGAACTGTATCTTCATATGCTAGAGCGATGGAAAAACCCAATGTTTCACTTTCACCTCTAATTATTTGCAATTTGCTGCGGATTAGATTCTTTCCATTTGATGTGCCAGCTCTCTGGAGGACATCACCTCCTTAATTCACACCAGCAACAGATGTATTTACTCCTTTCACTTCCAGAATCCCATCTTGATTGTCTACTGTCTACACTTCATCTATAAAGCATCCCCATGTTTCTTCTGAAAGCAGGGAATGAGAAAAGAACTTGAGTGTAGCTAGTTAATTTGTAAGATAATCCCAAGCATCAGCACTTAAGGGACAAGAAAGAAAGGGCAAGCTAACATTCCCTTGTGGCAGGTGCTGCTATAAGCCATGTTACCACTACTACTGCTGGCCCATTATCACCCCTAAAATGTATATCAAATGCAAAGCCCAGAATTTTTTACCTAAAACAAAATTACGGATCATGTACGCCTTCCACCCCTTTGAGGGTTTCTCTCCTGGGTGCACCCTCACATTTTCTGGCTTTCCTAGTCCGTGAATGAGACTCAATGCTACACTAAGTAGCTCTGAGTCAGAAAGCAGAATTCATGATGCAACTTGAGATGGAAAGTGAGTACCAGGAGATGAACCTGATGGACCAAAAACCAAAAATGATTCCTCAGGTGAAACTGAAGTTAGATGTGGGCTGGAAGGCTGTGAATGAGTCACCAACAGCATCTGCTATGACTCATATTTAACTTCTAAGGTTTGCTTGCCTATTAGTCTGTTATCTCCTCTCCCATTCCAAGTCTTTCTGGGTCAGTGTCTTTTTGACGCATTTAATGTCATATTACTGGGTGTTTTGGAGTGTGGAGACATAATTACTACTTAAACAGAGATACCAAAAATTACACATTATTGTTTGCTTTGAAAAAGGTCACTAGAGCAAAACATTCAGGTGTTTTTTGTTTTGTTTTTTTACCATATTTCTGCACAGTTATAAAACAACATTATGTTCAAATGAAGATGTTGAGATTGTTGTGCTAAGTGAAATAAGTCAGACAAAAAAAGTTGAGAACCATATGATTTCACTCAGATGTGGGATATAAAACCGAAAGCAACAAATAAGCAAACACTCATAGACACAGGCAACAGTTTAGTAGTTTCCAGAGGGTAAGGTAGGGGGTGATAGAAAATAGAAAGGGGATTAAATATATGGTGATGGAAGGAGAACAGACTCTAGGTGGTGAGCACACAATGTGATATATAGATGATGTATTATAAAATTGTACACTTGAAACCTATATAATTTTTCTAAACAATGTCACCTCAATACATTTTATAAAAAAACTAAAAAAAAATGGAAAAATGGAAAGAAGCCTCTTTTTAGTAGAGATGTACTCAGTGATAATAGTGACATAAAATAATTTCCATTGTTATAAATTCCTATGCTTATGGGACTAGGAAAATCTGTCATCTTTGGGCCACTGTCAAGGACAAAAGGTTTGTAGAACTATAACCAGGTCAGCTCAAATTCCACTTGTCATTAACAATATTTGGAGATGTTACTATAAAGTTTAAGCTTCATTTTAGAAGCTATGATGTTGAACCACCCATCCTTGACTAATTTTAAAATTTTAACATATATCATTTCTTCATGAAATGTCTAATTAATATATTGTTATATACACAGAAACACAATTTAAATAATGAATGAAAAATCTAGATAAAAATATGACAGTCACAAAAAAAAGAAGTTAATTATCAAAGACTATTTGCAATCTAGATTCTGTTGTCTAAAAAAAAAATCTACCGAATAACTCATTCAATTTGCTCACATTACCCTTCACAATCAACATAGAGAGAGAGTAATTTAGGTCTTACATCAGTGTATGTATCTATCTGGATGCATACTGCCATTTCATAGAGGTAATGCAAATTCAAAATAAAGCCCACCCAGAGATATATGAAAGTTTTAAAGTGACCATTCTAATTATGTTTTATATAAAATTTATTTTGTAAATATATGAATGCAAAATTATTCACGATGATAAATTCAGGATGATAAATGTTATTTTTACTTAAATATATATAAACATATATATATATATATATAAAATATATATATGGCACTGCACAGTGCATTAAAATCCACTGAATTTTTTTCTTTTACATTTTTTTTTGGACAGAGAAAATGCCTCAGAAGGAAATGCCAAGCTTTCTCCCTTCAACTGACAAATAATTTTATGACAATAGTAATTAAATATTTTAAAAATATCCATTTGATATCAAGCACTATCAAATAGACAATGTTAATAGATTGCTTACTGTTATTTTTGTTTCTAAAGGCCACAAACATAAATAATATGAAGTAAAACAAAAGAAGTGTGTTGCTAAAAACAATGGCTATTTTTACTGAACTGTCTTGTTAAATATCTTGGACTTGACACATTGTTGGTTCTGATGACAGGTTACATGGAAGTACAGAACATGCTCACTTGACTGTCAGTACATATCCTCAGAATGTTTCAAGCAAGAGAATGCTAAAAAACTCATACTGAGCTAAATGTTGTATAGAAAGGAATATGCTAAGAGTTGCACTTCAATTTCCAATGTATCTTAATGCTGTTAATTACAGAAACACACATCAGATCATCTTACTTTGCTAAGTATTTCCAAATACTAAGCAATTACATCAGAAGCAAAAGCGACCATTTGCGTCCCTCACCTATCCTTACCTATCGCTGCAATCAGGTTCCCCAGGTAGCCAACTCTGAGATGGAGAATAGCATACAGAAGTTTATTAGGGAACACCCTTGAGGTCAAAAGCAGAATCGGGTCCTGGGGGAAGTTGGGTTGTGATGCTTGCTGCTCAACCAAACCCTCAGCCAGTGTCAAGTGGACTGCCATTTAGCGTAGTCCTGATGAGAAGAGGGGGCTGGCCCTTTGCGTTCTCATCTGGAGCAGCCATGATTTGTGGCCTGCCTCAGAAGGGCAATATAACCCTAAGCAAAGGTATTTTCTTTAGCTGAGGAGAATCCAGGAGAGATCTGATGGCTGCGCAGTCTGTTGGCTGTGCTGCAAGGCCCCAAAGGGGGATACATGGAAGTATTTTATTCCTGAAGGGAAACCTGAATAGTGCATCACACCATCCACTGCATTTTCTCCTTTTGCTACATGGGATGTAGACCTAATATGAGTTCCAGGGTTGTGGCGTGCTTATTTTCCCAAAGGGAATATGAAAGAGGAAGGTTAGTGGGACGGACTGTATCCCCTGCTGCTGCTACTCGGCTCTGGACTATGTAACTGGTACACACCATCTCCTATTATCTCCCTCTCTGTTATCTACGCTGCATTCCTGTCAAGCTCAAGCAGCACTTCTGCTGGTATCAGTGGTTTCCCCGGTTCTCTGATCCAGGCTCTCATTCATCAGTGGAGAAATATAATATCTGTAGCAAGGCCAGCTGGTCCTGGTCCTTTCGGATGATGTTAAGACAGAAGGCAGAAGAAACAACATAGCCCTGGGCAAGATTATAAATGAATACTGAGGTCTGTTCCAAGGAAGTCCAAACTGTTTCAGATCTTCTTTCCTGATAGAAATGGAGAAGAACCAATTTGCCAGATCAATGTCTGCATACTGTGTACCGGAGTCCGTGTTAATTTTCTGTAGCAAATATATCACATTTGGCAGAACAGCTGCAATTGAACTATTACCTGGTTGAGTTTGCAGTTAGCCCTGTCATCCTCCAGGTTTCATCAGATTTTTTTTTCTTGAGCCAGATGGGTAAATTTAATGGAGAGATGCTAAAGCCCTGGATCCATTAGGTCTTTAAAAGTTGTGCTAATTTCTGCCAGTATCTCCCCTCCCCCAAGATTCCATATTGGTTTTTTCTCTTCATTTTATCAGCTGGGAGCTTGTATAGCTTTCATATCTATATTTATTTTGTCCTGAAAGCAAACATGAGATTTCTGAATGAGATCAGATTTATTACCGAGATAACAGCACTGACTTCCTGGGCTCTGGTCCCCTGGGGGTGATAAAATGCGGATGGATGTCCACTGCACACTGGTAGGAGAGGTGCCCTAAAATTGTGTGTCTGGGAGCTTACATAGACTCCTTTATCCCACACCCACTCAACTCCCCAAGCCACACCTCCCACCCCTGCCACCGCAGGAAGGAAAAGTAAACAAATCCTCTCAGAAAAAGGTGTGTGGGGGGGGAGGGTTCCCTCATTTTTGCAGCCTTTTGAAATATAAACAAATGGTCCAGGGTTTTAACTTTAAAATGTAACAACATAACTACAGATAGAATACACTTAGAATGTGAAGAGCAAATAGTTCTGGAGGAAATAGCACAATCTCTGTCTTTATAGCATTTCAGTTGCCTTTGCTCAGAAAATCCCGACAATGGAGAAACTGAAAATACCTTCCCCATAGGAGGTGGCCGTGTTAAGAGTCTTTGTACTTGGGCTTCACTATAATAGTTCTTAGCCGGCAAGCCACGGCATAAACAGCAGATTCTTCCAATGACCTAGAGTGTCTACTACAATTATATAGTCCGGAACTATAGACATGGCTACCTAATGACTCTGCAGACCCAGTGAAACCACTGTGAAAACCCAGGCCATATGCTCATGTATCCATATGTCTCAGATGCCCCAACTCTTAACAGGGATTCATGTAATATCCTCCTGTTCTGCATATCAGTCAACTTCAATCCTGTGCCTAAAAGTCCTCAAAATATGAGGTCTGACAATTAAGTTCACAAACTCATCCTAGAAAAAGTGCTACATACCACATTGCTGAATATCACTACGGTCACCTTTGAAGTACTCCCCACGGAAGCTATGCACTGACACTAGTGTTTAGTCCACACTTCAGAGCAACTTTAGAACTCTTTTTCCTGGAATGGCCATCAGAGCTGTTGTCATATTACTCTTGATGTCCTGAATATCATCAAAATGTCTTCCTTTCAATATTTCCTTTATCTTTGGGTAAAGAAAGAAGTCACTGTGAACCAGATCAGGAAGTAGGGCGGGTGTTCCAATAGTTATTTGTTTACTGGCTAAAAACTCCCTCACAGACAGTGCCCTGTGACCCGGTGCATTGTCGTGATGCAAGAGCCATGAATTGTTGGCTAAAAGTTCAGGTCGTCTAACTCTCACACCGCCTTTTCAGCACTTCCAAATAGTAAACTTAGCTAACTGTCCAGTTCGTACAAATTCATAATGAATAATCCCTCTGATATCAAAAAAGGTTAGCAACATTGCTGCAATAAGTTCACAAACTTCATTGTCAGACTTCCTATGTGTGTCATTCCTTGTTATTTATTTACTGAAACAATGGCTGTAGATCTATTTGAGAAAAGAGTGATGGAATCATTACTATGCACAGGAGTCATGGGACAGCTTTTCCTCCTGCGGACACAGTCTCTTTCTCAATCAATGTGTTCCATGTATGGATATTAGCTCAAATTTAGAAACTAGGTAGGAAACATGACATTTTATTCAGTATTGACCCCCAGTCATCTGATTGTCTATCTTTGATAATATAAACTGAGCATTGTCCTTGGTAACTATCCATCTGTTTTCCTCATAGGGGCATGATGGCCTGTCCAACATTTCTATAGCACTCCTGGGCCAGTCTCTCATATTGTCACTTTCCACTTTGCCACTGTTATAATAATTTTGTTTACTTGGCTACTGATGATTAAACATTTACAGCAATTGAAAGGCACCAGCTCCGAATAGAAAGAAGTAGAACTCTACTGTAGGCTCAGGGAGTTTAAGAAAATCTGGAGATGCATGACTTGGGGGCAGATCAACCCAAATATCCCCATCCTATGTGTCAGGGCCTCATTCCTTCTCAACTAGAGTCTTAGTAAATATGTATATGTATATGTGTGTGTGTATTTTTTTTTTGAAAGAATAACTTTCAGATCTCTGCTACTTTAATTATTAACTGCTCAGGTTTTTTGTTCCTTCTGATTGTGAGTCTTTTTATATACTAACAAGAAATCCTTCTGGTTTTCATGTTAAGGACTTAATCAGTCACGGTCATCTATTTCTTCTATTTTTCAAAGTCTCAATTGTGCATAGCAGCAGCAACCAACTCTATTCCAAAGTCCTCATGGGTACTAATTCTTTGTTATTCTTCTTCAAATTCTTCTCAAAAGCTTCACATTTTGTATCTGCTAGTAAATTCCCTTCTATGGGAATATCATTGCAGTTCACCACCAAGAAAAGTATTAAAAATTTCACCGTTACCTAATGCCAGGAAGTGTCCTCGCTTTGCCTACCACTAGTGACGGTGACTTTACTGCAAGCTAAACAGCAGCTGATCCAAAATTTTCTCTAGATTTCTGCATTCTCAGACCAATACCGATGCCAGATGTCATATGTTGACTTATCCAGGAAGCACATCCTGCATACCTCTTTAAAGCAGGCTCTGAGATGGAGAGGACCATGTAGGAAGCATATTAAGCAGTGTTCTTAGTATCCTTACTTACTGAACAGGCAGATGTGAAGCAATATTGGGCAGATAAAGAATTAAGATGGTGATGAGGTTTCAATGCAGTTCCCATATGGTCCCATAGGAAGTTCTACAGATCGGAATTATTCTGAGTTATAGCAAAAGGATGGGACACCCATGCCCTTTTATCAGCTGTATGTTGGTTTTAAGCTTTTGTTACAAGAGGGCATGAGAGGTTAGCTTCGTGGTACCTAATGCCCCCAACAACCCTCACTTAGAGTGAAATGGCTGTTGCTTTAATTCTACCTTTCAAAATAATATTCACACACAGCTTGTGCCCAACAGTAGCCTGTAATCATGCAGAAAGAAAATCCTAAGAAACTTTGTTTCATGTTGCTAACTTTACAAAGCACAAAAAAACCCCACCAAAATTTACCTTTGTCAATTTAGTGCCCATGTATACTCCTTTTAAGCATATTTAACTTTCGAACACATCAAGAATAAAACCATGCTTTCACTTAACATGATGCAAGAATCTCTCATAAAGCCTAAAATATACTATACTAATTTTCTCTCTAAAATAAGTCACCTCTCTCTTATACATTGCCCTATTGATCACTGAGTGATGGTTATTATTCTTCTAGCTGCATCATAACCACCTTTATATATCTGCAACTTAACTACTAAGGTACAAATTTAAGCTCCATTGACACATGTTATACCAGAGATTATGTGAATGACAGAAGGGAAAACAAAAAGAAAATAGGTTGTTTGACATGTAAACATATATATTTATTTCAAAATAAGCCATACTTATTTTATTATGGTTTTTGTTTCTGCCTCTGGTTACATGGTCATAGCCGGAATTTATACCGTCTTCCACAACCATTCCTTAACCGCTTTCCCTGCAGCAAGAACTTTGGAGGGTAACTATTCCCTGTTTTATATAATGACCCATTGTTTTCCGTGCATGTTTTGACTGGGCTTTAAACTAACCTTCCCGCTTTCAATTATAAGGGATAAATTCTTTGGGATATTTGTCAAAATATCCTTAATACCAGGTGGTAGGACATGTTTTCATTGGTACATATATCTAGCACTCAGTAAACACTAAGCCTAATCTCTACAACCAAACTGTATCCTACTGAAGAAAAAAAATGAGTAATTAAATGAATTGTAATTAGCAAAACCAGGGCCAAAGATATCTGAGTATCAAAATCAAATTCTTACATACAAACATATATTCGCTTACATACAGAATTATATGTGGAAAAATAGTCTACCCATTGCTGTCGGTGTTTCCATCCCAGTCATGTAATGCATGGGATTTTTTCACTTTGATCATGTATGCATCCTATCTTTCCTACAATTAGTATATTCCATTAATTCAAAGAAATATTATATAATTTTAAATTAATCTCCAAATCTCTGATTTTTTTACAAATATTTGAAAAATTACAAATAAATCAAGCGTTAAGCTATGTTTGACATATTTTTTAAACAAGAACACAAATATAAAACTTAAAATTTCTTATAAATGATTTTAATGGCCATGAAAACATTTATAAAATGGACCACATTCAGGTATAAAAATTAATATTCATATGCAAGACAGACTGTAATGGAGGATCAGTTGCTTTGCAGTATTAACATTTTATCTTACTGTCAAGAAATGGGCATAATTCCCTTCTATAAAAATCTTAGAAAAAGGGTCTATATATTTTGTCTTCCTTTATCTTTTAGTGGTAGGTGCTATATATGTTGAGGAGGATAAAAGGGCAATGGATATTTTCTCTTCAGCATCAAGTATAATTTTAATATGCAAATCAAGTTTGTAATTAATTCATTACTATAAAGCAAAATATTTTAATGGAAAAATTACATTTTCATTGTAAATATATATATTACTTCTCTGAGTGTAAAATGTTCTTTATTTGCCTAGTAGGCACACAATGTTCATACTTCAAAGAAAAAGTAAAGTTATTATAAAATGGGTAATTATATATATATATATGTATATATATATATCTCAACACAGGTTACTTTCTTTATGGTAATAATTTGAAGGATGACTGAAGTATTTTACACCTTTTCTTCATTTAATAGTAGGAGTAAAAAGAAATACCTCATTCACACAACTTTCAATTTATACAAAAATAGAGTATATTTAAAAATCACTCAGTAGTGGCATGCAAAGATTATAACATTTTCTTATTATCTTCAAAGCATGTTAAATTATTTTTGATTAATTAAAAGTAAGCATTTTGATTAATTTCTCCTTTCCTGGAAACATATACTCCATTCAGAATTAAATTAGACTTTTAGAGCTTAATTAACTCATTTTAAATGCACATAACTTCTAGTGGCATATAATGAAAATTATATACATATATAAGAAACAGTAGATCCCACTGGCCTTTGGAATTTGAATAACTCAGTTGAGTAAGCACCGCTTATTTTTAATGGTATAAATACGTTTACATCTACCAGTTAGAAAATCAAACATAATTATCATGCTAACTACAGTGTGGCACCATATCTAATAAATCAAATACTTTTTATAGATACCCAGAATGTTACATCATTAAATTATACATATCCATCTCTAATAGATTTTTTGAAATATTAATAATATTAATCGAAATGTCTGAACTGGTAGTATTCTGATGGGTGGCATGTTTCCATTAATACAAAAAAAAAAGTTGAGTTATACATGATTACTGATTGATTTTATATAAGAATATCAAACTCAGGTTTTTAATTTTATTCAGAGAAAGTAGAGAAATTTTAATAGTATGTTGGGCATAGTATGGTTGAGTTTTTAAAAAAATTCTAATCCTTTCCAGATGGAAAACTTATATAATCATCAGAAAGGAAAATAAGACTTGTTAAGTTTAAAATCTTTACAGTAGATTGTCTTCTAAAATTGTCTGTTATGTTGGTAAGCAAAGTGTTTATATGCCATTAGAGAGTCATAGAAGAGAAAAAAACGATAAAAAACACTATTAAAAGGATTTAAGGGGACTTGAAGAATGTATTAGGAGTAGTATATTGTACAACCTACCACTAAAAGATAGTCATTCAATAAAATGAGTTTTTATTAAGGGCTTTTATGGGTCAGGAAAAGACCCAACAGTGAAAAAAATAAGATTTTCCTTCCTCTTCCTTTGTTACATGGTCTGGTTTTGAAATCAAGTGAGAGGAAAATAAGTACAATAATTCAAATATGATGATTATACATTTTAAGAAGAGGGTCCTGTGGTTGTGATTTATGTTGGGAGAGGGGAGGAGAAGGCACCATCATCTAAAGATACCAGCATGTGTCCATATATTCAATTATTTGAAGACTGAAACCCAATACAAAAAAACCAAGACAGGAAAAAGGGAAGTAAACTTATGAAGATTAGAGTTATTAGTTCATTTAACTTAACATATTTTGAATCTATAGTAGTTTCTTTATTCTGTCCACATTCAGGGGCTCTATGTTCTTTGAGGAGAGGCTCTACATCTACTTAATTTCTTTATAGCCGTGAACTTACACAGAACTTACACTAAGAATGCCCTAAATGCGCATTTGTTGGGGAGATATAAGAATTAGTAAATACCTCACTGTTTCAAGGTATAAAAAATATGGCAGAAAACAAACCCATAGACCAATGGGATAGAATGGAAAACCCAGAAATAAACCCACATATGTATGGGCAGATAATTTTTAACAAAAAAGCCAAAAACAACAATGGAGAAAAGAAGGCCTTTTCAATAAATGGTGCTGGGGAAATTGAAAAGCCACATGCAAAAGAATGAAACAAGACTGCTACTTGTCACCATGTACCAAAATTCATTCAAAATGGATCAAAAACCTAAACATAAGACCAGAAAGAATAAATTACATAAAAGAAAACATAAGTACTGAACTTATAGACCTTGGGTTCAGAGAGGATATTTTTAATTTGACCTCAAAGGCAAGGGAAGGAAAACTAAAATAAATGAATGGGGCCATATTAAACTAAAAATCTTCTGCATAGAAAAAGAAACCATCAACAAAACAGAGGCAACTAACTGAATAAGAGAAGATATTTGCAAACAATACCTCCTATAAGGGGCTAATATGAAGAATCTGTACAACTTGACAACAAAAAAACAATCCAATAAATGGCAGAAAACATGAACAGACACTTCTCCCAAGAAGCTAAACAAATGGCCAACAGACATATATATGAAAAAATGCTCAACTTCACTAGCTATTAGTGAAATGCAAATCAAAACCACAATATCACCTAGTGCTGGTTGGAACGTAAATTGGTACAGCTGCTATGGAAAACAGTATGGAGGTTCCTCAAAAAATTAAGAATATAATTACCATATAACCCAGCAATCCCTCTTCTGGGTATCTACCCAAAAGATCTGAAAACATTTATCTGTAAAGGTGTATATACTCCTATATTCACTGCAGTATTATTCATGTTGGTCAAGACACAGAAAGAACCAAAATGTCCTTCAATAGATGATTGGATAAAGAAGATATATGGTAAATATATGCAATGGAATATTACTCGGCCATAGAAAAGATGAAATACTGCCATTGGGACAACATGGATGGCTGTTGAGTTATTAGGCTACGCGAAACAAGTGAGACAGAAAACGTCAAGAACCATAGGACTTCATTCATATGTGGGATATAAAACTGAAAGCAACAAATGAATAAAACAAAGCAAGAAAGAAGAAAAAACCCCAAAAAACCTCATAGAGACAGACAAGCGTTTAGCAGTTTCCTGAAGGTAAGTGGAGGGTGGTAGATGAAGGTAAAGAAGGTCAAATCTATGGTGATGGAAGGAGAACTGGCTCTGGGTGGTGAGCACACATGCAATATATAGATGATGTATTATAGACATGCACACTTTAAATCTATATAATTATGCTAACCATTGTCACCCCAATAAATTTAATAAATAAACAATTTTGTGGATTTAGATATTCTATTCCTTAGGAAGCTTTGATTACTAATTAAAATACAATTATCCCCATACTAAGTGCTTTAATGATGAATAGTCTCTATTTCAGAAGTTATCTATTTTATTCCATAAAGTACAGACGATATATGTGCCCAGTTTATACATAAACATCTACTTAGTTAAAAAATATCTAAGTATGATAATTAGTAAGTACCCAGGAAAGTGTACTTCTTAGTATATACCATTTAAGATGAGGCCACAAACTCATACAATTATTCATTCTGTTGTTAGCGATCTACCTCAAAAAAAACCCTTTTTCTAGTTATAGTTAGGAGAACATGGAGGGAATCTGTTACTGAGATTTTGTGTTCCCCCAAACTTTATTCCAAAACCCTACTTTTCAATGTGATGACTGTAGGGGGTGGACCTTTGGTAGGCAATTAGGATTGATGAGACCATGGGGGGGGGGCGCTCATGATTGGCATTGGTGCATTTACAAGAGTCACAAGGGATGTTGCTTCCTTAAGCTTTATGCCTGTTGACGCTAGAAGACAGCAAAGTATGAATCCAGAAAAGGGTCCTCACCAGACCATGAATCTACTGGCACCATGATCTTGGGCTCCCAGTTTCCAGAACTGTGAGAAATAGATTTCTGTTGTTTATAAGTCACCTAGTTTATGGTACTTTGTCATAGCAACCTGAAAGAAGACAGGTGCGCTAGAACAGATATTTGTGCTCTTTCGGTCTTTGCTAATGAATGGTCCCTGGAAGAGCAACACTAATAATATGAAATACAATTTCAGTTATCTTTGCCATTTCGGAACTCGTAACACTAATATAAATGTGAATTTTTTAGGATGTAAGACAACTTTACACAAAGCAATTATGCATCCATTTATATTTTCATTTGTTGCACTGTATTGTTAGACTGAATTATACATACTTTATAATTAAAATGTGGCTCTGTATCCCTATGACATATTGCTTTACTGCCCAATTAACCCCATACCCCAAACTGTTCTTGATAACCGTAAGTTAATAAAGATTTCATACTCAATGAATACTGACGGTTGGCTTACTCAGCAGCTTCTGAATTTTCTTGCAGTCAAAACCTTTTGCAAGTTGAGTTAATATTACTTTTTTTTTTAAATTTGAAACCTGCACATATACACTTTAAAAACATAGTCCTGCTTATGATGATGGTGGTGGCGATGATGATGTATTTTCTCCCTTCCCAGCACAACGATATGCTTAACTTTATGGAAGATCATTTCCCCAAAGATATTAAGAAAATGTTAACATGGTAAGATTCGTATTCAACAGAAATGATTATCTATTTTAAAACTCCATAGACCACTTAGGTTTATCAGCAGTGCAGAGAAGTGAGGCTTTCTAGGTTTCTAGGACATCACATGCCATCCTGTTGTAACCTGGTCACCAATAAGTGTTTCCTGAATGCCTGTGTGAGTCATACTAGGAATCCAATTATCCCAGCTGTTTTTCAGGAGGCCTGATATGTCCCAAACAGAGCGATGCTGTTTTATTTAAAGAATTATAACGTAGTGTCCTGAACAGTGTGGTGATGATTTCTATCCACGGGGCTTCCTCGTCTTTGGGAAAGAAGGTCGTTCCGCAGCTTCCCACACGCAGAGCTCCATGCAGAGCCTTTTTTTTTTTTTCTCCTCTTCTCTCTCAAGTTCCTGTCATCGTCTATGCTTCTTCCTTACTTTTCCCAGCTCACCCCTTATTAAGTTTTTGGGAGAAGAAATTGTGTTCCTCAAAATGCATCTGTATTTTATCCTTTTGCACTGGAGTGAATGTTTCTGCATTCATAGAGGCTGGATTCAAATGACAGGGGTATGGAAGGATGGAAATAAACTAAGCTCATGAGGTAATTACAACTTGAAGTAATATGACAGAGAAATAAGTAAGAATTACAGGGAGACTGTAGTATTTAGCAACCCATTAAACTGACACTAAACCTATGAAAAGGTTTGCTTTTCATTACACTCCAGTGGTGGGACTTCCCTTAGTTTCTCTTCAAGCTGAACTCACTACTTTCTCCTGGCTGGACTTTCCACAGAAGAAATCTCCTTTGTCTCACAAACACATCTAGCCTGCCTCCAAGTGAATTTATAACTCATTAGTTCCCCAAAGGGCCTCTCCCATAGCAGTCGCTCAATTTTATTTCTTGCGACCATACTGTTTAATCTACTAGGGGTCTTTGCTGATCCCACTTCCCTTGGTCTCATTATTATTATTTTTTTCAGCTTTGCAGGGTTCCATAGATCAAAACAGAATTCCTGCCTGCTACTATGATACTTTCTGATCTTATTTCTATATTCATTTTTTTATTGCTCACAAAATTATTTTTGGTTCCCTTTTTCTGTTTGGATGATGGCTACAAAGCTGGAAATGATTCACGTTTGACTGTATAAAATCTACTCTGACACCGAAGCTAAGGGGACCTGAGTTCTCCCAATGTGCTTTGAATCGCCTCCATTCTCTTCCTCTTGGAGATTGCCTTGTTACTATGAAAAAGAGCTCACTAGCACCCCATCATCTTTGAGATGATGCTCCCTGTTGAGGGCTATATCCCCTAGTTGTCTTAGAATGCTTACTTACCTGGTATTATGATTTTTTTTTAACAACTTGGATACAGTAAATTTTTTAGATTTGAAACTATGCGTCTTCATATTTTTCCTGAATGTTTTATACAAGTGTAATCTCAATATTTACCTTATGGGTGGAAAATGACATATATAATTCCCGATTTCAAATTTTATGCATCTGACAAAAAATTATTCCAAGCAACAATGAAGAAAAAAAGATCAACCTTAACCTTCCAGAAACTGATGGGTTAGAGCGATCTTAATTTTGAATTACCCCAGTAACGTTTAATATATTGGGAGAAGCGGGAAGTTTTCTTTCTGTGTTCTCAGTGTTAATGGATCTTTCTCAACAGTCACCAACACACACACACACATGCTACTAATATTTTCAGAACATATGTCCTCATTTTCAGGACATATGCCATATAAACTGATGCTTCCCACAATACACTGGCTTTACTTTAAAACATCGTTTTCATATCTATGTATGTACTGCCATACGAATATGCTCTGATTTTCATCGTATATACTGTTCATGATAAACTATACCAGGTCTATTACTAATGTGATGTTTTCTTATTCTTGTATATTTTTATTCCCAGGCCATGTACTTTTTGGCATTTTTTACAGTTATTAGTAAAACTTTAAACTTCAATATTTTGACCTCCTTTTATCTTCCAAAGATTTTTCTTTCAGTTAACTTAATAATTATATAATCACTACATATATTAAGGAAAAGTTACTGTATTAAATCAAGGTAAAGTATTTTCTCTTATAATGTTAAAAATAATATTGGATTTAGGAATTTGAAGTTTTTAAAATCATACATTTATGGAGTATCTTTTCAATTTGCAGAATAAATATACAATTACATATATATGTAGATAGATGGATAGATCGATAGATAGATGATCGAGAATAGGATAAATAATTCACATGTGCAGTTACGTAAATGTATGTGAATATATATATATATATATGTGTGTATATAGAGATACATGTAAGAATATGGATATATATATATATATATATATATATGTATATTTTTCCAATGTGTCTGACAATAACATACAATAAAAGTTCAGGTCACTATGTTCTATAATAACAGAAAGTAGGCTGTACTGAACCAGGTTTTCCACTGGCTGCAAAAAAACACAACAAAACCATTTTAAATACTCAGATTATAATTAAACATGGAAATGTTCTGTCGGGCCAGAAATTCTCATACAACAGCTATCATATTAAATCATGGATGTTTCCATTTCCATTTATTTTCTTTAGGTTTTGAAATAGCACTGCATCAAAATATAGTCAGCCTTATATACCCAGGCTGGTCACATGCTAGAAACCTAAATTATAGTTTATTTTAAAAGTTTCTGAGTGTTCACATCTAAGACGTGTTGAATTGCTGCTGTTCAGAGAGGTTTTTATTGGAGACAGGGGTGAGATATCACACTTTCAGGAAAACAGTCAATAAAATCTTTAGCTTTTCTCACATGAGAAAAATTTGAGTTCCCATTCTGATCCCTGTCTCATTTGCCCTTGTTCTTCTTTTTTTTTTTAATCAAACTGTTTTCACTTTGAACTGTGGTCATAATATATGTTTAACTTTAATTATTGAGCTCTTCATTGTTTAGAGCATCCACTCCAGTCCTTAAAAAATATTAAACTTTTAATATACAATTTAATGTTTTGCTTTCCCACAAAATATTTTTGAAGTAACACTTTTTGCACAGACATGTGTACATAAAGTATTTGCTAATATGTTACATGAATCATTCTGAGTTTCTTTCTTTCTTCTATTATTTATTTTTAATTATATAATCTCATGAATGTCTGTTCGAAATGTAATAAATCACATCAGATTGGTAAATACACTCCCTATTATTTCATGAGCATCAATCAGGTCGCTCCTCAAATAACTGAGTTTTGAGCTCAGTTAGGGGAGGAGACATCCTTTCTTTGTGTTCCCACATATGCTGCATGCAGTGGACTGGGGTGCAGTTTAAGGGGACCTGCACACACCTTTCGGAAGGGTTAGCCACCACACACAAACATGGTGCCTGAAACGTAGCTGTTTTCCAACATCCCCAGCTCTGCAATGCTTTACATGGCCCTTAGTGTATGAGCCACTGACTGCCATTCACTCTACAGGACAGCAGAAGGAACTATAATGCAAAAATGAGTGGCAAAGTTCTAGTCAGAGTTATTCTCTGAAATTATTAGCTATCATTTCTATAGGAAGCCCTCTCCAACATGGCAGTGATTCCATGAAGTCTATTAACGTTTTTTCCCTTGGGAAAACAAACAAAACCATCCTTTTCTTAATTCCAATTTTAAAACTATGTTACCAGATACTGCCTGCAACAGAGACATTACAAGGGATAAAAGAAAAATTGCATTGGACATAATCACTAGTAAATATAAAAATGAAGCACCTTGTTCTGCCAAATTTGAAACATAACCTGAAAAAGGGGTGATTTTTAATGATTTTGTTTTTAGAGAGTAAAGCCTAATGTATGTTCTATTTTCACTTGATACAAAGGCATACTTAACCCTACAAGTGAAATTTTTATGAGGTGATTATAAAAAGGTATTAATCACAGTTTGAAAGAAGAGTATGATAAAATAACAATGTATGTGTAATTATCTGTGGCATTTTTGTTAACTATGGTACAAAACTAATTTCCCATAGTTATGCTCAAAGGTGATAGCTTTTGTGGAAAATACTCTTTAAAATTTCTATAAACCTATATAATATTTGCTTTTCTGTTACAGAAATGGAATCCTATTTCTATCATGTAAGTTAAGCTATTACCTTAAATACTTTGCTGTGGTTTTCCCTGCACAATTACCTTCTGTTCTTGACAGTGACACTCACTTGTAGTGGTCAGTCTAATTAAATATGGAATTTATAACCAAATACTCATAGGGAACTCAGGCTCTTTCATTTTAACATATTAAAATGAATAACTCATTAATTTTCTGTATTCACTCACAATCACTTTCACTGAAATCTATTGTTTTTTATTAGTGTTAAAATTATAAATACTCTTTGAATAAAATAAGCGAATTTTCCTTTTAAATACATTTTCCATGATTTAGTGGTTAAGGTATTAAGACAATATGACATATCTGGAAGGTGTGATGGTCTAAAACTAAAGCACGGTTTTCAGAGATCAGTTGGGAAAAGAAAATGAACTACCAGAAATACTTCATGAAAACTATAGTTATTCACAGGAAACACAATTTTGCTTAGAATTAGTGCACATTTTTAAAAATGTAGTTTCAGATTCCACTTTGGTATACATGAATCAAGGAAGGTTTATTTTATTGGTTCAGACATAAAAATCAAATACACATACACACACACACACACAAACACACACACGGTCATTCAATTATATCAAATGTCCCATTATGATTAAATATGCGTCTAATTATTGCTCATTTTAGAGTTTCTACAATTTTAGCATCACATAATAATGTCACATGTTAAATATATATCCTGTTAGGGTTCAAAATTATTCCATAGAAATCAACTATTTTTATCAGAAATCCCATGCCCTTATACTTTCAATTATTTTCACTACAGTTTCCTTTTTCCCTTCTGAAAAATTTATAACAACCTCTTATTTGATTGTCTTTAAGTCAAAGTCATATTATGTGGTCAATTTCTGTGATCCTACAGAATGTAAAAGAATGAATCAATTTTTAACTGAGATAATGAGTAAATATATGTAACAGGGTGCTAAGTTGAAGCTTTATATTGATTTTTGTTGAGGTCCATAAAAGGAAAGTGTCAGCTACTCTCACATTGAGAGGTACTAAATTGCCCACTATGGACTTGCAAAGGAGATATCCAGCAGTCAAATCAGAGACAATTAAGCAACTAACAATATCCAGTCTGTTATAAAGGAGTTGGGGTGTCTTAGAGAGAGCATGAGATGAAGACGGTTTTATTGGTGCTAGTTTTCAATATGTAATGTGAGTTCAACTTCACTGGCACATAGGAAAAAATTGGGATGGAGTCTCCTACAGTTCAAGGAGAAGCCTTAGAAAATTTAATATGTGTTTTCTAGAGTAAGGGGGACACAGTGGTTTGTTATATAAATTATACCTAAGAAATCTCAAAGTCAAGAGACTGGGGAAAATTACAGTGAATATTCTTACCTGAATATTCTTACCTGAAGCTAATTAATTTGAATGCGTTCTGTTTGTTTTATTATACTTACTAAGTTTTCTAATTGCCTTTTTTAAAAAAGAGTTTTTTATTGGGGAACAGTGTGTTTTTCCAAGACCCGTCAGCTCCAAGTAAAGTAGTTGTTTCAATCTAGTTGTGGAGGGTGCAGCTCCATGGTCCATGCGGGGATCAAACCGGTTTTACATCCTCTTTTCTTCATTCTGTTTGTGCCTGCCCAAATGATCTATCCTGTTATCTACCACCTTGCCTCATTCCATGACATTAATGGCTGCTTCTGTGCTCCATATCCTCACATTAAAATGAATATTTTTAAAAGAAGTAAAAAACAAACAGAAAACCAACAACTGATCAGGTTTTGCCTTTCCCTGTCTTTTGATAGGTCAGAAATATAACAAAGTGATTAAAGCCCTATATAACAAAGTAAGGAAAGAAAAAGACTAAAAGAGGAGAAGCGGAGGGAGATGGAGGAGAAGAAATGACAGTCCAGGGACTCAAACTTGAGAGATGGCCACATATTATAGAACAAATAAACAAACAAGCAAATAAACCAAAGAGGTGGTCAGAAACCAATTCAAGATAATGGAAGCTTGGTTATTTCAGGTTCCTTAAAAAAGAATACAGCTTGCTTTTGATTTTTTTTTTCTCTGAAAGAGGTAGAGATGGGCCTCAATGCTTCATTGAGAAAAGAAACTCCTGCATGCTTTCCTATCTCTTGAAGAAACCATAAAACTCACAGAGATCATCATAAGAGAACACAAAATCTAGGCTTAACAGTATAATAGGGATAATTGGCTTTTGGAAAACTTGATTCCAATTTGAACTTGTCTTTGAAAACCAGCAGAGTAGTCACTCTCACAGCTGGGATTCATGCTTTGACTAAAATCACTCATTCCAGTCAATGAAAATGTGGCTATTTGTGTCTTAAAGGGACTATGGGTCAAATGACAAATTTGAGCAATATTTAATTATTCATTTCTATTTTCATGATGTACAGGATTTTTAAATTTCTTGCCACAAAAATGAGACAGAAAGATCTCTTAGTTATACTTCATTCATTCTTTGAATGACATAGAACTGTCATTAATGCTTTGACGTCTATTTGTTATTTATCATAGTTCATAGTTCCTACAATTGTTTTGGTAAGAATAGTCTTTCATTTTCATGACTTGGGAGATCAAACGCTAAACTATACACTTTTCATATTTTGAGTTTTTGCATGAAGAAAAGATTTTCTATCCAAACATGAACATTTATCACCTTTTATTTATATCTTTGAGTATATTCATGAAACTGGCTGATATGTACAGTAGTTGTGTATTAAATAAAATTGCCTCACCTAAAAATCTTTTTTCCTACAAATTTTATTTTGTTATAATTTTATTAGTTGCAGTGATTTTATTGATTAATATCTGCTATTTACCTTATTTACCCTTGTCAATTTTCTGAGGTTAATAAATAATACAATTGATTGGATTTATTCTGTTGAACATGATTAGAGAACCAGTTCTCTCTTAAGCAGTTGCAATCTTCACTGCATTCCAAAAAACACATCAATTTTAGACTCCTGCAAATATATTTGATATTCTATTTTGTCATGTATTTGCTTGACATCAAAGAAGTTCACCATTACGAAACTTACACAAACCATTAAAATATTATTTACATGTTTATAGATTACATTTCTTACTGCAAACTATTGTTCAGTCTTACTACATATTTTATAAATGGAAACTAAACATGAACAATTGAAGCCTTTTACCAAAGATTTTAAGTTCTACCTTTTGAAAGTACACTACTATTTCCATTCAACACTTAATGGTGGACACATATGAAGAATGAGAAAATATATTTCTTTTTACGTTAAATATCATAATTTAATCCTATATATACATCTCTGATCAGGAATAACTTCTTTTAGATAACCATAAAACTTACATTATGTAATATATATAGTACATGAATAATTTTAAAATCTAATTCTATTTTTATTTCTAATGAATTATAAAATAATTACATGATGCGTGAACTGAAAAGAAACCTGGGTTTGTCTTGCTATCTCTTATTTTTCTGATATTTCCTGAAGATAGGTATCTAATCTCACATTTTTAGAGTATCCTGCACCCAAAGGGTATTCAGTATAATTACACAATGAACATTTTTGCTGTTTTATAATATTGAATTAACATAAAACATACAAAAGAGCATTATTTGTTAAGTCAGAATGCTATTATATAACTGTCAAATGTATTTCACCCCTTAAAGTATTTGATTTTGTTGCTGTTATTTTTCCTGATAGACACTTTGATAAATCCAATGTTCTTTAAATGATAATACAATTATTATATAGTTTCATCATATATATATATATATATATATATATATATATATATATATATATATATATAAGTCCTATACATATAGGGCTCAAATTTACACAAACACAACACAATGATAAAATATAACCTCGCAAGTACCCATGTTAATGAGGAAATTTTCTATGACAAATTAAAAAGGTAAATCATTAATCAACATTTACTCGAATTTCTTTACTATAAAATGTTCTTTGTGTGGTGGTGCTCATTCTTTCTTAAACATTTAACATCTAGCCAATGTACTATTTATTTGAGTGAGAAGCATTAGAAAAATGTCCACAGATTGCTTTGGGAGTCATTTACTGCCCACGCAGTGCATACTACCCCGTGGCAGATGTTTGCCTCTTACAATACAGGAAAATGCTATGTGATAACATCCAGAATAGATACAGCCAAATTCTCTCAGAAGCCTGAAGATTGTATTTAAGAATAGTATCCTTTATCAGA
The DNA here is from genome assembly GCF_001890085.2 of Hipposideros armiger. Taxonomy (NCBI): domain Eukaryota; kingdom Metazoa; phylum Chordata; class Mammalia; order Chiroptera; family Hipposideridae; genus Hipposideros; species Hipposideros armiger. The sequence continues at coordinate 399,343 of NW_017731351.1, forward strand.
AATGACAGAAAATTGGTGGAAACAAATAATCGCATTTCATATGTTTCTAAAGGAAAAGATGACACCATTCTTTCTACCTTACCCTCACCAAAAACTGAGAGATGCAGATAAAGGCTTTGATGTATGTTCTACCGAAGTGTTCAATCTCACAAATACCATATATTAAATTGTAAGGTAGGCCTTCTGCCTTACGACATGTGTTAGGTGCCAACACTGTTTTTATGTCAATAATAATTAGAAGAACAATTAATACTAGGGCAATTAAATGAATACTTTAACATTGCTCTTGAGTCTTAAGGTTTCAGGGCTTCAATTCAGTTGTCTCCTTTGCAGACCAATCAGTCTATGTCCTAAACGCGTAGTTACTGAGATGTGTTGTGTTGCTTTTTATTTTTTTATTTCCTTTCATTTACTGAAAATGTCTGTCGGTATAAAAGCAAGTTCTGGGACTGCCATAAATGAGTGTAGAGCTTCTAGTGAGATGGCTGTAGAATTAGAACACAATGTATGTATCTACCTGATATATTCTTGTTCAGTACTTAGTACTCAATAAATGTGAATCCTAATACTATGCAAAATACCAATAAGCAATAAAAGGCACAATAAAATCAGCTCATGGAGTATTTTTCATCTAGAAGTACCATATGTATATACACACACATACATATATATGTGTATATATATATATATGTATATATATATATATATACGTGTATATATATGAAATTCAATATATATGAATTTACAGCAGGACATAACATACTGTATGTGTAATGCAGACATAAGTATTAAAGTAGGCAAGGTAATTAGAAAATATTTCATGAGAAGGAGCAGAAAAATTTTTCATTTTTATAATGTATCGTAGTCTCTGTTGTGTTATTAAATGCAATATGTCAAGAGTCAACAAACTACTGTCTCCAAAACAAAACCATCCCATCCCTTATTTATGTAAATCAATTTTACTGGAAAACAGCCACATCCGTTTATTTACATATTGTCCATGATGGCTTTAGTAGTCAAGTTGCAGAGTTAAGTAGCGCAACAGAGACCACATAGACTGCAAAAGCAAAGCCCACAATATTCACTATCTGACTCTTCCCTTTTCAGAAAAACAAAACAAAACAAAACAAGAAAACGCCAGGCCTTGTGGCCTCGCACTATGTCATTAGGATAATGTTAAGATAAATATTAAATTATTTTACAAAAGAGAAAAATAAAAAGTCTTTGTAGTTTTGACAAAGTAGTAGCATGAGATGACAGTCATTTATTTCTCTTAATAATGAGGTATCTTTTATGAATTTGACCTCAAAGGCAAGGGAAGTAAAAGCAAAAAATAAATGAATGGGACTATATCAATCTAAAAAGCTTCTGCATAGCAAAAGAAACCATCAACAAAACAAAAATGTAACCGAGTGGGAGAAGATATTTGCTAACAACACCTCTGACAAGCAGCTAATATCCAAAATATATAAAGAACTTATACAACTCTATGACCCAACAACAAAAGCAAACAATCCAATTAAAAAATGGACAGAGGACCTGAATAGACAATTCTCCCAAGAAGGCATACAAATGGTCAACAGATACATGAAAAGATGCTCAACTTCACTGGCTATTAGGGAGATAGAAATCAAAACCACAATGAGATACAACCTCACGCCTGTTGGAATGGTTATTATCAACAAAACAAGAAATAACAAGTGTTGGAGAGGCTGTGGAGAGAACGGAACCCTCATACACTGCTGTGAGAATGTAAACGGTGATAGCCACTCTTCTCAAAAACTTAAGAATAGAATTACCTATGAACCAGCAATCCCACATCTGGGTATCTACACAAAATATCTGAAAACATTTATCTGTAAAGATATATGAACCCCTATATTCACTGCAGTGTTTTTCATGGTGGTCAAGATGTGGCAACAACCAAAGTGACCTTCAACAGACAACTGGATAAAGAAGATGTGGCATATTATTACAATGGACTACTACTCTGCCATAAGAAGAGATGAAATACTGCCATTTGTGATAACATGGATGGATCTTGAGATTATCAGGCTAAGCAAAATAAGTCTGACAGAAAAATTCGAGAACCATATGATTTCACTCATATGTGGGATATAAAACTGAAAGCAACAAAGGAACAAGACAAACAAACAAACAAAAAAACCTCATAGATGCAGGTAACAGTTTTGTGGTTACCAGAGGTAAGGGAGAAGGAGGTAAGAGAATAGAGGGGGTCAAATAAATGGTACAGAAGGAAAATTGACTTTGCATGGTAAACACACAATGAATACATAGATAATGTATTAATAGAAAGGTACACTTGAAACCTATATACTTTTACTTACCAATGTTACCCCAATAAATGTAATAAAAAATCCTGGCATATAAATGCTCAACAAACATTATTATGATAAAAAAATGAGATATCTTGGATAAAATAAAATAATTCTAAATACATAACCAAAACTCTTAAAATATAAAATAATATCCACAGCGAGTGGCCTGTAAATCAGATAATAATATGCAAGCTGATACTGCACAGGCACTGGAGGAGACGGTTCCAGTAGCAGTTCTGAACATCTATTATCACGTATAAAGATTTAGGTTTATATAACCATTGTTGGAGCAGGTGATAAACCTGCCCTGTGTCTCTCATAGGCACATAGTTAAATCCGGGACCAGTTTTATAAAGCCACTGACCTTCACTGGAACATTAACAGTAACTAATATTAACAGTAAAATATATAAAATAGTATTGTCACAACAACAAAAAAAGGATGAGGCTCAATGACCAGAAGTAAAAGTGTTTAAAAAGTCACTTATCAGTAGTAGACGTATATTTAATCAAGCCTTTTAAATTTTCTGCCCTATTGAAAAACTACATTGTTTTCATAATTTATAGGTATATTTCTTTGGGAACCAAACATACTAATTTGAATTTGTTTTTTATCTAGTGTGTTGTATTGACAGATGCTATAAATACACATTAGTTGTAGACATACATAAAAAGAGTTGACATAGTTGCCAAGATCAGTATTTAAAAAAGATTGCTATTATTAGAGTGTTCTCTAAATATTTTAAACGAAGTGATGCTGCTTCCTGCTTCCCACTTCTTCCTGTGTCCTCACAATTTCTTGCATAATTAACCTCCTTTCCTACCTTCAGAAAAGTGGAAGAAGAGTGTTAATTGCTTTTAAATTTACGGTAAATCTTTTTATTCTATGCAGCCTTAGAATATTTAAGATTCTTTTCTACCTTTGCATGTCTGACTTGCAAGTATAAGGAATCAAATGTTGAGAAATATTTTTAATTTTTTTAATTAGTACATAAAGAGGAGGTGCTAAAATAGAAGAAATATACTCAGAAATATACAGGAATGCACATATGTGAATGAGTGTGTGTCTATAGGTGTATATATAGTATCATTTCCTGGAAAACATACATTTCAGTCATGGTTTCCAAAACAACATGATTAAACTGTTGTTAATTTGCTCACAACTTCATTTGAAAATATAATTGAAAAACAAACAATAAAGCCATTCAATTTAAAAAGAGCATTTTTGTCACCTCAATGACTTCTAAAATACTTTTTTCATTTTCCATTTTAATAAAAGAGGTACCTCAAAATATTAAAAAAAAATTAGCCGGAGGGACAAAATGTACTGTGAATAACTGTGACAAATTTTATTTTTCCGAGACATGTATTGGCTAGCAGCCATCATTATTAGAATCTCCAAATATAATATTTTCAGTTATTACTTTTATTGACACACATTATGGAAACTGAGGCGACGTACACTGCAGGATTTAGTTAAATAAAACATACTGTTGAACTTTTAAAAATAAGACGACAAAAATATAAATGTGCTATTAATAAAGAGATAATAACACTGCAGTGCCTACTCTAGTTTAATTTATGGCTGGTTTATTGTATCACGCAAGTTATTTAATGCTCAGAGCAAATATTTACTCATATGTAAAACGGTATGTAAAAAAAAGTACTCTTTATAAGAATGGGTGATAATCAAGTGAGACAGTACATACAAAGCACCTATTCAGGCACTTATAAATAAGAGACTTAACAAATACTAAAGGATTATTAATACTGAGATTCAAAACTATTAATTTAATTAACTGATCACTTTCTTATTTACAAGTGTTTTCATCAATACCGAAATGTATTTTACTATGGGATTTTATATACTATTTAACAGTACACAACCAAAAATAAAATCAATGCTTATAAATGTTTCAGTTTAGCATATATAAACCTTATATATCTCTTAGTCTACAATTTGCACCATTAAATCCTACCAAATGGGCTGTTTGATAAAATAAAATATATATTCTCTATTATATTGTAGACATATCATAAAATATTCATAAATGGTTATGTTATACAACTCATATAAACTGTAAATGAATTAAAAGTATACATTTAAAATGAAACTAATGTACAAGAAAAATTAAAAGTAAATATTGAACTAGTTTTGATGCAGATGGATATTTATGCATGACATGAAAAATGGAAAGTGTAAAGCAATATACAGATACATTAGAATAAAAGTTAAACTCAAGGAACTTAAAAATAAACACAAAAATGAATTGAAACAAAATTTCAAAGTATGAAAAAATGTATGTATCATGAGTGATATTCATATCTATACAGAAAAATTCCCATTAATATAGAAAATGAATACCTCAAAGGAGGAAAAGGTCAGTGTATGTTCAGAAAGTTCACAATAAATGTCCAAAACCAATTAAAAACAAGCAAAAAAAAACCCCATTTCATTCTACTGGCATTTATAGGAAGCAATTTAAATACTTTTACAATTTAGAAATTTCGCTTTGTATGATGACTGAGTATACTCATGGTGACATCATTGAGAAACAAGGTGCAGTGCATTCTAATTTAGAGTTTGTGATAAACATATATTGTACATTTTAGAATTGTAACTTTTTAATAGCAGGACTAGTTTTACAAAATGTCTATATCCTTTGATGTAGTGTTGTGGTCAGCATGCAACATAGATACACTGATCTTCTTTTGTAAATAATTATAGACACACACATAAAAATTGTAAAAATGAGCACCTATAAAAACTAATTAGTATATTATGTTTAGGTGATATTGTTGTGATGAATTTTGAGCTTTTTCTTTATTTTGCAATTGCACAAATTTATTTTACATGATAACTATATATCCTTAATTATTTTAATTACAATTAAAACAGTAAATATGTTTTCATTTGGAGAGAAAACAAAATTAAGAAGTCATGTCTAATAAATGTATAAGTTGATTAAAATTCCGTTTTAGAAAGTTAACCAAGATTAATGATGTAACATTTTTCTGATTTTTGGTGATACGTTTGCGAATGCATATATATTTGTGTTTTAATGGATTTTAAGTCTGATTTAATGAAGTTTTAATATTATACTTCAGAACACACCAGTATTTTCTTATAGTATAATAGGTGCAACTGGAATATATGGTTCAATTCACACTCAAATAATGATATACTATTTCATATTGAATCTTGTGTTGCTGCTAAAACCTTTAATTTGTAGAGAGTGTATACTAATTAGATTTTAAACAAAGTAAAAAAAAATATCTGATAAAATCTCAATGCTGTTTTTATTTCCCTTTAGAGTGCGGTTATTAATTATTGAGTCCATCAAATTATAATCTGTACAAAAAGAAGTTACTTTAGGGAAAATAATTATAAGAAATAGCCTAATACTATTATTATAATTTTATAAATGAACCACATATTTGATGTACAAATATAATATGATTGACAGAAGTATTAGAAAACTATTTTTTCAAACACTGTCTTTTTAAATGACATAAAAAATAAGAATAGCTACAAAAAATGAATAAAACTTTTCAAATGCAAAGTGTCTAATAAGAAAAAATTATGCAAATAGAAATGAAGGAAATTTTAACTTTTCAGTGTCAGCTTTCTAAAATAATAATATGAATAAAATGACAATATAAAATAATACCAAGAATTGTGGAAAAACCAGAAATTGGATGTACTATTTGTGGGAGTGTGGGAATCAGAACAGTATTCTAGAAGACGATTTCAAAACATACCTCAGCAACAGTAAGGATTTGAATTTCTGCTTACAGAAATTTATTACATAATATATAATTGATTACCATATTTTGCTGTGTATAATGTGCACTTTTTTGCCCACATTTGTGAGGGGAAATATAAGAATGTGCATTATACATGGATAGTACTAATTCCGGATCTATATAAATGCTTTTAATTCTTTTATTTATGCTTATGAGTTAAAAGTGTGACCCTAGAAATCAATAACAATATTTGCATGCAAAATAATACCCTGGAATATGATCATCGGGTTTGTTGAATTGGATGAACCTGTAAGGGTGAAGAGTTCTTGTCCTTCTATGAAGCGTAAACATCATAAATTTGTTACCAGTACCTAAACTTTCTTGTACTTTATTTCTGTTCTTGTGTTTTGTAATTATTTGTTACATATTTAAAATTCCTTGTACCATAATATGTTAAAAAGTAAATGCTGAAATTCCTTTATAATACAATAAAAAAAGAACCTAAATGTAAACAAATAAAAATTTGAATTAAAAAATTAAAACAAAACATTCTTTCCCTGAAAGTTTGGGACAAAAATATGGGTGTGCATTATACATCAAAATAAGGTATATATTTATTTAATTTGATGCCTGTCTATTTGTCATCACATTGGTAATTATAAAAAGTTAGACATGTCCAAAAAAAGGAGGCTGGTTTAAAAAATTAAGTTAAATCTATATACTGGTCAGTCATAAAGTAATAATTCATCACAAAAAATATAGAATTATAAAATAGCTTAATAATACATAAAAATGCTCACTTTGTATTTAATATCAAAATTCTAACTTTCAAAAATATACTGGTTTTTACAATGTATGTCTTTGTATAGACATGCTTGAGTTACAGTATTTTGCCTGTGTATTTTAAAATAGAAAAGCATAAACTTAAGGAAAAATATTAAGTATACAGTTGACCCTTGAACAACACGCCTTTGAACTCAGTGGGTTCACTTAATAGCAGGTTTTTAAAAAATAAATACAGTGGGCATTTGTTGTCCAGGGGTTTTGCAGACGGATTAAACCAACTGCAGACTGAAAACTAGTTTTGTATTCCCAGTTCAGATAAAAAATACTGTTTTTAATCATGGGTTGGTTGAGTCTGCAGATGAGAAGGGCTGACTGCAGAGGGAAAAGTTAAGAGTGGATTTTTGCATGCATGGGAATCAGCGCCCCAACACCCCTTGTTGCTCAAAAGTCAACTGTAATAATTTTGTTAGAATGTGGAGTGGTGGTAAGTGACACTTCCATTCCCTTCCATCTTCAAAATATCTATATTTGAAGTATCTGTGATAGTTTTTTATCCATATATATATAACATTTACTTATTTAAGGTGAACAATTTTTAATACTCAAAAAAATGCATGAAAATAATAAATTGCTTTATTTTCACTCTTAGGTATTATTAAAAGATAGGTTAAGTAAAATATAAAGTTCCGTGTGCCATTAAATTCAGTTTGGCATGGTGGGTATGGGCAGCGTTCTAATATCTACGTATTATTGCTAGACTAACATGAAAGTTTGAAGTAGTTATTTTGGCCATGATGGTTATGATAATGGAGCCAGTGGATTGTTGATTAAAACCCTTTTCCAAATCTGAGTAATTGCCACGGAATTACATTTTCTTTTGGAGAAAGTATCTTTTTATAAATAAGACTAGTGAAAATAGGAGATAATCCAAGAAAATACAGCATAGAAATCACAACCATAATGCTCTATGCCTTCCCTCCATCCTGTTACTTTCTATTTTCAATTTCATCTTCTATTAGACATTGCATTCTCTTTAGATTAACTCTTGAACAATGTGAAAGACTGGTGTGTGCATGTGCATGTGCGTGTGTGTGTGTGTATGCCTGTGTGTGTGTGTGTATGCCTGTGTGTGTGTGTATGCCTGTGTGTGTGTGTGTATGCCTGTGTGTGTGTGTGTATGCCTCTGTGTGTGTGTGTGTGTGTGTGTGCACGCACACATGCATGGTTGTCATTTAAGATTCTTCTGGGTAAAGCAATCACTGATCTATAAAATATAAGTGACCCAGATTACTGCAGGGAGTCTTGCCTACTGCCATCAGCCCTCACTTCCATAAAACAAACCTAGGAGTAAAGAAAGCTGCTCACAGCAGGCTCGGACCAACATCTCTGAGAGCAGAAAAGGATTATAAATAGATACAGTAGATAAAATGAAGACAAAAATCTGGATAAAAAACCTGAAAGCTAAGTATCAAATAGTAATACTTTAGTATATTTTAAGTAATAGTTGAAATTAAGCTTCAGTTCACTTTGCAAGTTTAGTTGATTCCTGAATATGCAGAATACTTATTCAACTATACTCTAATAAGGTTTATACAAAAGAGATCTTAAACATAGTGAATATGGAAGTAAATATGATTGTGTAATGGGTATTAATCTATAGTGAAATAATTTTATTAAGAAAACACTTGAGCATGGTCTATATGCATTTACAAGCTATAAACCTTGTTATGTTTTAACAATCCAACATGTCAAGGACTATCTGATTCCTTGCTTATTTTCTGATATAGTAAGTGCTGTTTATACATTTTCATTTGTAAGGATAAATATGAATTCCTTCAACATATAGAATTTACTCAGAATTTAAAACAATATTAAAGAATAAATATACTGTTCTGATTGTTCTTATATAGAAGAATGACACTACTGTCATAATTATAGAGTTTTTCCTCAGTGTCTGAGACTCTCAGAAAGGAAGTCAACCTTTCTGCAAAAGCCACTGAACCAATTTATGAGTGAACAGCCATCCAGCCATCCAAGAAATCTGAAAGTTCTGGCTTCATTTATTCCCTGAAAGGGGATGGAATTTCTTATATTTCACATTCTTTACAGATGACAAGAAAATCTTTATTCACAGTGTGGCTAAAATTGCACACTTCCAAGTTGATATACCAATATTGCTAGTTTTACTGTGTATTGCCTACTCAAATTTTCAATACTTTTACACAGTCTAATAATTCATTAAGCTAGTGGAATCAATGCAATATATAGATGTGGTTTCTATAGTTACTGTTTTACTTTGACGATAATACACATTTTTCAGGACCTTTATTTCAGCGTATTAAGATGAACAGAAAAATACCACACAATCATAAGGTATTTGAGCTTGGCTTGTGGATCCTCCAAGATCATCTTTTAAAATGTCCTCAATTTACAGATGTGAAAAAATTGAGCTGCAAGTGGTGTAGTGACTTAAAAGAGATCTTAAAATTAATGCCACGTTAACACTTGTGCTGAAAACTCTGACTTGCAATCATTCTACTATTATCTATTATTATTTCAGGATCTTTCTTAAAAATAACAAAATCAGAATATTAGGACTGGTTAAAAGTGTACTAAAAACACAACCAATATAAAAAGTCTGTCTTAATTCTAAGATTGATATTTTTTACTATGGTATCCCCAGATGGATTATTTATTAAATATTTTCTCTAAATTCAAAGTAACTTCCACCAATACCTCTAGAGTTTAAGTATTTATAATTAGTAAACATAAATCATCTCAAATTGGCATATATGTTTTATATATAGATTTTTTTTATTGCGGTAAAATATGTAACAGAATTTAACATTGTAACTATTTAAAATGAGCTATTTTGTGGCATAATTTCATTCACAATGTTGTGCAATCATCACTACTGGTTATATTTAAAATTTCTTATACTAAACCCAAACTCTGTCCTCGTTAATCAATAACTCCCCACCCACACCTCCCATAGCCCCTGGTTACCTTACTCTGTCTCTATGAATTTGCCTATCCTGGCCTCCCCAAGGAATTGTGCCTTCATCAGTCTCTGCTGCTGCTGAGTCAGTGCTCAGTGCTGAGAGTGAAAAGAGCAGCCTTAGGCAGGGGGAACCTCTGCTACTGGTCCCAGGTATCTCCCACATTGCTCTTGTCTGCTCATTGCACAAGCCCTATGACTGATAAAAGGGTATTCTGACAGCCAATATAAGGGTTATCCTTATTGTCGCAGACTAGTACACATTATATGATTGATGCAAATATCGCAATGCTTTGAACCCATGCCCAGAAGTCCATCCACCTTTATTTTTACCAGACTTCCTTACTTTTCTCTATGTAATGAGAATGTTAACAATAGAAAAATAAGAGAGATTAAAACAGAAGGAATATGTGAAGTGACAACAGCAAAAGTGTTCTAAAATCAATGATTTATACCAAACCGTAGATCCAGGAAGATTAGAGAAAACAATATAGGAAATATACCAAAAATATGGACCTATGCATGTTGTATTCAAACTGCAGAAAAACAAGAGCAAAACTAAAATTCCTGAAGAAGCCAGAGGAAAAACGCACTTTATCTGTACAGGAACAAGACTAACCATTATGTCAACTCAGTTTGGAAATCATCAAGAGAGGATGGAGTGAAATATTTCAAGTTTTGAAAGAAAAATAAATGAACAAAAACCACCTATCTAGAATTATCTATTTGTGGGATGCAACAAAAGCAATGCTTATATGAAAACTTATATGTAATACATATGTTAGAAAAGAAGAAAGATCTAAAATCATCATCTAAATTTCCAACTAGGATACTAGAAGAAGTAGAGCAATGTAAACCTAAAGTTAGCTAAAGAAAAATAAAAACTAGAGTAAAAATCAATTCAGTTAGAATCAGCGAAATAATAGAGAAAATAAACATAACCAAAAGCTGGGCCTTTGGAAAAAAAGAAAATTAAACTTTTAACCAAGAATCAAAGAAAATTAAAAGAAAGAAGACACAGATTACTAACATCAGAAATAAAGTAGAATCATCACTACTGATATTATGCAATAAAAAAGATAATTAAAAAATCATAAAAACCTGTATGCCCAAAACTTGATCATTTAGGTAAAATAAACAAATTCCTTGAAAAACACAACCTACCGAAACACACAGGAGAAACAAATAATATGAATAGAACTATATAAATCAATAATTAACATTTCAAAAAAAAATCACTATGTTTAGATGGTTTCACCAGTGAATTCTATCAAATGCTTTAAGGAAAAAATGATAACAACATTCTAAAAAAATTTAGAAAAGAAGAGTCAAGGGAACACTCTCCCAATTTATTCCATAAGGCCAACATCATACTAATACCAAAACCAGATAAAGCCATTGCAAGAAATGAAAACTACAGACCAGAATCTCTTATGAACACAGATGCAAAATATCCTCAACAGAGCAGCAAATCAAATCCAACAATATATAAACAGAATGATACACCAGAACTAAGTTTAGTTTATTCTAAGAATGTATGCTGATCAACATGCAGAAGTCAATTAATGTAATCCATCACATCATCAGGCTAAGGAAAAATCATATGTTCATATAAATAGATTCAGAAAAAGCATTTGACAAAAATGCAACACCCGTGCGTGATAAAAAACAAACAAACAAACAAAAACACCTCTCGGCAAACTAGGAACAAAGAGGAACTTCTACACTCGGACTATTAGGAAACATTATGCAGATTTCCCAACATCTCATCAAGCCCTCTGTGGTGTTTCTCAGAAGAGAACCATCCTCTGCCCTCAAAGAGCAAGAAGCCTGTAGTACCAGGACATGTACGTGTGTCCCCTGGGCCCATGGAACGCTTCTGAGACCTGTGTCCTGATCAAGTGGCCCATTTGCTTTGGGCAACCCCAAGTCAGGACCATGGTAGAAAAGCATCATCAGGAATTCTCTCATCTTGGTCAGGCAGGACGGCCCTGAAGTATGACAGACTGCAGGGTACATTCACATTCATGTCTTTCAGGAAGGCTGCAGACCCTCACAGGAACAACAGCATCTGTGATGAGCTCCAGAAACATGAAAGAGAGGAGGATTCCCCAACCTCGTGGAGATCAGAGGAGGAAATGGCAGCTGAGGCTGCAGTACTTTGAGTTTACTCTCAGTGATGAAGGCATGAAAGTACCTGGGACAAACCCCAAGGCATAAGGAAAGGGGCCTCCTTTTCTAGGACTCTGCAGCATCATTTATTACATCCTACGATTCTGCAACCTCTCGCAAAGAATTTTCATACACCAGTGGAAGGCCTCGGAGTTGTTTCAAGCACGATAACTGATTGCTAACCTCCAAACAGAATCATTCACAGCCCTTCCACATTTTCTGAGCCACGTACTTAAAATGAACCCTTTTCTAAGCTGTCTTTTGGCTTGCATAGATATAAAATGGTAGCTAAAATATTTTTCAAAAATTTGACTTAAAAAAAAGTTTTAAATAAAATTAGAACAGAAAAAAAAAGTTTTGATAAGTGACACCTGAAAAACCTACAGTTAATGCTATACTTAATGGAGAAAAGCTAAACGCTTTCTTTCTAAGATGGGACACAAGGTAAGATTGTCCCTCCTCACCACTCATACTCAACACTATAGCTGAAGTCCTGGCTAGTGCAAAATTTTAATAAAAGATACACATATTGGGAAGGAAGAAGTAAAACTGTCTCTGCTCATGGATGATATAATGTCTATGTGGAAATCTACAATAATCCACAGAAACCTACAAAAACTTCTAGGACTACTAAGTGCATATAGCAAGTTTACAGCACACAGGTTAACTTTGAAAAGTCAGTTGCTTTCTGCTATACTAGCAATGAGAAGTTTGAATTTGAAATTAAAAAATGTAACATCATTTACATCACCACAAAAATGAAATACCTAAGTAAAAAAGCTACAAAAATATGTACAAGTCTGTATAAGCAAAACTCTGATAAAACAAATAAAGAAATCTCAAGAAATGGATGGATATTGTTTGATCATAGATACAAACACTCAATCTAATATGTTAAGATGTTAGTTCTTCCCAACTTGATCTATAGATTTAAAAGAATCCTATACACAATCATAGCAAGTTATGTTGTAGATATCAACAATCTGATTCTAAGGTTTATATGAAAAGGCTAAAGATATATCTAACACAATACTGAAAAAGAAAAAAGTCAGAGAACTGAGACCACCAAGACTCACAACAAAGCTACCATAATCAACACAGTGTGGTATTGATATAGACAGATAGACCAATGGAATAAAACAGAAAGCCCAGAAATAGGTTCACACAAATAAAGTTAACTTATGTTTGATAAAAGAGCAAAGGTAATTGAATGGGAAAGTCTTTTCAGCACATATTGCTGGAACAACTAAACATCTACATGCAAAAAAAAATTAATCTGTGTGTAGACTTTACATATTTCACAAAAATCATCTCTAAATGAATAATAGACCTAAAATGTAAAATGCAAAACTATAAAATGTCTAGAAAATTATAAAAGAAAATCTAAGTGACTTGGGTTTTGCAATGATTTTTGAGGTACAAAAGCACTGTCCATTGATGGGATAATTGACAAGTTGAACATCATTAAAAATGTCTGCTCTGAAAACACACTGTTAAGAGAATTAAGACACAAGGCATAGATTACTGGGAGAAAACATTTGTGTATCATGTATTTGATAAAAGACAGTTGTCTAAAACTTACCATGAACACTTAAAACTTAATAATGATGCACACGAAAGCAATTAAAAAATGAGCAAGAGATCTGGACAGAAACCTCAGCAAAGGAGACACACAGACACCAAATACGCACTGGAAAAGAAGGTTAGTTTCATATGTTATTAGAGAATTGCAAAAGGAAACTACAATGAAGCATCGCTACCCTGCAAATGGCTAAAATCCAAAAATGAACACCACCAAATGCTGACAAGGATGTGGAACAGCAGGGAATTTCATTGCAAACCAGTGCAGTGACTTTGGAAGACAGTTTTGTTGTTTCTTACAAAGCTAAACATAGTCTTGTCAGATGATTCTTAATTGTGCTGCAATTTAGTTAAAATTCATAGCATATTGCTGAGTCTAAAAAGACAGACTGAAAAGACTGTGTGATTTCAAGGATGTGACGTTCAGGAATAGCAAGACTACAGGAGTAAAAGTCAGGGTTTGGGAGAGGACAAGTGACCAGTGTGGTAATGGGTTAGAGCTGGCACATCAGTAAACACTCATTTTTAACTTGATATGATTATAGTCAGTTGCATTAAGAACTATTTACAGATATGTATAGTTATACAAATCTTCATCTATTCACATATATTCCTTTACTCTGAGAGGACCTAAAGGAATGACACCCCAGTAGCAATAAACATGCCTACTACCCAGATCTTGATTTTTAATGTCATTATGTCATTATTTAATAAAAAGAATGAATGCCCTTTGGGGAAATATTAAATTGTTTTTTAAATAGTCATATATATTATATATATATATATATATATATATATTATATATATATCACAAAAGTGAGCTGTTACAAAGTTTTAAATGCTACAATCTTCTTATTCTTACAATGTTCTATTATTACTGTTTCAAAAAAGTGTAATGAGATGGAAATAAGATAACGCCTTACACTACATGCCCATGGCAGTATTGCAGTGAATTCAGAAAGGTGGTAAAAAAACAATTAATTTTTATGGATGTTCTAAGATTTCAATGTTAAATGATTATCTTCAGACCTACATGTAAATGTTATGAAAACAGTGTAGAAAAGCAGATGGTCTCTTTTACAGCATAAGATCTACATATAGACTCAATATAATTTTGCTAATATTCACATAACAAAACCCTATGTAACTGTCAGAAATCAAAATATAGTCTAACCAGAGACACACAAAAGTACCTATACCTCAAACAATTAATTCTAAAATTACATTTCTTATCTAATTGCTTCTGCCAATACATCACAGGTACACAGTTCAATTATCACATCCATGATTCTGAATAGAATGCATGTTAGATGATTTTTTTTGTCAAATTTAATTATTATCTTCAGGCATTCATTAGTGCAAGAACTAAGAAATGAAAAATCCCATAGATGTGTTACCCTTCCAAATACTAAAGAAGGCATTTTATTTCTGTAGGTACAGGAAACTAATTTTATATTATTTTAGTAAATACTGAAGAAAAATAAAAAATAAAATGAAAATATCATAGTGTGTCTACATTGTGCCATTTTTTAACAGATTTCCCATGTATTTAAAGAGGACTGTCCAGAAGTTAATAATTTTTAGAGGCCCTTGAATTGATAATTTTGACTACCAGGAATCTGTGCAAAAGAAGTCATCAAGATTAGGGCTGTTTTTATCATTCTTTTGAGGCAATATTCTCTTCAAACATAAGATTCCTTCAAAGTTACAGTGGCAGAATAGTTCATGCTGATGTTGATAGTCTTCTAACATGGTCTGTTCTTTGAAAGAACATGTATAAAAGCATCATACGTGCACAATCTTGATTTTTCCCACACAGTTTGTGATTCCTCTGCAGTTGTATTTAACATCTATGTGTTATACTCATATGTCTTTGCAAATATTTTCTCCTAGTCTGTGGCTTGGTTTCATTCTCTTGACATTGTCTTTTGCAAAGCTGTTTTCATTTTTTATGAAGTTCAACTTATCAGTCATTTCTTTCATGGATTATGTCTTTGGTGTTGCATCAAAAAAGGCCTCACCTCACCCAAGATCAGTTAGTTTCTTGCTTTTTTGTTTTGTTTTGTTTTGTTTTTAATGTTATCTTCTACGAGTTTTATAGTTTAACTTTTTATATCAAGTATATAATCCACTTCAAAATAATTTTTGTACAGGGTGTAAGGTCTTTGTCTAAATTCATTTTTTATGCATGTAGATACAGGTTTTGAGCACTACTGGTGGAAAGGACCATCTTTGCTCCATTGTAATGCTTTTGCTTCCTTGTAAAGTCCAGTTTACTATATTTATTTGGGTTAGTTTCTGGGTCTCTATTCTGTTACATTGATTTATTTATCTATTTTTTTTGCCAATACCTTACTGATTTGATTATTGCAGCTAGCTTTAGTGTAAGTCTTGAAGTTGGGTAATAGATTTTGTAAAGCTAATTCCTTTACATGTTGTATGACTGCATGACTTTGTATTAGTGTTCTACTGTGGAGATATGAATTACCAAAAACCCAGCACCATGAAACAGTATCTATTTATTATCTCACAATTTTATAGGTCAGAAATCTAGGAGGCTCAGATGAGTTCTCTGCTTAGGGTCTCACAAGGCAGGAGTCATGGTTGAGCATTGTGTTTACAGAACAGGTGACACTGGGAATTGAAGATATACCTGAATGTACCTTCATGAAAGGCTTCTGTGCTTCACAAAGTTTAGACTTCAACCCAGAGAGAGAAATCGGCATGTTTTTAGAAACATAATCATTCAGCCGCAGTTCGTAGAGCAGAAGCCACTTTCCACAGGCCTGACAGAGAGGATTTAGTTTGTAACAAATGCTCCCAAGTCTTTAGGGAAGACTGGGGGAGGGTAGGGGCAGAGGTCAGGGAGGCTAATGCTGCAGGTTAGAAAGCTGCCAAAAAGGGCCATGCTAACAAGAAAAGCCCCCTCTGCTGTAGCAGTGGGTGGATCTCAGAGTTTGCCTGGACTCCTGCAATTGCCATGACCACCTGGTGAAGCTCCAATAACTTCTCCCGCTGCAGCTGTAAGCGGGCCTCACCAGTGAAGCACCCTGAATCTCATTATGTCTGACCATGCACCTGGCAACTGATGCCGCTACAATATGAGCTCCAGGTCCTCCTGCCCACCTCCTCCTTAGTGTCCTAGGCCACATTGTTGGTTTCCTTCTTCCCTCCCTAGCCATTTTAAATGGTTTCTCCATTTTTCCCCCCCTTAATTGACCAATGTTAGCATTGGATCTTTCTTATTCCCCCTAGGGCCTTGACTGATGGCCTTACACTTCATTCAATGGTTTACATTGTATTTGAACATTAGAAGTGCTCTATTAGTGTTAGTGGAAATCATTGAATGTATCTTATTAGTATTAATTGAGAAGGTCCAATTAACCTTGTAGATGCCAAGATATCTTAAATAAAAAATTTTCACATGGCCTTTATATATTAGAAGTGTAGCTCTGAAACTTCAATAATGTTTTGCTTTGTTTTTAAGTAACAAACCCTCAAGAACATTTTTCGCATATTCCTGATCAATAATATATATAAAATCTAATTTTAAGAAATGACCATGAATAAAAATTTTGAAAGTACTAAATATCTTTGATTTTTCAATAATTTTATAATATAATGCTTTTGATAAACTAGAAAAATGCTTGAAAAGTTAAACAGAAAATTTAGATATTAGTGCATTTTTCATTTTTAATGTATAGAATGGCCTCTAATATAGTAAGAATTTACTTCTGTCTTTGTTTAAAAAGTGTAATAGCAATATGTTTTCTGTGGAATTGGAGGTAAATTTCATGAGTTTAGATTTTTATATTTGCTTTTTTTTTTCCTATGTAACTAGAATGGATGAAAAGCAAAGAACAGGCACCTGCAAAAAAAAATCGACTTTCCTTGACCTAATGTATGCATAATATTAAGAGAATCAAAGATACATATAGCTAGAGTTGTTCATTGCACTATGTTCATTTTAAAACATTTTAGTCATAATCTGACATAAATTTGCACCAAATCATGAAAAGTCTCTAATTCCAATATCAGTTAGAAAAGATGTTACTAAAATTAATCCATACTTAACTACATTATGACAGCTTTGAAAGACAGTCCAATTTTATTAGTTTCCTATGACTGCTGTGACAAATTGCCATCAACTTGATGGCTAAAATGACAGAAATGTATTTTATCACAGTTCTGGAGGCCAGAAGTTTGAAATCAGTATTACTGGGCTGAAGTCAAAGTGTTGACCAGGCTATATCCTCAGGTGGCCCTAGTAGACAATCTGTTTTGTGACTCTCCCAGCTTCTGTTGGCTGCCAGCACTCCTTAGCTGCATCACTCCAATCTTCCAGGCCATCTAGCATCTTCAAATCTCTGTCTTCTACTTCTATCAACTCATCCTCTGTGTATGAAATTTTCTGACTTCCAATTGTAAGAATGCATGTAATAACATGTAAGGGCTGCCCAGTTAATCCTAGATAATCTTCCCATTTCAAAATCCTTAAATTAATCACATCTGCAAAGTCATTTTGTTTTTAACCACGTAAAGCAGCTTTTACAAATTCCAGGGATTAGGATGCAGGCATATCTTTTTGATTCATTAGCTTACCATTTCATTCTTTTGTTTTTGAATTCCTAGTGTCTAGCAGGGGGACTGACAGATAGTTGGGGTTTAATGAGTATTTTTATAAAAAGTGAATGAATAAATGGACTTAATGATTATTATTAAGAATTTGTTATTTAAATAAAATACTTTGACATTTTGATTTATGAGCCCATTTATTATTTACCATTTATATCAAAGTATTTAATGCACTCTTCTGGAAGTCCACAGGTTAAAAATAAATCATAGAATTCAAAGCAGAAATTCACTTTTTCAAAAAAATTGTTAAAAGTAGTAGTGATTTAAAATATCCTTTTGTTAGAAATAAGATATTGTGCTATTTTTTTACCTATAGTATTTTTGTATTAGGTAAACATTTTGATGCACTCTATTCTTGTCTGTATGTTTTGTTTTCACCCATTAAATATATATATATATATATATATATATATATGTTATATATATATATATATTGCAATACATAGAGATCAACTTACATGGATGTGCTAAACATAAGTACAGAGTTCTCTAACCTATACTTCATTTACATTAAATATGTGTGAGTTCTCTTCCTTGCTACATAATTTTAAATTCTTTGATAATTTTAACCAAGACTGTCAACTTTAGAATAATTATCATCTTGTGTTATTCTCCAATTTTTAAATATACTGATTGTTTTTCTAAGCTATATTTGAATGCTCAATTTTCCTATTTATATATTCCTTATATAATTTTTATATTTTAAAACACTGATGTCAAATGTTTTCTACATGTACACACAAATGCAAAATGATATGAAAATCATTGGGTATAGCACCAAGTTCAACAAATATTAGTTTTCTCTTCTGCTTCCTTTGTTAGCTAATTAAGCGTATAAGAACCAAGTTCCTAAACTTGTCATTATTATTACATTAGACTAAAATATTTCATTGAATAGTTAAAATATTACTGAAATATTTAAATACAACTCTCCTGAAATATTTAACAATCAGATTGTTTTAATCAAAATACACTGCACTCTTAGCGTATTAAACCTTTCCCTTTCAATGCAGAAGTAGGTGTGTATGTGTACGGGAGGTTATTGAAGAGACGTTTTCTGTCTCTCTACCTTCTGCCCCCAATTCCTTGGGCTGATCTGAAGCCCAGGACTGTCCCTGACTTTTTGTGTCATCCACTATTAGCATCTAGAAAGACTCTTGACATTCATGATTATATTATTGTGGCATCCCCTCCATGTCCTGAGACAGGATCAAGAGATGGAAAAACAGGACTCACCTTGAATTACTTGTTCTTTCTAAATCAACTATTTAGTAAGAATGAACAAATATTAAAAACAAAAATAAAATTAAATGTAATCTTCACAAAGGCACACGCAGTATTGTTGTATTGTTGTATACAAGGGGTTCATATATTCAGGTCCTTTATCGAAGACAGGATATCATACAAACATAATCGAAGTTTTATCATACTGCAAATAATGGGAAATGGCCAACTTATTTTACCTGCCTGAACATCATTTATTGAGAGGAATTTAAAATAACAGTTCGTCATTGCCACATCACATGGGTTACAGAACCCAGAAAACATGCAAACTAGATGCCAGCATGCAGGAGAGAGTCATAGCCCGTAGACGGAGAAGTCACTGGGCTACCACCACATGTGATTGGAGACTTATATAAAATAGTAATAAAAATATGCTGAAACAGTTGTTCTTGTCAGCTTGATGCCCATGGCTGGTTACTGGGGGACTTAAGGACAGGTATTAAAGTGACTAGTATTGTTAGTCTTAAGAACTAAAACTTAGCTGGATTCTATGGAGTTTGCAGGGGGCTAACACCTTTTCTAGTGGGCCAACATAAGTCCATCAGTCTTAGATAAAATAAGCAATACCTCATACTAATATCCAGAAACATAACAGGATAATAACAACACTGAAAAAGACAATAAAAACAAAAACAAAAAATAAAGCAACTATCAGTGGGTCCAAACTTTGATTTAATATAAAGAAACACGGTTAGGTGGCATGTTAAGTTTGTTCAAAAGGTGGATAAGAGTGAAGATGTAGTAGACATTGGGGAGTTATATTGCCGTTGGCATGAGAAACATAACAAAAAATAAATTGTTATACAACAAATAACATATAATAACATAAGAATGTGTATAACTCACTGGTAATGGTAAATATATGGTTAAAATAAAATCCTCTAGTATTGTAATGGTGTTGAATTACTTACAACTTACACTTACCACTCTAGTTCAAAAGTTTAAAAAAACTAACATACTAAAAATAACCATACCTGAAATATTGTTATTGGATACACAAGATTAAAGAGAGAAAGACTGTAACATAACCTAAAAATGTGAGCGACAAAGAACAGTATAGAGTTTCTGTATGGTATCAATGTTAAGTTGATGCCAGCTTAAAATAGGATGTCATAAGTATAAGACATTTTATGTAAGTCTCATGGGAACCACAAAGGAAAAGCCTGTAGGAGACACACAGAAGATTATGATGGAGGAATCAAAGTAGATCACAGACCCATGAGTGAACCCAACAAAGATCAGCGGAGCAAAGCCCATCATTCCACTGAGGTTGGGCCAAATTGTCAACCCATAAAATTGTGAAATAAATATTAGATACTGTTTTATGCTGATAATTTGGAATGGTTCATTACATTCCAAAGTTAACAGATACGAAACCCAACTAAATATGAGCAAGATCTGTACAAGGAAAACTGTAAAACATTATTGAGAGCAATTAAAGATCTAAGTAAATTGAGGAATATATGTATATACTAAGGTCATGTAATGGTGTGAATGATCCATAATTGATCTATAAATTCTATATATTTCCAAACACAATGCTACCAGGATTTTGAATAGAAAATGAAAAATTGATTATATAATATGTATGGTAACACAAATGGTTAAGAATTGCCAAGACATTCTTGAAAGCAAGGAAATAAACAAAATCAGAATTAGTGGACTTACTCAAATTCAATCAGTTTTCAACATTGAGTGTAAAGTAATTAGGACAAACCCAGTAATTAGGACAGTGTTATATTGGCATAAAGAAAGACAAATGAAGTGTTACAGCAGAATAAATAATCTAGAACTACACTTGCACATAAATATTCATTTGATTTATAGCAATGTTTATATTTGGAAAGGATCATTTTTCAATGCATGGTGACATCAAGTAGATATTGACATGGAAGAAAATTACGTATAACCCCATCCAATTCATACCCAATCTAAATGTGAAAAATCCAACAATGAAAAGTATAAATGTAAGTATGAAAAGTTGATTTGTGTGGCACAGTTTGTTCATGTAAGAACACCACTATTAATGTAAAATCAATGACTGAATAGTCTTTGCAATACATACAAAATTTCAAAGTTCTCACATCCAAAATATATAAATCTATAAAGAAATATACAGATTACTAAGAGAAAGAGAGATGGTCTAATTGAAAATTAAAGAATGGAACTTCACAAGGAGATATTCAGATAGTCAATAAAAACACAAATAGGTATAGCACCTTATTGTTCACTAAGAACAATACAAAATAAGTACTAGACACTCATCAGAATGGCTAATAGGAGGAAAGTCATCAATTATCTGTGTCGGTGACATTCTGTAGCAATTGGCACTCTCATGCACTGCTTCTAGGTATGTAAAATGGTACCGCTAACTTAGAAAAGCTGGGAAGATCTATTAAAACTGGATCAAATAATTTCTGATGGCCCAGCAACCCCACTCTATATTAACTCTACCCTTCTCCTATATGCAATCATACTTTTACAAAAACACATTTAAGAACATTCACTGATGTTTTCTTTGTAATACCGTATACTTGCAAGCAAAATAAATTGTATTTATTCATAAATATTACATGATAATGAAAATAAATTTCTGTTCCATAGAACGGGAATGAATCCTCTATATATAATGTTTAGTAGAACTCAGTACAGAAAAGCACACATACATACCTACATACATACTATGCTTTTATTTAAAGTTTGTAAAAATATGTGAGTTATTTAAGACGGTTTCATTGACATGCATTTAGCTCACAGAGAACTGACAGATTTATTTCACTAGGGTTAGTTTATAGAAGACATTGCCTCTGATTATTGTTTAAAGATTTTTTTCCCTCCACACAAATTTAAGAATATGTGCGAATTGAGAGAAATCTGGAACATAGAAAATTTAAATTGTACTTGAAGCTTCATCTGATAACAGGAGTAACTCAAATAACGTTGGACTAAACTTTTTTTTTCTCTGTTGCCTCAGATTATACAGTATAAATGTTATTACATCCATAACATAAAAGATTGTTTGCCAGATTACAATGTCTTATTATTAGTTTTGTATCAGTATTATCAATGTATCCAATACAAAAATAAATATGAGTATTTATACTGGAATATTTTCAGTAGTTCAACCAATAGTATTTCTAAATTTTGAGATATTTTGGTATTGCTCATATTTTCTTTGTTTTGTTTTTCACTTCCTCCACTTTGCTCACATTTACCTTGCTCTAACTTACCTTCAGCAGTTGCTAATATAACCCAAGTACATCCATCTTATGAACATCATCAGCCTGTTGAGCTGGGTCACAGCTAACATGACATCAATGCTGATGCATTGAGTGCATTTCACTACCTCAATGAAGTTGCTCATGTCTTGCAGTATAACGTCAAGTCCGGTTCATAGATTAGACAGGATGAGACTACACAGGAAACTGGATGGGCGTCAGGGGCAAGTTCAACTATCAGAGCCATAAAAAGGACGGACAGAGCCATTACTCTGAAGACCTGGAAGTTGATGACACAGACCTGAAAATTATTTGTTCGTGTATTGCCCTAAACTTGGATAACTACTTTATTTCAAACATGGTACTTCACCAAATTGTATTACTGTGTGTGTGTGTGTGTGT
>NW_017731351.1:423263-471160 GCF_001890085.2 Hipposideros armiger
TGTAAGATTAAAAAATAGATTTAGAAAATATAACAGATTTAGAAAATCATATATATGTGTGTGTATATATATATATATATATATATACACACACATATTATATATATATATATATATATATATATATATATATATATATATATATATAATCACTGAGCACAGAAAGAACATGAATTGAATTGCTATTAAAATGATAGAATTTAACATATGGTTGAGACAGTTGAAAGAAAAGGTGATTGGGTGAATGAAATGCATTTAGTGACTAAGATGACCTTCACATTCCCCTCAAGTTGCCTAAATTTCAGATAAGTTTCTTCCTGACTATAGGCCCCCTGACCTCCCTTTTCTGAGAGCACGTACTTTACATGACCTGTCATTGCAACTTTTTCTCTGCCCCATTTGAAATGTATATAAATCTCCTCTTGCCAGATTAAGACAAGACATACCTTTCTTAAGGACCTCAGAGCTATCCCTTTGGGATGTAATAATCAAGAAAAAAATAAAGCCTGTATCTCCCAGTCTCTTGGGAGGTATGAGCCTAACTCCCCCAGGTGCCAAGTAGCAAAAACAGATGTCCTAATTGTAGACAGAAGAAGTTGCAAACTCAGAAGTAACTCAAGTGCTGGATACATCCCATGATCCCATATCCCTCCACAGGACTTTTCTACTAGATTCCCAGCCTTTAAAAGACAAACAAAAGCCTCTGCTGACTTTTGTTTCAGCAGATTTCAGTTAAATCTCTCTCATTTATGGCAATGGTCTTGAATAAAATCTTCCTTCCCCATTCAACTTTGGTAAAAATATATTGGATTTATCCGAATCGTCTACGGATTCAGAGAGAAGCAGTATTTTTTAAATTTTTTCTTTCTATGGTAGTAAGTGGGAGGGAGGCTTATTTGATGTAACAGATTTCATTTGTCAATTCAGTTAGTGAGAGATTTTGGCAGATTAATTGCAAAACTTCCCCAAATTATTTATTCTGATATCAATGTCCTTCCCAATGTGAAATGCAGCTTTCTCCTCAATAAAAGCTTAATTAATAATCTCTGAGACTGGGCTTGCCCTACTAGTTGCTTTTTCCAGTGGAATGTAGTAGCAATGGTCATTTTGAAGTTCTGAGCCCAAGCCTCAGGAGACATCCACGTTGTCTTGGAGCTGATACTCCCATGGGAACTAGCCTGAACTAGCCTGGGGAAAGATTTGACACCACTTGAAAGAAAGCTTATCTTCCCTACTCACGTTTCCTAAACAGTCTAGACTGGGTGTTTCCCAGACAGTGAGAAAGACCAGGCAAGACAAGCAGAGTTCCAAGTATTATTATTATGTTTTAATCTTGAAATATCGGTCTTGCAATTTGTAAAAATAAGTATGAAATAGATGTTATCTGACATATGTATAATTTTTTTCTTATAGGAGGTATAGTAATATAGAATTATATGCTACAACGCAATCTTAAATATTACTGGCATTTGCATTTTAAATGGTTTTTAATTGCATTTAAAAGATGCAAAACTACAGCAATTATAATTTCTCTGCTGTAAGTAAAAACTAAAAGAAAACCCCACCAAACTGCAAGATTCAATCTGCTCAGTTATTGAGGATACCATGATGAAAACAATAGTGGTTCTTAGACATTGTAATTTTTTTAAGGAAAAAATTAGGTCACAACCTATTTATATAAATAACCATTTGAAAAATAAATATTGTCCATTGTTTTATTTTTAATTTTAAATATTTCCCCCCAAGTGTCTTGCTTTTGAAAATGAGCAACATATATCATTTACAAAGCAATAAAGATGCCATATTGTAGTCCTCATCCATGAAAAACTCAACTATAGCCAAAGGAAGTTTTCCATTTAAAGATTATAGGATTGCATTTAGAAACAGAGCAATTTAGTGTAATATATTCCATGAATACATAATTTTCACCAGGTCAGCCCCTTCTTTTTTTTATTCTCTTTACAATGGCCAAATGAGGCCTTTGCTTTCTATTTTGCAGCAGAGACAAATTGCCTCCTTTCTGTACTCAGAAATAAAAGAATATAATGAAACTCAATGTCGTTTACCTAGGCATCAGATTACAAAGATGGGTAATTTTAACAAGCTTTAAAAAACTTTCAAAGCAGTTAAATAGCACTAGTTCTGTTTCCTTCTTGACTTGAAGTAGTGTGAGAGGTGAAGAAGTTACAAAAAAGTGTCAACCAGATAATTTTTATAAACATCTAGAAAAGTAATTCTCAAACTTTTTTATATGTTGCCTATTCATATAGAATCAAAAAAATCTTCTAATCTCACTAAGTCATAGAAATATTTGATTTTCACAAATTAGCATGTTAAAAGTGTACACTGGAGTTTGCCAAAATTTTAAATTTAAGAATTTAGATCAGTTTCTCCCTGTCACATAACAATGCAAGACTCCTATGTAACACATTTATTCTAAAAATGGACGGGAGTCCAACATTTTTTTCTGGGAGAATGAAGCCATTATTAGGTTGTCTTGTGTTTTAAATTATTTTTAATTGCTGTTGCTATTTTCCCCCCCTTAAATAAAAAACTACTGACATAGATTCACTGTCATTATCTCTTTATGTTTTTAGTAAGTAGGTAGGTCAATTTGCTTCTTAACTATTTTGACTTGTAGTTTCAGAGGCATTTGTACATGAAAGTGTGGTCTTTAGGACATAAAGATGCCATACCCTTGTGTTAAACAGTTATATCACATATCACAGTGCAATATTTTACCATGACAAGTTATTAATATTGGTTACTTGCTGCTTGTCATTTTGTGCCACCATTCTTTAAATACATTGCTTATTAATGTAATTCAAAAGAATCTCTTTTCTTCTAATGGCCTCAGGATAATTCCTGCTCTTTGGTAATTACTTACCACTAAACTTAAACTAATGTTACTGGTTGGACCTTCCATGATTTTTTTTGCAACTTACACTGATAACTCTCTGACCCATGCTTTGCTACAAAGTGGTAGATACTAATTTTCCACCGGTCAAGTTATTTTTTTCTTAATTACCTTTGAGCTAAAAACAATTTCCATTACTTAGAATATTTCATCTATTTTGCTCACTATACCATATTCAAAATAACAATCTTACATATGATCTTTAGTCATACCATTCACTTGACATTTTTTGTACAATATTGGGTGAGGATAGAATTAATAGTTGGTTCTTTCCATACCTCTTTCCTTTCTCATCTATTATGAACTCAATTTTTGCAAATTATTTTTCTTCTATTTTTCCTTCTGAAAATTCCTGCACATATTTTTGTCTGGATGATGTGATTATTTTAAACATAGATTTGCTCATTTGTGTCACTGCTCGTGACTTAAGAGTTTCTTGCACTAAACTGATTGATTTTTAGTAAATAAAACTGTTATTCTCTCTTAATAATACTAAGATTAACAACATATACAATGCATTGATGAATCAAGCATTGTATGAATCAAGCACTGTAATATATTTAGTATACAAATTGATCAAATAAATCTTCATAATAGAGAAATTGTTATCATCAATGTTATTATCAATTGTTAAAAAATAATGATGCAAACTTTAACCTGACAACCTGGAAAGGAACATTTTTATTGAACCACATGGCCAAGTTTGTTTTATTTATTTACCATCTATGTAGATTCTGCCACGTATCAGTCACTATTTGCTTTATAAATATTAACTAATTTATTCCCCATGACAATTATAAGAGATAAGTCATTGTTATCACTATACATCTTTTAAAGATGAGGAAAATGAAACAGTGAGAAGTCAAATAAGTTGTCTGAGGTAACATAAGTAATACATGGTGGTGCCTAGGTCCCTTCCTGGACAGCTGACTGCAGAGTGCATGCACTCACCCACTATGCTAATACGGCCTGTCCTGTCTTAGTCCTCACAGAGCATACGCTGACTGGCACAGCCAGTCTCTTCAAAACCAATAATGGCGCCATAGAGAACCAGGAAGCATATTTGGACACCACGGCTCTACAAAGATCTGAAAGATTGCAGTGGTCAAATGCATATTTACATTTTCTTTTACACAGAATTGTGACTTCCCAAAAGATCCTATATTAGATGATGCAAATTAAACTGCTGTGCCATCACTTAAAAGATTAGCATGATACAGCATAAAAAGAGTTCAAGCACAATACAAGTGAAAAACAGAAACAATTTGCCCTGAAATCAGCTGGCCCTTTCATTTACCTCTAAACAGAGAGAACTTGATCAGATAAACCTATGGACTCAAGTGTTACAAAGAAAAGCAATAGCAGAGGGAATATTCACAGAAAATAATCAAAGGGGAGTGGTTCATAATGAAGTCCCACAGCTGGGTTGGGGTCATTCTCATGAAACTCTCTTCGACTGGAGTACAGACCGAGAACCTCTGTCTACTTGAAAGTGTTACCTACCAGACATTTCCTTACGTACTTTCTCTTTCCAGAATGCTTTAGTCTTTCTATATAAAACTTTGTTGGGTGTTGCCTTATATATTTTTTTATTTTTTATTGTTTTTTTCCTTCTACCCAGTCCTTACTTACACTTTAAGGCCTATTTTGATCTCTCCTTAAGTCCCCCAGTATCATCACACTCTAATTGCATCTATTTGTCCTGTCTGAATTTTAATAGGGCATAATGTGTTCATAATTTAACTACCTAAATAATGATGTATTTTGTTATAGTGTAAACTGTTTACAATAACTGCTTAAATATTTAAATTTAAGGAGCTCCTCTGTCTTAAACTACCTGTATCTTTGGATAAATGCTAAGAGTATTACCCAAATAGGTTTTTGAGAAATGCACATATTTTTTTTTATTTGATAGTGTGACTACACATGCTACTAATATCTACAAGGTATGATATAATCTACTTTTAAGGGCTTATACAAAATAAGTTACAATAGCCAAACAATCTTTTTGTCATCAATGTCCCAAAATGTAGGTGCTGTTTATATGTTATTTATATGTCTACAATTCTGACACAAATTCCATTGTGTGGGTGTTTCCCCCATAGTGATTCTTGGACACCACCTGTGTGCCCTACAATTCACCTCGATTCTGACATTATCTATTTGGAGGTAGTGTCAGATCCCACAAATTAAGGGCTCAGTCTTTCAAAACTGGCTCTCCCATTTCAGATGCCAATCTTAAACCCAGGTTGGGCGTGTGCTTCTGACCCAAGGGCTGTAGATCAGAGGTTCCAATGCCTTACTCCTTCGGTTCTATTAATTTGCTGGAGCAGCTCACAGAACTCAGAGAAACATTGTGTTTACTAGATTATCAGTTTATCATAAAAGGATATGTAACTCAAGAACAACCAGATGGAAAAATATTTATAGGACAAGGTCTCTGGGAAGAAGCACAGAGTGGGCAGAAAACTCGCAGAAGCCTGTTCGTTGCGTTTTTTTGGAGACTTCATTGCAGAGTATAATTAAATCATTGGCCATTGGGAATTCAATCTCCCATTCTTCTCCCCTCCTGGAGGTTCCTGGGGTGGGATTGAAATGTCCACCTTCTAATCACAAGGCTGGCTCCACAGACAGCCAGCCTCCATCCTTAGGTTGCTTAGGGGCTTTCCAAACATCACCTTATTAACAACAAAAGATAGCTGCTCCCACCCTATCACTTAGGAAATTCCAAGGATTTTAGGAGCTTTGTGCCAGGAACAGGGAGAAGGATCAAATGTGTATTTTTAATATAAATCACAATATCACAATGAGAGAGAGAAAGAGAGGTGTTGAGACTGCAGAACTGATTTAGTTAAAAAACCTTGAGATGCAGATTGATTTAATCCTGTATTATCTGGGTGGACCCACTCTAATCACATGTATCTGTATAAAAAGCTGAGAACTTTTCTTGGTTGTAGTGAGAAGGAAACAGTGGCCAGAGAAATGCAATGTTGCTGACTTTGAAAATGGTAGAAAGGGATACAGCCAAGCAATGTGGGTGGCAGCTAGCGTTTGAAAACAGCCAGAAAACAGACTTTTTTCCTGGAGCCTCCAAAAGAAACACAGTCCAGTCTACACTTTGACTAAAATTATTGTAATTTATTAGGGCAGCAATAAAAATTTAATACAACCACAACTATGATAAAAATTTTGCCTCCCCAGAGATTTTAAATACTGTGTGGTTTCTTTCATGTTATTATCTTTTATATCAAACCATTATTCTAATCCTTCTATGATATTTTCTGATGCAAAGTCTCATGAAACTTTTATCATCTGTATATGGAGTAAATTCAAAAATGGGTGTCAGGTTTCAGAAACATTTCTTCCAAATTTTGCTTAAGGGACAGTAAATTGCATGGCAATTAATTCCATGAATTTTGTTGGGCATGTTCACAAAATATGAAATATTATATTTATCTCTGCATCCTCTATCAACCTATCTATCTAATTCATGATTTTACTCTCATTTAAAATTATATCATTCTAGATAGAAAATTACAGAAGTGAAATAAATTATTTTCAAGCTTCTAAAGGAATATTTGGAACTATCTTTGACTTTTCCATTGAATTTTGTTTATTCATGCTAAAATATAAACGATATTTTTTCTTTGTACTATTTTATGCAATATACTAGTATATAGGTGCATTTTTAGACACAGAAGAGAAAAAAATAAATGCCAACAATATACTTAAAACATACAAAAATATTCTTCAAATTTTTTAAATGATAAAATTATAATGTGTCATTTTATTTTCTGTATACAATGCAAACTCACATTTATTCAGTCATTAAAGTGGTTCTAGGAAAAAATAAATGCATAAAACGTGTTTGTTTGGAGTGTCCCTTGGTGATTAGAAGCACAGACTATAGATTCAAGGTTTTAGCTTAAAATCTTGGTTTCGACCCTGAGTTGTTCTTTGATCTAACTTCAGAAGTTCCTATGTGTTCTCTGTGTAACTTGGCTCCTTACTGAGTTACTGAGAGAATTAATTGGGGTAAACCACATTAAATCGTCAAAACAATATAAAGACATGAAAAAAAAAAAAAAGAAAAAGAAAAAAACTGCCATGAGCTATTTTGTAACAGAAGACAAAAATAATGTGAAATAGCAGTTGAAACAGATATTAGAAATACACAGTGATGAACTGATAAATGAAGAGATAAGAATTTAAAAATCATGTTTTTCTGCACTAGAATAGCATATGAAATGAATATGATGTGGCATAATGCATGAACCTGCCTTAGAATCGAAATAAGCATTACTGTGCTATTTACCATCAGTAAAGAAAAACCACTGATTCCCTAGAAAGAATGAAAATTCAAAACCTATCCAGATAAAAATTGCTTTTATACTGATGCCATCTCTAGGGGTATGCTTGGAATTGAAATTCTTGTTTTTGATTATCCTGACATTATTGTTCATTGGAATGAACATGAGAAATTGCTCATCAAAGACATGAAATTTTTTAAAAGATTGGAATTTAAAATGCATTCCTGGAGTTTGTCTTAATATTGAAGCAATTTTATAGCCAGGGTTTGAATTTAGTTCTCATGGATTTTAAATGAGAATTGTTTTCACACTGCTTACACAATAAGATTGGAGGGCTAAATGTATTTCTATATTGATACTGAGACTGTGTGAAATTCAGATTTTTCAAAGAAAATAAAAATTATATATGTACTATCATTTTTTTCTGATAAGCTTTATTTTCATTTAAATGCTCAAGTTTATAAGAATTACTAGAATTAAAGATAAAGCATATATGCTAGTCTTATAAAATCTTAGGTTTTTATAAAATGTTACATATCTAGTTTCTCATTCATTCCCTTTTCTAATCTTATTTTTATTTCAAATGGCTCAGTTTTGAAGGGCTATAGAAATATCCATGGGAGACACATTAAACCTAAGGTAAGATTTAACATTATTGTAGTATTTATATATAGATTATATTTAAAAGGAGCATAACAATAGAGAAAACATAACTCAAATCTGTCTGCAGACATTAAAATGATGCTAGAGCAATACTTATTTATCCATTCCTTTCTTGAATATTAAGTAGCCTATTTGATAATACATAGTACATTTACATAATAGCATGCTACATTTATATAAAGTATAAAACATTATATAATTATGAATATATTAAATGGATATATTTTATAAGATCACTTTCCTTAAGACTAAACTACTAAGGCTGAATTAAAAAAGAAAAAATAAGATATGGACTAGAACTAGAACTATCTATGCATACATTCCTTAGTTTCGTTTTATTCATATAGGTAAAGGGTTTTATAGCAGACAATATATGTTCATTGTATATCTCTAAGAAAAGAGCTTGAGGCATCGATGACCAAGGCCATTGTAATAGACTCAAAGTTAACACTTATCAATTCAACAAATATTTTTTTAAAGCCATGCCAGACAAACCTATCATCATGGTTATTATAAGTGGAACTGACCTTCAAATGGAGGAGAATGGAAATAAACAAGATAATATCAGTTCTCAAACAATTTATAATGAATACAAGCAGAATAGAAGAGGTTAGAAGGGCTATTCATGGAAGTACTTGCAGGAAGAACTACACGCTGGATTAAAAAAAAAAAAAGAACAAGGAAAATCAAGCACATAGGATCTATTTGGACTGGAACATAGCGAGGGATGGAACAAAGCTCAGAAAGGATGATGTGAACCAGTCTTCATAGACAGCGTGGGAAAAGCATGTTGCATTGCACACAAAGTACATGGTACAACTGCACTCAGAGTAGAGAAGGAAGCCATGAGGAGAAGGTTTAAAAAATGAACGTGACAAAGGGGATGTGGGAAAAGTCAAATCCAGAGGAAGTGTTCTTTTTAATGTATCGATGTAAGGAAGCATGGTAATGCTTTGAGAGGAAGATATTGGAATGTGTCTTCATTCCTTTGGGGAAGACAGATATATTTATCAGGAAAAGAAATAAATGAATAATTTCAATATAATTTTATAACATCATCCTTAACATTGTACTGCTAAAATTCTAAATTATATGAAATTACATCCATATAATAAAGTAACCTCTTTTGACAAAATTCAAAGAGATCCTTGCATTTCATGTGCCAAATATAATAATGATTTGGTTTTGAATCTGGTCAAAGTACCCTCAAAAATTCTGGTACATACTTGTAAGCAATTAATTCACATACAGACTGATGCACCTTTATTGTACTTGAGATTTCATCTGTTAACACGTAGTATTTTAGGTGCTATGATTTTTTTCCCCCTAAATAGCGAGCAATTCTTGGTAAATATTTTAAAAATAATTTTCATATAATATGTTATTCTGTTAATGTCACTGAATATTAAAACTGTTCAAAATATGTTATGTTTGTATTTAGGAATAGAGTCAAATTTTGGGCTCTGATCAATTTCTCAAGGCACAGGACAATTCTTTTGTAGGACTATCCTTAACCCAGGACATCTGGTATGTCAAGGATAAACATCAACCAGAATGAATAGCAGTTGGGCCCCTTCCATCATGAGGACAAAACACCAATTTACAAATTTCCAGATGCTCAACAGGACATGGGAACTCTCTATTTCTCCCAACCCCACACAGACGCTGAGATTCAGTCTTTAGGGATATTGCAGGAGTTTTCAAGGGGCTAGAGTACTGTGATGTCATCACCATTGTATTTCAATCCTCTCTCCTCAAACTCATGTTCAATCATTTAGAAAATTATTTTAGATGCATATTGGAAACATGACCTCATTCCAAGCAATTTTTAATCATCACCACTGAACTAAGATCGCCCACCAAGGCTACCAAAGTAACTACATGTTTCTTGCTTCTGGTTTCACCTGTCTCACCATTGCATCCCCAAATAAATTATCCAAAAAGCAAGAGAAAACATTTTTTGTTTTGTTTTGTTACTTTTCTAAATTACTTCATGTCAGTTCTCTGCTCTCATCCTTTGAATGCCTTTATTTCTACTTGAAATAAAGGTAAAGTTATATATTCTTTTTTTGGCTGGGATGTTGCCACAAGGCCTAGCCCCTGTCCACTTCTGTCTAACCTGGTATTCTACCACTCGTCTATTCTTCAGCCATGACCAAGTTGTCCTTCAAATTCTCCATGGCCCAATGAGGCTCAGGAATCTCGGGATGTGACCTCTGCCTCCCCCCGCCCCAGCTTTATGGAATGTGCTTCCCTAAGTTACGCACACGGGTAAAGCACGTGTGTGTTTCAAGCCAGGTCAAGTGATTCCTATCTAAATCAGCAAATCAATGGAGCATGATTTTCCTTCACAGAGCCTATTAATAGCTGACATATTATGTGTTTATTATATTATGTGTTTACTTATTCATGTTATATTATGTTGTTTTCTCATAAAAAGCAGAAAACTGGTCTGATTTTATCTGCTGTATCCCCGATACCTAAAATACTCCCAAGAAGGAATACACAGTCAGTAAATGTTAAATCCATGCACAAATAATATAACAGTTTCTGTTCTCCAGACTTTAGGGAAAACAGTTAATTTCAACAAGTATTGAAGGTTATAATGATATTTTCTTTGAAATGAATTTCAGTCTTATTACTAAGAAAAAAAAAAGCTATTTTTGCACTTGGTTACACAATGTATCATTTTACAAGATTATAGAGTTACATATATTTTTGGTCTCAAGCAAAGTTTATCCCACCCTGAAATCCTTAGTCTGATAGCTATTGTTTTAATATTTGCTGAAGTAAATCTTCTCAGCTTCTTCTATTGGAATGTTATTTTTAAAATACCTTATTTGTATTCTTCTTTAAAAGACCAAAGAGAATAATCTATCCACAAAATACTTACAGTAACTCAAATGCCAATGGGAAAATGAATATTTTTAATAAAATATTGAGGTATGTTATTTTACATTGTGTGTTGTAATATAAATATGCCTGTCTGGGTAGTAAGAAACAACAAAAAAAACACCCTGAAAACATCCTTAGGGTCATACACAGGTAAAGTCAAGTAATTTCGAGACTTCCCAAAGGCTCTGGAACAGAAAGTTATGTTTTCCACAAAATCAGAGAATATTTACAATGCAGAGAAAGTCAATCTATGAATCACAAGCTTATGGTGTCAGAAGCATGGAGTGTTCCAATTATGACTTCAGAATTTCACATAGGAATAGTCATGAAACTATAATTATTTAACCTTTCAACCATTGAGCTATCTTACCTCTAAACAATACAATTATACTTTTCCACAGAAATACACTTATAAATCAATAAAACAATATTTTTAAAATAAAGAAATAATGTAGATGATACAGTCTGTCAACCCAGGAACTTTTGGTAGAGAAGTCCATAGTTCAATACCCAGTTAGTTACTAATGAGATTATTATTATTATTGAAGATCTGAAAAGTATGTTTGTATATGTATTTACACTGAAGAAATTGATTTGAAACAGAAAAATCTCTTCATAATTTTAATATGAATTACAGCATATAGGTCTATTTTATTTTCTGATTTTTACATAACTTCCCTGAAGATAACAACTTTATTTATGAAAACTGAATAACTTAATTTACTTAAAATACCACAAGGAACAATAGGAAAGTGGTAATTTCATATTTCCACACTTCGTTTTATTGTTGGTTTACTACTTGGAATTAGCATGTCTGTGCTCTATGCCAAAATTGTTTGTTAAATAACTTCTTTGCATTTTTGTCAGTGAGTAGCTGAAATTTCTGAAATACATGTATAATATTTATTGTAATCCTTTAAAATCACGTGTCCAAACTTTATAATTAGACTATTTTCTCAGGAAATAGAGATCAGTGAGTGGTCATACTATTGTTTATGATGTGTGTGTGTGTGTGTGTGTGCACATGCGCACGGGCATCATAGCATGCTTTGAGTCATCTTATTTTTACATCGTATGTCAAATAATGTTGAAATTATATAGCAATAATTACATTTAATTCACAATATGAATGCACTAAAAAGAAAAAGATTTCATCGAAGATACACTCATCAAATATGACTTAATAGTAAATCATGTATCATGTTTGTTGATATGTGTTAACAATTACATACTTATTAATTAAAATTAAACTTAGTTATACATTAAGAATTACATTACAAATTAACAATTAATTTAAGTAATTAATGCATATCAACAAATGATGCAGGTGTTACTATTACTTTTATTATGTTACATATTGTTAATTATATATGAACCATTAATTATTACTTCCATATTTTTAAAAACTACTTTGAGAATGAGAAGTGTGAATTTATTTTTAAATTGAATTATTTAATGTAATTTAACATTTGATAAATATTTGTTGCTGTAGTTTTAAATTAATTTATACATTTAATGCCTGTAAAACCTTAGAAATAGTTATGTGTAAAAATTAGTAATTTTTGCTTTGTTCCATATATATTAGCTACAATTCTTTCTGACTTTCTAGAAATTGACTCAACATCACAAGAAGGTTTAAAGTAATTACCAATATTGTCATGAGTTTTGAGAAAATATAATTTGCTCAATTGTTCACACACCAAAAATAAACTTGTCTGAATTAAATATTTTTAAATTTTAGTGTACTTGCACTTGAAAATACTTAAAGTTTAAGTAATTAGATATTGATTGTTATATAGTTGTATAATTACAGTGTACAATCTGTAATGAAAAAAAGTTATTTAAGAAGAGGCACTGTCCTTTATAAGATCACTATTTAATTAACAAGCCAGGATATACACTTAAAACAGTTAATCTATTAAGAGTTATATAAAAAACATGTTTAATTAGAAAATAGGCTTTATAAATGTTATCTGAACTTGACACTTTCAGGGACTATTTTTTTAAAAACGTCTCTGTATATCTACATTTCTGGTGAGTAAGGAGATTTGATAACTGCTTCCTAATGTTGGTCCTATAATAGTGCTCAGCTTACAAGCATTTTATGCATGATGGAAGTTTTTAGAGCATCCCCTTACCCAGAATAAAAAACCTGCAAGTCACGTTTCAAACCTGTTTCCACGACTAAAGCGATAAACCTTGTCATTTATTCCCCATTCAGGTTTATAGCTTTATTTAGTTTCTAAGAATTAGTGAAAAGTCTATATTTTATTACCTAAGGTATATAATGAACGGGTAAAATAACTAATTTTCCTGCATCAGAGGAAAGTGTAAGAAACAGAAAAGATTTGGGTAAAGGATGAATAAAACGCAGCACAGGCAGAAATATAACATAATATATTATATATGCAATTCAATGATAATATCTTGTAAAATGATCTTTCATTTCTTAAATTATTTTTTATATCTGCAAAAAGTTATTTTGCCCAGCTAATCCGCATATGTGTAGGAAATGCTCATAATTTGTTATTTTATGTAATTGTGTACAATGTTTTTGACAGTTTATATCTAGGACTGTTAAAACTTTGTTAGCCATAGTGATAGTTGACAAACAATATTTTTAGCATTTGAAGAAGAAATAAATTCTTCACAAAATCTATTAAATATTCTAGTTTAAAAAAACAAGCTTTGAATTTCCCCCTCGACTTTGAAAAATTGAGAATGATTTTCCTGAAGTATAATTTTAAATAAGAAAAAAATATAACAAGGGCATAATTGAAAATTTTGAAAACCCTTATTATAGTGGTGCAAAAGTAGCATTATAAGCCTGAATTGCAGTTTAATTATTATTTATTTACTTAATCTTAAATTGCTGACAAATTGCTTATAGTTTCAACTTAAACAAGAATTTAGAAATAATAGATATTTTTGCTTAAAAAATGTTGTCACAGACTATCCAGTTGGCTCTAAAATTATTAATTTTTTAAAAATTAAGTACAGCATCAACTTGTACTTGAAATTTATATATGGATCACAGTAAGAAACACATTTTTATTAATTAAATAGGATATTTACAAATTCTGATTTTGCTTTGTATTGTATTTCATTCTCATGGGAATTAGTATATTGGTGCCTGTGTGTGCATGAATTATATTCCTATAATTTCTAATAAATCTATATTATATACCTCTATCATTTAGTAACTATATATTTAGAAATGAGATTATATCAGATATACTTAGTACTACATATCAAAGTGGTTTATGCAGATAGAAACTGTAATATAATTTTTCCCATACTATTTATTGACATGTACACACACACACACACACACACACACACACACACACACAGCATATATATGATCCATTTTGGCAAATACTTAACCACTTTCTCAGTCATCATATGATACCTTTCCATCACCCTGGAAAGTTCTTTCAACACCAACATCGCAGCTGCATATTGTGTGATTTTAGGTATTTGTCTTTGTGATTCTATGATATCAGTGTTTCTGCATTAAAGTAGTAGGCATCTGAACTTCCAAAGATAGCCTGGTTCTTCCCTACCTACTCATATATGGGTTATCCTTCATTGTTAATTTCTGGTAAAAGACTGGGTCTCAGGTCTATTGTAGAAGTCGAAAATTCCTGATATTCATTTTCCCAATCCCCCTAAATTTAGTGCATGTGGACTTGTTGATGTTTGCCCAGATAATTTACGGGTTCAACACCAGACTGATTCGGGAGCTAGTGTGGCAAATAGGCATATGAGGAGGAGCCCACGTTCATAGCCACAGAGGAAGCAGCAAGACTCATTTTTCAGAAATATCGGCATAAACGCTGTGACTCACAATGTTTTCTGTCCTTTGATTGTGCCTTAGGTCTGACCATGTGGCCTTCCTTTGTTTCTTGCTATTTCCCAACAGATTCCTCCATTCTTCTGGATGATTCTATATGTTAACCAATGTCCATAACGTTTTTTAATTCATAGCAGCCAGTTAGCTTTGTTGCTTACTTCTCTAAGGACACTGATTGGTATAAATAAATAGGTATTTTTCAGTGTTTGGAAAAAAAAGGAAGAGAATTCAATGCAAGCTCCAAGAAATAAGGAGAAATTCTTTGGTCTGAGAAAGCCAGAGTACTCCAGAACAAAATTACTCATTTGTTATATGCAAATATTATGTAGACGTAGGCAGAAGCTAAGAACCTAGACAGGAAGAGTAAGAGAAAGGATAATTGATAACAGAACAACTAAAGAGACAAAACGGATTTATTTCCTTGGGGAGGAATAATGTTAGGGACCAACATATTAGCTACAGGACAAGTTGGAATCATGCATGGAGCAAACAGCCAACTAAAAAGACGCCATGCATTTCTTCAGTCCAATGTGGAGGGAACAAGTGCTCCTGGCTAGTTAAATATTATGGGCAGATGTGAGGCATCTGTTGCTTACACCTGAGAAAGCTAATTAGCTAATTAAATTCTTAGGAGGAGCAGGAAAACAAGCCTGAGGTACAGGCTCGCCCTGGCTGAGATAGATGCTGTCCTGCCAGAATGAATGTGAATTTCAAGCTCTCTAACTAGGAGGAAACAAAACAAATAAGGCTTTTATATTAAGCCAGAAAAATTACAGATGTTAAGTAAACAAAATGAAAAGGATATTGTATTAGCAACAAGGAGAAGAACACACACTTCCAAAGTTGTCTATTAATTGGGTTTATCTTAATATTTATTTGTGGCAATATTATTGTTTAATATTAGACACTCTTATTATACATCATATTGGATGTATATTTAGACAACTTTATTATATAAAAATTCAAATTTCTGCCCCTCAACATGCCTATCTATAAAAAATAAAATTGCCTTTCATTGCCTGACACTTACTAGAGCACAGGGTCAGCTGTCAATTGGGACCACCAAGGTTAGCATCTATATGTTGCTATAATCATAGGTTGCATCCACTAGCTAAATAGAATGTATATTTAATAAACCATATTTCTTACTCATAGTTCACATTACTGGGGGCAAACTAAGAATGCTAAAATCGCCTATGTTGCAAGGTCAAACATTTTACATTAACATTTTTTATTTGACACTTTATTAATATGATTTTCTTTTAATATATTAAATATAAAATATACTTTTTTTTTTTTGTAGAGGGCAGTGTCACTGGCCTTCACATGTGGGATTCGAACCGGGGCCCTCTGGCCTCCCAAGCCAGCCCCCAACCATCACGCCACTCAGCCGGCCCTAAAATATACTTTTTAATAAACTATGTGGACAGCATTTAGCTCTATTTAGAAAGCATTCAGTCAAGAAGATCTAACTGCAATTTGAATTGCAAAAGTTCTACAATATAGAACATGTGAAGGTTAATTTTGTGTGTCAACTTGACTGGACCACAGGATATCCAGATGTCTAGTTAAACATGATTAAAGAGAATGTGTATGAGGGAGTTTCAGGAAGAGACTAGCATTTGAGTTGGTAAACTGACTAAAGCAGATTGCTCTTGTCAAGTGGACAAGCATCATACAATCCGTGGAGGGCCTGAATCCAAGGAGAGCAGAAAGGCACAAGGGAGAATCGGTTCTCTCTGTCCGCAGAACTGGGACATTGGTCTCCTACTGCCCTTGAACAGGACTTATACCGTCAGCCCTCCCGGTTCTAAATAAGACCTTTGTTCTTGGACTGGAATTACCTCACTGGCTTTCCTGGGGCTCTAGCTTTCAGATGGCAGATCATAAAACTTCTTAGATTCTATAATTCTCTGAGTTAATTCTTCATGATCACTTTAAATGTATATAATATACACATATGTATGGGTGTGTATTATCTATCTATTGGGTATTCAGAAAAGTCATGACCTATTTTGTCTATGTTTATCAAAGGTCATTTATTTATATAAAGAATAAAGATCAATCAATGATATATTCCCTGTTTTGTTCAATAACCTTTTGCCATCTTTCAGTGAGCTTCACAATTCCTTCTTCATAGAAGGACCTGTCTTTATTTGCAAAAAGCTGAACAAGGTGCTGATTTACAGCCTCATCTGAACTGAATGTTATGCCATGCAAGGAGTTTTGAAGAGAGCGAAACAAGTGGAAGTCTGATGGCGCAAGGTCAGGCGAGTATAGTGGGTGTGGCAACACATCCCATCCAAGCTCCAATAATTTTTGACGGGTGATCAAACTTGTGTGTGGGCTCACGTTGTTGCTATGAAACACAACTCCTTTACAATTAACAAGCTCTGGATGTTTCTGGATGATGGATTCGTTCAAACTGTCCAACTGCCGACAGTACACATTCAAACAGATTGTTTGGTTTCTGGGTAG
Source organism: Hipposideros armiger (assembly GCF_001890085.2). Lineage (NCBI taxonomy): Eukaryota > Metazoa > Chordata > Mammalia > Chiroptera > Hipposideridae > Hipposideros > Hipposideros armiger. The sequence continues at coordinate 440,383 of NW_017731351.1, forward strand.
AAGTTAGAAAAACACGACACCTTTAAAACCCCACCACATTGAGAGCATAACCTTCCTCTGATGAATGTCTGCTTTCGATGTCTTTTGAGGAGAATCATCACATCGAGGCCAAGACCGTTTGTACACCACATTGTTGTAAACAATCCACTTCTCATCACCAGTTATCAGCCGCTTCAAAAAAGGATCGTTTTCCTTATGTTTAATGAGCATATTGCAGATGTGTATATGCAACCTCAAATTAACTTGTTTGAATTCATGCGGAACCCAAATATCAAGCTTGCTTACATATCCCAGCTTCTTCCGCTGATAGTGAATGCTTGAACGATAGATGTTCAATGTTTCTACAATCTCTGGTGTCATGTAATGTGGGTGTGACTTGATCTATGCCATTATTTTGTCATCATCAACCTTTGTGGGCCTCCCTGACCCAGGAGCGTCGTTGAGATTAAAATCACCAGCACAAAATTTCTTGAACCATTGTTGTCATTGACATTCTTGTAGCGCATTGTCATCGTAAACTTTATGCAACTTTTCACAAGCTTGACTCGCATTCTTCCCTTTGTGGAAGTAAAACAATAAAATATGGCAAAAATTCACAGTTTGGTCTTCCATCGTCAACTTGCTGTAAAATCTCCAAAGCTCAACTAAATCACTCAATTGTTTTTTAGAATTAAGCTGGAACTGTCAGCTGTCAAATGACATGGCAATAACATAGATGTGAATGACTAGTACTTCAAAAAATGAACTAGAGCCATCTGTTGCAAACATGCATCACGGCTTTTCTGAAGACCCAATATCTATCTGTCTATCTGTCTATCTGTCTATCTATCTATTACATTTAGTGGTGTTTTAAAGTACTAGATCTCAACAAGTGATGCTTTCAAAAGTTACTTGTTAATACTTCCATGTTTGATCACAAGAGAAGTGCCGTAACTAAAGTGAGCCACTTGTATACAGAGATGAAACTAAGGAATTCGTTTTATATTAGGTCATATTAGTTCAATACAATTTGCGAGTAGTGAAAGGTTACATTTGCAAATTTTTTTTAAATGCATTAAAGATACCTACACTTTAGGTGAAAAGAAATACATAATTACATTATATATGAAACTTTGAGATCATATGGTATTTGTCTTTCTCCATCTGACTTATTTTACTTAGCATAATATTCTCTAGGTCTGAATTATTTGTTTGTTTACTACCATACATTTTAATGTCCACTTAATGTTTTTTTTTTTAATCCTGTAACCAGATCTACCATTTCTTTGTTACTTCTTCTTAAATTGAGATTTATTGGAGTGACAATGGTTATGTTTCATGTGTGCAATTCTGTAATACATCATCTGTATATCGCATTGTGTGTTCACCACCCAGTCAGTTCTCCTTCTGTCACCAATATAGTTGACCCCTTTACCCTCTTCCCCCACTCCCCTTCCCCCACTTAATGTTTCTTGAAAGGGAAAATATGTATTAATTTTATTGCTTATAATAAACTGTCCGTTCATTCTATTTCTGATCATGAAATTTCTAATAGTCTTGACATCAAGGAAAACTAATACTATTAAAGGAGGAATGCTGCTTGATTATTAAAACAATATATTCTTATGAAAATGGATTGTATCATGACCCAATGTGCCCTTTAAAATGGCTAGGCCTAATGCACTAAACAACAGTGTATTTCATTTGCAAGGTCAACAATGTAGTATTGAAAGACATGCTTTGTCTTTAGTAACCTGTTAAATATCAGAAAACCATTACATAGAAAGACGACATTAAATAGCTATAACTCTCTGTAACTCACAAGTTTTATAATATCTATCTATCTATCATCTATCCATCTATACCTTTAAAGTGGCTCAGAAATATTATTTCTATGTCTCCTTATCAGACATCAATCAAGCAATGTTAATGTGAATGTTCTTCAGACTTCAAATCTATTATAACAAGGAGTACTTGAAAGGATTTAATGGAAAAGATAATTTTCAAAAGTTTGTGTTTACAGACAACAGTTCAGTGGTTACCAGAGGGTAAGGAGGAACAGAATGTGGTACAAGACAGAAAAGGGGTTAAATTTATAGTTATGGAAGGAGAAGTGACTCTGGGTGGTGAACACACAATGCATTATATAGATGATGTATTATAGAATTGTACACTTGAAACCAATATAATATCACTGATCAATGTTACCCCAATAAATTTATTAAAAAATAAAAGTTTGTGTTTAATAATGTGAAAATCAGAAAATAATATATTTATTTTTTATTATTTTAGCTAATCTAAATATCTACATAAAATATAAGACTTAAAGTAAAAGTACTACAAATTTAATAGGCAGTGCAATCAAAATTGCAATATAATTTATAAAAATAGGGTAATTTGCATGGATATAGAAATAATTTTATTCTGGCAAATGTCAAATAGGTTGCTATTCCATAAAATCGGCTAATGGAATCCTGCTTGTCAATAATATAAGTAGTTTTATTTTTTAAAGTTTGTGTAAGCAATAAAAAAAGATGTCATGAGAGTAGCCCTGAGGGCTATAAGAAGAGGTTTTCATTTTCTCCAATGCGTTCATGGCACAAATGGAAATGAGAGACTGTAGTATATATTTTTATGCCTTTGAAACCTTGCCTAGCTGGCTCATGGTTGCAGATAAATCTCCATAATATTCATTATCACTGATTGCCTCGGTGCCATGAAATAGATTACCTATCTGTTGATTTTTTTTAATTGTAACCTTTTGCAAATATTCAAATATATGATGACATTGAATTCTTTTTTAAAATCTCTATTCTATACATGAAATATGGATTCAGCTGTGTTTTCAAGTAAAATGACCTTGGCAAGCCATTAACCTTCCAGGGCTCAATTTTCCTATTTCCAAGATGTGATAACAATACCTGCCTCTGTTTACTTTGAAGAGAGTGAAAATAACAGAGATAAGGTAGATTCTCCCAGGGCCTAAAATAGCTACTGACAGTAAATGAAATACTTCATAGAAATGGAATTAACTTTGCCCAGCCACTAAGTAAACTTCAACTAAGTTACTGTATCAAAATCATGATAAAATCTCAAAGAACAGAAATTCAAATACAAGCATAATGTAAAAATTAAATTAAGCATTAAATTGATTTGAAAATACTAAAGAATAAATTTTTCTATATTACAAACATAAACCCAAGAGGAAAAAGGCAAGAAGGCAGAAATTAGTGCCAATGAAAATATATTGTGAAGTAATATGTTTTACAAGTTGGATTATAGTTTATAAATTTCGCCACATATTTGATTCCCATAATAATCATTTGAAGCAGTGGTACGGATGTCTCCTGAATCTGGAATTATTTCACAGGAAAGTTTGCATGTAGGTAAAGCAAAACCAGAAATGTCATTGTATACAGAGTTTCACAGATTCCATCAAAACACCTTAAATCTCTAGAGAGAGAACAGGAAGTAAGGTCACTAATAAGAAATGGGATGTGTTTAGCTATAGAAAGAGGGAGAAATAAGCATAGAAGCCCCTTCAGATTTCCCCTCCCCTGAAAAGGGGCAAAATCTACATCAGCTTTCATCCAAGTTGGAGTAGCTAGAAAATTATTATGCCTCCCGCCGACCAACTATAAAACTGGATGAAATATACAGGGCAACTGTTCCAGGCAGTGACAAAAGGTGGCACAAAACTAAAATCCCAGGAGATATAGGCCAGACAGCCATATGATCATGTCAGAACTACGCCTTGGGAAAATTTCCCAATAGCATCACAAAGAACTGGATTCCAAACAGCATGGTGGTTCCACTAAACTGAAGAGGCCCAGGTCAGAGTTTGGGGAAGCAGATTAGTTGTCATCTGCAGGGGCATCCCAACGTAGTGAGCTGCACTGAAAGGTCACTGAGAAGTTTAGGTGGGGACCCCCTGTGAGTCGGTGGTGGAGAGGTAAGGTGCGCATGCGCTGCGTGAGCCGGCAGAAACCTTCTCAGGTAGCAGCTGCTACAGAGCTGAGAGTACAACACAAGCATGTGTATTTGCCATAAGTCAAGGGCATATATGAGATTTTTAGTATATGTAAATATTCCTCAATAAAGTTAATCAAAGGTTACATTATTATTGCTGATTTAAAATGGGGACATGCTAAGACTGAAAGAACCACGTGACTTTTTCTGAAATCACAAAACCTGTAGACAGAATGACCAGCTGAAAGTTAAATTCACTGACCCTTAATCCAAAGCTAAAATGGGTCTCTCCCCCAAACTCTTGCCCTGTCTACTGATATATACAAAATATCACATTATTAATGTATAATGGTGCAACATAGACGCAATATACATGTGTATATAAAATATACATGGGTATCTCATACATCCACATACAGTTGATCCTCATTTTCTGTGGTAATTTTGTTCTATAAAGTCACCACAAACACTGACACAGTAAATACCGAAACACTGCTCTCCAGTGAAATACATAGTTAGGTCCCTGTGAGTCTACAGTCTCAACATTTTCCTCAGCTGATCAATACATGATCTTCTTTAATGTGTTTCTATTTAAAGACACCTTATTTAATATCTATTGTAGATTCATTACTATTGAACAGAGGCCAACGGCTCTATAACTTATGCCTGAATAAAGCTTTCCTAACACCTTTATTTCCTGTGGAAGGCACACCACAGTCTTGTCTGTGCTCAGGGATGCTGGGCTTGGGGGCCACTTTAAAAGTGAAATCACCAACAAAAGGCACAAAACCCTGAAATATATGGCACTAAACAGACCATGGCAATGACACATTTAAAATTTGAGAGTTGGAACCGGAAAGTCTAGCCACCTTGTCCGACCTCAGATGGGAACATGCACAAGTGACTCAGGTTTCTCAATGCAAATGACCACAAAAGTGCCATGGAATGTCGATATTGGGGGTTAAAAGTATGTTTTAGTGAATAGGCAAATTCACAAATAGGGACTCCATGAATAATGACGATTGTATATATTGGCGTGTGTCAAAGTATACTATTGTTATTGAATAATTGTAATTTTTTTATCGGCTTCTCTTTATGGGAGCAAATGTGTTACATTCTGAGCTATACAGAGCTTTCAGCAGTCTCACTAAGCACGGGACAAAATTGAGGTTTAGTATCTGTCAGAGTGAAGAAACTATAAAAAAAGGCTTCAAGTGGGACACATGGAGAAAAATCACTCTAGTATTAAATGTATACTAGAAAGAGACACTACTTTACAAAGACTTAATCAAGTATCCAAAACTAGCTCAATCTCTGAATATATTGAAGTAATATATTCCTATCATGCTAACATAACATTAATTATTTGTAACTATCTCCTATATAAAATAACATTATCCAAAAACCTCAAACTATCGCCACCTTTTCAAGAAAAGTATCTGCAAATACAAACGATAAGTTTTATAAATATATATGAATTTACAACGAATCAAGTGAAAAAAATGAACTTAGCACAAAGGTAGATCAAGACATATTTATCAGATATAGGCTTTAAAATAATTGTTGTTAGTATACTTTAGATGATAATTGACAAGGTAAATTTTTTCATTAGACAACAAGAAATTTAAAAAAATAGTTAAGTGGAAATTTCAAAACTAAAGGTAGAATAATTAAAAGTCAAAATTCAATGGGTGGGGTTTATAGCAGATTTTAAAAAGCTAAAGAAAGAATGAGTTTAAAGACATGGGAAAAGAAAACACACAGTCTGAAGATTAAAGAGAAAATTAAAAGGTTAATAAAAAAAGCATACATGATACATAGAATACAATGAGCGAGGCATAAATGATACTGTGGCCCCAAATGAAATAAAAGTCATGTGGCAGAAACATTAATTGAAAACATTATTATAGATAATATCCAAAATATATGACACAGTATATAGAGAAATTTAAACCAATCACGAAATAATCTATTTGCATGGCTACCATTGCATGAAATTCTAAAGCGAGTAAAACTAATGTAGACTTTTACAGGTCAGGATTCAGCCTACATCTCAGGAGAAGGATTGAGGTGATAAACAATGGGGAGCAAGAACGTTTCTAGTTTGATGGAAATGTGTTATGTGGTGAGTCTGTTTACTGTTATTCATAAGTTGTACACTTATGGTTTATGTACATTAATATTATTCCAAGTGATTTTTGATAGTATTGTTACTATTTGTAAATACATAATTTAGAAATCATTGGCATCTTATCAAAATCTTATATCTAGAGGAACCCCTGTTAAGGAAATATAAATGGTGAAAAACTATTTCCCACTTATTTGTTGCCCATAAATTATTGACCATCTTTCTAGGTAATAATTTAGTGTCAATTTAGCAGGAACTACTTTTACTTTATTCTCATTTCTGTGCCATTATTCTAGAGAATCCAAAAACAGGATGCATCGGTCTAAGATTTAATGAAATCTCAGAGAATCCTGTATATGTTGAACGACAAAGCCACTTTTTGCAAAATCATTATCCATTCTCCCCAAAACGCCTACTCCTCCTCGCCTCTTCCCCCGTTACACCCTCACATGACAAGAAAATTTACATGGATAATTTTGTCTCTCAGGAATACTCTCAATAATGCATACTGAAAAATACATATATTGGTGTTAAGAAGTTACCTTTTGGGGAAAATAATCTAATTCCTTCCAGGCTCCATGTAACAATCAGGCTTATAAAAAGCCATGAGCTACCTGCATAATCTCAAACACAAATAGAGTAATTTAATCTTTGTTAAACACTGGAAATCAAATCTTGACCCTAGATAGTCAAAAGAAAATCAGATGTTGAGTCAATTAAAATTTAGCGGTTGTATATTATAGGACAAATCAGAAAAAGGGCAAAATTCATAATAACTTTGGTTTCTAACTAGCTTTGTATCGTTTTTAAACTATAATTCGTCCATGCATCTTTATGTATTAATGTAATAATTATTGACCAAATGTAAAAGGGGCAAAAGGTATAAATGTATTTTTGTTCTTTGGATTCAGCAAAGTGGAATGTTTAAATGACAAATTGAGTTTTCCAGATGAGGTCAGCTTGGAAATCCAAAGACTCTTCACTGATTCATGCACAGTCATGTATTAACCACTTGAGATTTGGATAAAAGGGATTTAAGATTCCTCATTTCTCATTTAGAAATAATTGCTTTAATAACTTACACTCCAGTTTGTCTTCAGAAAATTATCTTTTTAAATTAGTTGGCTATTGAAAGTCCTTAGGTATACACAATGTCAAACTTAGTATTAACTGAAGTGTATTCTTTATCAGAAGAAGAAATTCCATCTGTGCTTATTTATATTCAATGCCTAGCTACTGAAATATATTTAATCTCAATATGGGAATTAGCTATGCAATGAAATATACAGGATGAAAAGTTAAAGAGTCTTTTTACCATCAAAGGGATGTATAAACTTTCAGTAAAAAGTTGGCCAACATTAAGAGCAGTCAAAATTATTCAATTATAATGGAAATATATATATGTGTGTATAGCACATATATATGTATATATATAAATATTCAAATAAGTCTCTTGTACTAACCTTGTCCTTCATATTATGCATCCATTTATTTTCCACAGAATTATGAACTAGACCAATACTATGAACTCTACTTTACAAAATACTTTATGTGATTTGACACATGCTGCAACATAAAACTTCTAATTGTTGTAGTGGTGATTTTTCCTTATGCCTTCAACTCATGCCTGCTGCTTCAGTACAGTCATAATTTAATAGTTATTATAGATATGTAGAATTAGATATGCAAAGTTGATATGTGGAGTTGATAGCTCCTGAATGCTTTTTACAGAAATACACTCTTAGTATCTACATCTACAATAACTTAGATGTTACTACATCTCTTAGTAACTAGGAGAAGCTTTAAGTCTCCTAGTTACGCATATATCCAAAAAGTTAGGATGACCCTGCCCCAATCCTTTCAAACAATGAGTTCTTGGTTTCAATGCCTCTCATTCTGCTTATCTCTAAGTCTCTCTTCTCTGTAGTTTTCATTTCAGTAAATATAATAATATATTCTGCTTTCACAGTGTTTAACCCTTTCCTGTAATATTTGGTATTGTAAAGTTGAAAATATATTAATATAAAAATATACCACTCTTCAAATAATTGGAAAATAGCTAGATCTTCAAATGTGAATAACACAGCTGGTCTTAATTTACTAACATAGTATTTATAATCCCTTCCAACTAACAGTGCATAAAAGTTACCTGTTATGGTTGGCAAACGTATGAATTAATCCAGTCAGATGATTTATGGACATGAGCAATCCATATAATCTTATCACCAATGTGAGTACCAAACACATTGAGCACCTAAGAAAATAGCTATACCCGTACATGTTAGGTGTCCTTTCATTCCTGCAAAATAGTCAGGATATTAATCCAAAAGAAGTGCACTGGCTCTCTTGCACTGATCCAAAAATGGTTTTAAATATAAAGTAAACCATCTATCTATCTACCTATCTACCTATCTACCTATCTATCTATCTATCTATCTATCTATCTATCTATCATCTATCTATAATCAAATTATAAAATTTATTTGATTTTATGACACTAAAGAGAAAAAGCAGTTTCATTTTTATTTCTCTTAAGATCATGATGCTGTTGTTTTACATATGAATGAAGTCATCACCTAATTTATTGTTTTTAGCAACACACTTTAAGCAGTATTTAGCTAAATAAAAAAATAAGAGTCCTTGAATTTTAAAACTGTTCTTTGTTAAAAAACAGTATCAAGGGCCGGCCGAGTGGCGCGATGGTTAAGAACTCGCTTGGGATGCCAGAGGGCCCCGGTTCAGATCCCACATATGAGGGCCAGTGAAGCAACGTCCTCCACAACTAGATTGAAGAACAAAAGGACAGCAACTTGTCTGTTCCCCTTTCCCCAATTCCCCAGCACTGTTCTCATCCCCCCAATTCCCCAATAAAAATCTTTAAAAAAAAAAACAAAACAAAAAAACAAAAACAAAAAAACAGTATCAAAACACTTACTTAATCTTACAGTTCTACATTAGGAAACAGTATCTGAAATTGTTTTATATTTTATTCTTAGAATACACATCAATTATGCACTTAAGTAAAAAGATTAATGAAATGTGTACTTGGGGTTTTTCTTTTGCGTGTAGAAATAGACTGAAGGCGTTTGGGAAAACTGTCACTTAGTTAAAAAGATTTATCTTCTAATTCGCTATAATCTCATGGTGACAAGAAGTGATATAAAATAAGATTATATATATATATATATATATATATATATATATATATATATATATATTATATTCTATCTTCAGGTCTCGTACAATATATTCTAGAATAAAGCACAAGTTAGGTATGAATTGATCAATTAACATGACAGAATATAATTGACAGCAAAAAGGGATTGCTTATAGTATAAATATTGGAAAGGGTATTCTGGGTGGATGGATCTTTCAAAGAAAGAAGATAATGCAAGACTGGCAAAAGAATAAGTTATCTGAAGTATAAAATAAAGATGAATAAATGTGGTACGACTTAGATAATAAAATGACTTGAAAGTAGTCAAAGTGAGGAATTGAGATTTGGTAACATAAATAATTGAGAGTAGTTTAGTAGAGAGAGGCTGAGATAAAAATTCAGTAGTAAGTAGAATGACTTGCAGTGCTGCTCGCCCTGCTTTAAGCCTATCTGTACTGTTTGCCATGCATGCGGCTTTTATTCATTCTAAGGTCCATAAAAAGCAGCTAAGTAACCAACATACTGATAACAGCAAACCTGAAAATTATTAGTGATATAGTGCATCAGTGCTCTATATCTAAAGGGAGAGATAATATCTCTAATCTAGGTCAGATATCTGTGGAGCCAGGTCACCCACCTAAATCTATTCTGCACAGGTATCAGGTATCTCATGTTTCTGCATCTACCCCAAGGCCTTTGAAGCTGATGGATAAGAGAGATGCCAATTATGGTATTTATTATTTGGGTCCAATTACTTTCTCCCTTCCTTCTTATGGCTGGATTAAATCTTTTATTTCTATTAAATCTACTTTGCATTACTTTTTTATTAAATTTACTGGGGTGACAATGGTTAGTAAAGTTACATAGGATTCAAGTGCACAATTCTGTAATACATCATCTATATATCGCATTGTGTGCTCATCACCCAGAGTCAGTTCTCCGTCCATCACCATGTATTTGATTCCCTTTACCCTCATCTATCACCCCCTCTCCACCTTACCCTCTGGTAATCACTAGACTGTTGTCTGTGACTATGAATTTTCATTTCTTTGTCTTGTTTCTTTGTTGCTCTTAGTTTTATTTACATATGAGTGAATTCATATGGTTCCCGACTTGTTCCGTCTGACTTATTTCACTTAGCATGATTATCTCAAGATCCCTCCCTGTTGTCAGCAATGGCAGTATTTCATATTTGCTTATGGCTGAGTGATATTTTATTGTATATATGTACCACATATTCTTTATGCAATCATCTATCGAAGGCCACTTTGGTTTTTTCCATGTCTTGGCCACCATGAATAATGCTGCAATGAACATAGGGGTAAATATACTTTGCATTTCTTAGTAGCACTCTAGCCCTAGTCTCCCACATAGAACAATTCAATCCTCCTACTGTAATATTAGGATGTTTGACATCAGTCACCTGTTACTGGATTGAACAGGATAAGTTGTTCTCATGACTGATCTTTATATAACACATTAATTTTATCAGTTAAAGATGAGCTGTTTTTCCATACTACCAAATTCGTTCCTAATAGACAGTAATTAATAGGAATAATATGATTTGCTACTATACATTTTTCAAGGAGTTACGATAGAGCAAAAATGAGAGCATGAGCATAAAATATCCAGTAAAATAATGTTTATATCAATTACAGTAGCAATATAGAGAAATGCTAAGTTATTACCTTCTTGAACTGTTGGTAATTAATTACATTCCTTTATTTACCAGTTTTTCCTATTTATTTTTTTACAAGTTGAATCATTTTTATGCTTTAAGAACTGTAGCAAGTTTTTATTTTCCTTAGCCTCTATTGTTAAAAAAAACAAAAACCTAGGGTTACAATGTAGATTAATTAAGATATGTCCCCAATTCTGTGGTTAATTTAGAGAGAGAAGATCTTTAGTAAGTACAAATGTTGATGATGACCATCAAGTTGTTCAGCTTGCATATATTAGAGATAATAGGAGGGTTTTTTTCCCCCTAAATATTTTTCCCTGTCTTATTAGCCAACAGAACACCTATGGAGAAGCAATATAGGTCTCCCAGATAAGCAATAGATGTCATTGCTCTGAAGTCCCTCCATTTGGAGTTTATACAATTGTTATTGGTAGTAATTTGTCTTTTTGTAAACTAGTAGGCCTAAAAATAATTTCTAATCTTTTGAATTTGAAAACAAATTTTTAATGTTCTCCACATCATATTTTCTCTAAATTGAATGTACAAAATTTTCCTCACAAAGTATGACCGGGTGTATTGGAATTAATGTGCATGGAAGTATTTGATATAATGTGGTTTTTTAAAAAAATCAAAATTAAAATGTTATCATCACAGGGAATTACAGGTTACACATAGCATAGGACAGCTGCTTGGATTCTCTTCCTGAGGCATAAAAATTAGTAAAGTTAAAAATAAACCAATTAGCAGCTAGGCTGTGATAGGAGAACTAAAAATTGAAGTAGAAACTACAATTTTTCAAACACTACTACAATCTGTAAAATAAGCAAACTATACCAAATGATAGCTTGAAAGACAGACTAAGGTCAAACACAAGGCCAGTGCATTCATCCCGGTATACATCAAGACCACTGATAACACCTAACCAACAGTAACTGCACAGTCATATTTCTGGCAAAAAAAAAAAAAAAAGGAACTGACTCTGACAGAAACTTGGCTGGGTTTAAAAATCGGGTGAATCACATTGCCAAGTCTAGCCCTCCGTATCCTCAAAGTACCCTCCGTTGACCCATGAGGTGTCCAATGGGTCTCTTTGTTTCCATTCTCGATGCTACAACAAACCGATTTATCCAACTTTGTTTTCCCGCAGGTGTGTTACTAGCGGTCTGTAATTAGTAGGCTTTAACATGCATAGGTCTTACAAAATTTTGTCTGAAACCCTCACTGCCATAGGCCAGGACACTGGACTCCATAACAGTGAGCAAATATGGGATTCCTCTAGTCTTTGCCTATTTGAGACACCAAATTGTAAACTATGCAAATATTCAGCAAGAGTAAAGTGGATAAATATGTTGTGACAGATTCATAAAATGGCATGCTATACAATAATGACAATAGCAAAATACAACAGTACCTAACAATGAATGAATCTCATATAATAATTAGAGAAAGGAGTCAGACACAAGAATACATACTGTAGGCTTATAGGTATATGAAGTTTCCAAACAAGCAAACATAATCAGAAGGGTGACTACTATTGGTGGGGAGGGACGGGAGGGGCATTTTGAGAGGCTTCTGAATTCTTCCCAAGCTCTATTTACAGATCTGAGTTCTGATTACAGAGCTGTGTAAACGCTCTAAAAAAATTATATTTAATGAATTGTGTACTTTTATGAATGTGTTATATCTCAATAAAAGGTTAGGAAAATAAACAAAAAAACAAAACCCAAATATGAAGTAATATCTTTTCTCATCAAGATCTGCTCTACAAGAGGCTGTAGTCTCTTAATGAAAAGTAGATAGGACAAATTTTCACTGATTGTTGTCAGATGCTATTTAAATTCAAAGAGTTGGATATACTAACATAATAACATTTTATTTCAGCAAATAAAAAATAATGTTAGATTCAGTGAATTAGAGTAGGTTATCTCAAAACACTGCACAGATATTTCATTTCACAAATTAAAAATTATTAAATATAATACATGTTTCTATGTAACTATAAGCCTATTATACTGACATATTATTTTTTGATTACATGAGCATTGACTAAATTAAAAATATCATTTAGCTCAGCTGAAGACACATTTATCTTTTTCTTCTTAAGCTACGCTTTATCATTAAGAGCTCAAATAGAAATGAATATCTTGTCAAAGTCCTTCTTTATACTCATATATCAAATACATGATTACCATTTATGTGGAGTAAAGATTCTGAAAAAAATATATTTTCAGTCCATAAAAAACAAGCAAACTGTGTTACCTAAAAAGCTGGTAAACCTCCAAGCCCTCTCAAACTAGCAAAACAATAAGCATTAGTTATTATAAGCTGACTGTGCTTATTTTATCAAATATCACTTATACTTGTCTTAATTATTTTGAGTGCTATATACTTAAAACCATCAATGTGATCAGGAAACCATCTCCCCAAAATAAATGTTTTGAGGTGTGCTCTGTGAAGCATATATCAAATTTGTGCCAGATTAAACCCAGCACTGACATATTATCACAGTTGTCAAAACCTAGTTACTACAAGGCTCTTAAAATGAGCATTTTTTTGAGTGATTTGGTAATTGGCCATATTTATGACAACTTGCAACAAGGATGATCAGTTAACTTGCAACAAGGATGATCAGTTAACTAAACAAAATGACATGACAATTGACTGTTAAGGAATCTAAAATAATTGGTAAACATGACATTGATAATACTCAGGGAGGCATAACAAAGCAAACTCTTCAAAGAAACAATAAATCAATCCAATTAAATGAGGCAGTATTAGCAAATGTGACAATAAATTTTCTTATCTTTCTCATTTACCAGCAGAAACAGGTTTAAAATGCAGTTTTTCTTTTAGATCCAGCCTTAAAATATCATCTAATATCCAAATATTATAGAAGAACATGAAATCCCAATTTTTGCATAATGATTGTTTAGAAATGTCACTTTATACTACCTTAAGTTACTTTAAAAATAAACATTATTATGAAGTTCATATACAATTAGGGGTAGAAAAATCTAATTATACAAATTATTTCAAAAATATTTCAAAATTAAAAATTCCAAAAATATTTGCTCTCCTCCCCTGATTTAGAAATGTTGACAAGCGACCTAGTATTCAATCATTACACTTATTTTTATGAATAGATTACATTTCACCTATCACATAGTACAACATATACAAAAATAATGTTTCAATCACTAAACGGTTTATCTCTGACAGTTATCAAGAGAAATGCTCCATTCTACCACGTAGCACAATGTCTCTAGCCTACAATCTTTTGCAAAGATAAAACAACAAACAATTTTTTGTGTTTAATTATTGTTCAGTTGGCACTTATACCAGCTTATTAAATCTCCCAATTGTCTTCCTTTTAAGATTCCAGGTACTGAATAAATTGCTTTGTGTCCAATGAAAAATACAAATAAACAATAGGAGATATTCTAATGCAGGGAAATGTTTTTGGAAATCATTTTCTGCTCAAGAGTCAAAGTATCAGTGGTTCTTCATTTATTGTTTTTTTTGTCTCTTCTGGGGAGTATAGCCAATTATCTGAGGTTCCAGGATAAGAAAAATATACCCAGACAACACTGGCTCTTTATAACTGATGTTGACAAGCCACTGTGCTTAAGTGTGCCTATCTGACATGTGCTGTATTTCCCTCATTCATTTCTGAACACTATCTCATAAGTTTCTAGTCATCAACATTTATTGAGCATCTACTGCATGTTCAGACTAGATCATGGTAGGGACAGTTGAGCGATTTCCCAGTAAAAGTTATTTTTATTATTTATTAGAGCACCAAAACAATAGAACCAATTGTCAGGTAATTTTCACCCCTTCTGGCTATTAAAAAAGAAAAGAAACAACCTGATAGACATTTTATGATGTATGTATATGGCTCGCCAGTTGAAATTCTGAAATTAAATCTTTAGAAATATAGTTTTGGGAATTTACTAGGAACAAAAAATTGGCAAACTTTTCCAAATATAGTTGAAAAGAAGTTGTTTCAAAACATTATACAAAGAAACTAAACAGAGGAAAAAAAAACTAGAGAAAAATGGCAACAGTTTTAGCAATATTTTTAGCATTTTTTTAAAAATTGCATAGTGGGTATGTATTAGCATATGACCCCATTTTTTCATGAAAATTTTAGTAACAGAACACCTCAAATGTGATCTCATTATTACTATTTTCTACGTTATATGACTGGAACACTGAGTTTTAAAATAAATTACCAAAGATAATAAGCAGAAATTTGATTCTAGATATCCTTAATTCTAAAGCATACTCATACATTTTTCTCTCCTAAACAAATGGCAAATAAATTCCTTGAATACCAATATTCTATATCAGTCACATTTTTTACATTTTATTATTTTTATAATAAAGCTGAGCAGATAAAGCAAGTTATAGGTAATGATGTTAAAATCCCAATAATTAAATTATCTTATCACCTGTTTTCATAGACTAATTGTAAATGCTTCCTTATGACCGAAAAAATAATAAGTGACAATACAGTAGTAACCTAAACCATCCATTTACAATACATCACATTATTTCTCCAGAAACCTATATATAATAAGCTCTAAAAATAAAATTTTATCTCAGACTTGAAACCATAGGTGGTTAATAGTATATTTAAACACTTTGCTACTCAAAACCTTCCAGTTGCTTGTATTTTCTCTTAAAAGTATGCCTGTCTCATGTTTCCTCTTTCCTAACAGTGTCTTCCCAGCTCACTATGACCCAAGCACTTTGGCCTTGAAGATCTTTCGAAACTCATCAGTATTTCTGCCTCATATCCTTCAAACCCACCATTCTTTCTGCTGATGCCAGCACCCTCTGTTCCCTCCCTTCTTTTAGGTCTTTGCTGGAACCCCACTGTCGGAGGCCATTCTTGAAAACCCTCAACGTTTATATTTTGAAGTATTTAGATTGTTTCCAAAGAGCAGGATTGTATGTCTGTGTATGTGTGTGTGTGTATACACATGTATGCGCTCTCTCTCTCTCTCTCTCTCTCTCTCTCACACACACACACACACACACACACACACACACACACACATACATACATACGAAGGTCAGACAATTAAGTTTGCAAACTTTCCACTGTGGAAGCACTTAATTGTCTGACCCTTTCGTGTACACATATATTTGTTTGTGAACATTTCTTTGGGGGTAATTGTTAGGGTGGAAATACTGGATTAAAGGAAGTTCGGTAAATATTAAATTTCTGAAAGTTTATACAAGCAATGCATGAGGATGCCTGCATATGTATAATCAAAGTCAATTGTTCCCACCCTCCATCTTTTTTAAGTATTTGCAAAGATGACAGGCTAAGATGATATTTAGTTGATTTAAGTTATAATTTCTTGTCTGCAATTACAGATAAGGATCTTTTTAAACTGTTTCCTGCTTTTTCTTCTGTGAATTGCATATTAATAAAATTTTCCATAAGTTACATAAATATTTCCAGTCATTCATTCCAACATTTTTACTTTTAAATTATTAATACAATATTTGATCGGTTTGGAGTTAAATTTGGTTATGCAGTTTGGAGATTTTCCCCAATACCAGCCACTAGTACATACCGTATCTGAGACATAAAACTAAAACTGTTATCTCTTGGGCACAGTGATTATATAGAAATAGCATGATTACATCACACTCTATAGTTGACATCATTTGTAATTGCCTTATTCATCTGCTATGATTTATCCCTATTTCCAACCATTACCTGTCTAAAGTATGTATTGTCATCTATCTATCTATCTATCTATCTATCTATCTATCTATCTATCTATCTATCTGATTTAAGCCACCACTACTAAGCATAAAATCATTGCAAAATGGCATTTACTCAATCAGACCTCTTCAAATCAGAAAGAAACATGATTATTAAGTAATGTCTTATATTGATTATAATGAAACTAAATAAAATTTTTCTAACAAATTTGGAATTATTTTGGCATCTTCATAAATTTTGTTAAGATTATATAAAATAAAGAACATATAACTCGATGCTTATTGAGATTAAAATAAGTTATTTGCATATAGAGTTAAAAGAACAGATGTGATAATTATGTTTATATTTACACTTCTCATTCATTATAAATGCTTATGTGTAGCAATTAAGGAAATGGGTGGCATACATACACTAATTTAAATTATCCTTATTTATATAATCACCATAGCTTTTAGTTTTTTGAGATCTATATGCCAGGCACTGACACAGAGCTGTAATTGTATCGCTTAATTTGATTCTCACCACCATTCCAGTAGAGGTGGTTACTTTTACATTTTTTTATATATGGTATCAAAGAGACTTAGAAAATTACTTGCCCAAGGTCTCGCAACTAGAAAAAATGCCAGGAGGAGACAGTAATCTGATTGCAGAAGCTTCTAACCATCGCATTATACTGCTTCCCTCTCAGTATCATCTCCTAATTCCTTATATGTAAACTATTCAAAATAAATCTAATGTTTATCTGTGTTTATTCAAATCACTTACACAAAATTGTAATAAAATTGTTATTCAAATTGATTGAACCACTACTTTTACATATCAGTGTCCTTTATGAAAAAATAAAACTATATTTCTTTCACATGCTATGTATAATACTTTTACTTTGAACAGAGCTTAATGACAACTCTCTCATCTTGTAAATATGTTGTTGTAGGATGCAGAATGAATAAACCAATTTATATACAGTGTAAGAATTTTACTTTATGATTCTGTATTCAGTGTTCCTTCCTTATACTATGGTAGCTGATTTCATTACTTATTGGGTCTTCAGAAAAGTCATGACCTATTTTGTCTATGTTTTTCAAAGGTCACTTATTTATATAAAGAACAAAGATCAATCGACAACTGTCAGTTGTCAAATGACATAGCAATAACATAGATGCGAATGACTAGTATTTCCAAAAATGAACTAGCGCCATCTGTCGCAAACATGCATCATGACTTTTCCAAAGACCCAATAGTTGCATTTTCACATTCATTTTTAGAAAGAATGAGGAGAAATTATTCATTTTATATTTAAATGCTATTTAAACTAAAGTAGCATTTGGATAACTGTTTAACATTTAATTAATTTTAAATTCAAGAGTTTATGACTAAAAATTACTTATATTCTTACAAAATGAGTAGTACTTACAAAAAGAAACTAGAAAGACAATCAGAGACAGAGTGTGGAAGTTGACATGTTGGTTTACTGAGGAGACGTAGGTGATTATGTTGCCTCTTAGCTGGTGATAGATGATTAGATAGATAGATAGATAGATAGATAGATAGATAGATAGATAGATGGATGTAGAGGAAAGGGAAGAAATGAAAGGAAGGAAGGAAGAAAGGAAGGAAGGAAGGGAGGGAGGGAGGGAGGGAGGGAGGATGGGAAAGATAGAAATACTTTCCATCTATGAGACACTTAAGAATGCCAGCCATTTTTTCCTATTACAAGGGTATAACCAATTTCTCTTACTTGATTTATCATCAGACATTAGATAAATAAGCTAAGATAGAAATAGATTTCTTAAATGATAGACCAGCCACCATGTCCAAGGCTGCCCTAGTCTTGAACAATGAAAGTTACTGCGCAGTTCACTAATTACCAGTCATAACATGCAAACTGAAGAATCATTCTTCCTACAAGACATAATATACAAAATGATATAGCCAATAATTACTGATAAAATACTGTAAACAAAATGAAGACATGCAAGAATGGTTTTAAGAGGGAGACACTGCGTTTAAGCAGAGCTCACAGAACCAGTTCCCTGCTTCACACAGCATGCAGGTGCAAAAAGAACATCAAATTCTCCAAAAAAAAATTAAGAAAGTTTCCTAAGGGCCCATATGAACAAATATTAATTGACCCAGCACTAAAAATCAAAACAAAACAGATCTGAATTAGTTTTCCCTTCTATATCTGTTTTTCTCAATGAAATACCACCTTTCAAAAGTTACTAGATAATGGGCTCAGATGTGCTCATTTTCAATTTGTCATTTGGGGATAAACAGAACATAAGATTTTATGGACCACTGAATGTAAATGATCCTATATTTTAAATCATTCCACCAATCAGATGTAAAAAAAAAAAACAAAAAAAAAAAACAAGGAAAGAAGCAAGAAAAAATTCTAAATTAAGGAAAACTTCATGTTAAAAATGTTATGTTGTTTGATATTTTGTCTTTAAGAAATTAATAAAAAAATAGCTGAAACAATATAAATCAGGGTGAGGTAATTTTATAATAAAGAATTTTGAGATATAGATTATTCTATAAAGAACACCTTTTTTCTTGTATATTATATTATCAAAATAATATACAATTATCTAGTATATTATTTTAACAAAAATTGCTATACTGAGAGGCTACATGAATTAAAGTTATGAGACATCAATAACCAACTCAGCTATATTCCAGCTATGGAAGAAATATCCATTCTTAACATCTATGATTGCAATAATTATCATTACCCTGCAGATAATGAAAGGTTAGGCAGTCCCAAGCTTTTTATTAGTTAAAAAATTTAAGATAATACTTTGAAAGTATTCTTTTCTATACTACCAATATTAAGAGTAATTTTACAAAAATACAAAAATAAACAATATTTCCACATAAGGCTTTCTACATTTTTAAAACTTATCAACTTAGATAATTACTCAAACATGGAGTTTGTGCATATCAGATTTTCTGCATTTTGAATTGAAGAAAATACTCTACCAACCTTAGTTTTTAAACATTTCTCTTTATACCACTGCGTCACCTTAAGACCCTAATTGACAAATTATTTTATAAAACAAGAAAAAGCTTCCCAAACCGATTCACAAAACACATTTTTAATACAGATACAATTTGTGTATAATGTGTTGACCTGAATTCACAATTACACATTCAAGTAATATTTGTGACAATATTGTTAGAGATTTGCTTGCCATTCATATTATTGTACAGTATCACAATTGTGCCTGCTGTATTTGAACAATGGCCCTTCAACCCTCACAAAGAAAAGTGAACAGAATACTTGAGAAGTAGAATATTATTTTTTACATGTGTCAGGGTCAGGATTTCAGGAAAAAAGCTACATATTAATGCACACACAAATCATCCACCAGAAATTAGTTTTGTGACTTATCTCAATCATGTTGTTTCAGCAAAGTTATTTAGTAATATGTAGATTTTGTTACTATTGACCATTTATAATGCTTTAAGAAAGCATGATAACCACTACCCCTTCATGTGATTATTTTGTTCTTAAACATAGAAAGAATGAAAAAATGGATTTGGGAAATCCAGGCTTGTATTTTGTTTCATATTGATTGGAAAATGCCCAGCAATGATAGTTAATGTAACGTTGATATGAAGTCCTTAATGTTATTCTAAATAAATATATTTCAGAGTTTACTTCATAAGCTATATAAATGTCAAATTACAATATTATACACCTGAAACTAATATAAAATTGTATGCCAAATATACTTTAATAAAAAATGTGAACAAAATACTGCAAAGATATAATGAATTTCTACATATTTTGTGTTCTTTCAAAAAACAACAAAAAAATCCTTTCCGTTTCATACCAAGCCTGATTTTAGTTTCATACATTCCCCCAAAATATTAAACACATTTTTTACTTTTATTATATTTTATCTTGTATTCTGTGAATATGTTTAATGTCAATTCTTTGAAATTTGTTTTTTGTTATTCTCTCATTATATGTATATTTTCCAGATGACTTAAACATAATATGCAAGTTTTGACATGTGGAAATAAGATCACATTCACACACAGATTATTCTTTCCAATAATGTTATTTAAATATCCTATAGCTTTAATATTTAATTTGTTTACTTGAAATATCAGCTTTTACAAGGCTATGTTAAATTCTTGTCTGATTGATCCTGTGTTATTTTGTGAGTTTTTGCTGAATAAACTTTCAATCATTTTTGTTATTAACATTTCAGGTTATTATGTACTCTTTTTTTTGTTTATTTTTATATCCTCCTTTCTATAAGCTTCGTTCTTTTCTCCTGAAATTTTATTTTGTTGGAAATACATATTGAGGTATTTTATAGCTATTATTTTGTTAAATTGTTTGGCATTCTCTTTCCATTTTTTTTATTTCTAATTTAATTTTAAATAATTCAAAGATAGCAATATCTCATTATAATTTTTTAAATTTTTAGATGTCAAACATTGGTTTACAACTCTTCAAATTAGGTGTCCAAATTTAATTTTAAAAGTAGAACTTTTTTCAGAATACACTAAATTCTAAGGATCCCCTTCTGGGGTGGAATCTTATAAATAAGTAAATATTTATTTTTTTCTCTGAACAGGCTTACAGACCCCTGAATCACTGGTTTATTATTATATTCTAAGGGAGTATATTAATAATAATCTACATATGATTGGAGACAGATAATAAGATTCAAGAATATCATATTTAGTAAGAAAAAAAAACCAAAAAATAACCCTTTACAGTTCAAAACAAATTGGCCATGCCTTAGGAAAATTATAATATTTTTTATAATCTAGACTCAGAAGGTCACTATCACAAAATTCTATACGATCATACAACAAAAAATAATTTTGAATTCACAACTCTATCACAAATTTTATCTATATATCTTGTAATCCTGAATCTCTTTTTCTCTAGAAATACTGTTGCCTAGAAATCTCTTCAATGAACACTCACATCTGCCTACACTGTCTTTCCCAGCAATTTTTTTTTATCGTACTCCCATATTTTTGATTTCTTATTTGACCATCATCCCTCTAAGTATTACTAAGTGTGCTACAGTAGAGTTATCACATTTATACCTTTTGTCATGGACATTGGTTAGGAATTCAAAAAATTACATTCACTTTTTCTTTATTCCTTCTAACTGATAGTCTATTATTCCATTCTAAAATGGAAAAAAAAATATGAAATATATTTATCATAGATTATCTCAGACGAGCATTCTCCCAAGAGAATGTAGACTTCCTCTCTTCCAGTTTACCATTTTACTTCTATATCATATTTTACCAGCTAATAAAACCTTGTACCCTGTAAGTAAAAATTATATAATTCTAAACTTATCTTTTATGACCCTAAGAACTCCATATACCATTCAACATTCTTGAGAGGAATCAAAGCTGTAAAATGGGAAAAGTAAGCAACAAAGGCAGAGATTGTAACTCAGAAGTTACAAATATTATTTATACCAAAGGTCAAGGAGTATTATCACACTATTAGGCCGGGATGTATTAGTGGCTAACACAAATGATGCCTGAATTAGAAAAAAAGATAAATCAACCAAGATTCACTCATAATAAAATAGAAGAAAAGTTTGTCCAAATTGGATGAGCAGTAGAAAGTAGATCATTGGGGTGATACATGGTTTGTTATTAACTCCATAAAGTAGAGTCATCCTTCTTTATAAATACAGTTCAAACAACAGCCAATAACTATGTGTAAGGTTGATGCAGCAATAAATACCAAGCAGTTCCCTCAAAATTTGTAATTAGTTTAGCTCTTGGCATTTTATGTAAACCTTTAGGTTAATTGTAACCTCTTTGCTATATGTATGAGGTCTGACAATTAAGTTTGCAAACTTGTTGAAACAATGTTGTTAATCTTTTTTGAAATCAGAGGGATTATTCACTATGAATTTTTACCAACTGGACAAGCAGTTAACCAAGTTTACTATTTGGAAGTGCTGAAAAACTTTTTGAAAAAGTTAGATGACTTGAACTTTTCGCGAACAATCATGGCTCTTGCATCGCGACAATGCACCAGCTCACAGGGCACTGTCTGTGAGGGAGTTTTAGCCAGTAAACAAATAACTGTGTTGGAATACCCTCCCTATTCACCTGATCTGGCTCCCAATGACTTCTTTCTTTACCTGAAAATAAAGGAAATATTGCAAGGAAGACATTTTCATGACATTCAGGACATCAAGGGTAATATGATGACAGCTCTG
The DNA here is from genome assembly GCF_001890085.2 of Hipposideros armiger. Classification (NCBI taxonomy): domain Eukaryota; kingdom Metazoa; phylum Chordata; class Mammalia; order Chiroptera; family Hipposideridae; genus Hipposideros; species Hipposideros armiger. The sequence goes on from NW_017731351.1 coordinate 463,267, forward strand.
ATGGCCATTCCAGAAAAGGAGTTTCAAAATTGCTTTGAAGGGTGAACTAGGTGCTGGCATTGGTGCATAGCTTCCCAAGGGGAGTACTTTGAAGGTGACCATAGTGATATTCAGCAATGAGTTATGTAGCGCTTTTTCTAGAATGAGTTCGCAAACTTAATTGTCACACATCGTATATATCGTTATACACATATTTTCATAACAGTATTGCTTATATTAAACTGTTTTCAGAGAACAGGAACCATAAATGTTTCATTTACCTTATTCAGCTGCCTATGACAGTGCAATGAGGAGATAAGAATTTATTAAGTGCTGTTATTTCACTTAATAATGATGGTAAAAAGAAAATATAAACAAAAACCAGACATTTGCAAGAACAAAATATGTTTTCTGTGCATTGAAATTTCTGTTTAGATGCAGTGGTCTTCCATTAAAATAAGAATTCTCTTTGAAATAGTCTTTTATGAAAACTTTTATAGAAGTGTATTTTAAAACTTAAATTATTGAACCTGACTAAAACTCACTCTAAACAACACACAATCAAGATACTTGACTGAACATTGCAAATATATTTTAACAATTTTGAAAAATATTACATTTTACATTTTTAATGAAAAAATTTAAGAATAAAGTTTGATATGATAAACTGAAATGATTAATGGAAATTTACTTTATTACAAAAGAGAAATATTGAACAAGGGTACTCTATCATTGAGTTTCCTTTCACAGGTAATTTTATCTTTAACTTAATCATTGATTTTATAATTTTGCAGAACTCCCGTCCCTTGAATTATTGCTTGTCCTACAGTTTTATTAGCCTACTTTTCTCATTACATTATTTCATGGAAAGATAGAAATAGAATATGCTAAGTTGTGAGCTATAAATTATTTAATGTAGAGAACAGATAAATGCATTTTAACTTGAACCCTTTGAGTATGTTTGATCATATGTATATGACAGTTTATACTGTCATAGAATCTACAATATCAATTATATTTCAGAAATCTTTTTCTCTACTTCTCACATTTAATAACACTTGATGGAAATGCCATAACAGAATTTTTTTTTAATCTCTTAGTAAAAATACTTCTAGCATATTAACTTTAACTTTGTATACTCTGTTGGAAGTTTCAAGTGTTATTATGGGGAAGAAAAAAAGACCTTTTATCAGGCACCTAAATGCTCTTTCTGGCTTTTGAACATTTTCTATAAACAATGCTGCTGCTTTTCTATTACAATCTATTAGCACAAGAAAATCATGCAAATATCCCTGTGACTAAATGCAGTGCTCACCATATGGAGAACCTAAAATTTATTCCATTCATGGAATAGCTTTTATTTTTCCCCTCCAGTGCCCACATAATGCTTTCAAAATAAAAGATCTTAATTTTGTTTTCCTGTCACTCAGAACAGTAGTGCACACATTCTTTAGTTCTTAAAAATAAAGTGTTAACACTGACATTTTAGTAAATATATTTTATATTAATGTACTGAAGAATTCTTTACAGAAATCCAAACTCTTCCGAGACCCATAGTTCTTCTGTCTTATTCCAATGGTTTACTATAATGTCACCAGAATGTAACGGAAGTTACTGCAATAAGGGATAAGTGAGATCAACGAGATCCGTCTCACTTCTTTGAAATATGCAGACTGAGTCTTAGAATGCACATTATGTATTTATTATCTACTTTCACTATTCTGTGATTAATTTTGCTCTTACTATCACTGTGAGAAGCTATGTGTTTTGTTTTGTTTTTTTTGCCAATTATTAACTCTTAGTTTGAATACAATGTAAACTGATATAAGCACTGTTTAATTACTGCCATTTATTTTTACGCAGTCACAATGGTGGAGGACTATGTGTAGAGAAATAAATGAAAGCATATGGACTTTATTGGTCACATATTTCATGATAGGAACTCTACTAATACTTGGAGATGTTATAATGTATTAGCACAGTCTGATTACATCCCTGATTACAAGTCCTCACCAGATCTTTGTTTCTTTCCTCAAAAATGTTATGAGTTACAGTACTATTTTTCTATTTCAAATGAGAATAGTGAAAAAAAAGGTGGTATCCTTCAAAAGAAGAAATTTAATAAGAATCATCACAGGGGAAGAGAAAATTTATTAAATCACCCTATATCTACTATTCAAATGTATATAATTAAAAAAATTTATCCCTCTAACAAAAATATGTCAAACTGTATTCACTTTCACTTCTATAACATCTTTTTTTGATCAGCATTGCATCAGTAATACAAGAATATACACGTAAGAAGAATATGTATATATCATTAGGTGGGAAAAAGCCTTGAGATGATCAGCAAAAATGTAGTCACAATAGCAGAGGTTAATAAGTTACAAAGATGAAATGGACATAAAATATGGTCAAAACATTTCAACAAGAGGTTAGTCCATTTTATATATATATATATATATATATATATATATATATATATATATATATATATATATATATTGCCCTAGCAGTAGAAAAGAAAACTAATTGTTTTTTTTTCTTGAAGGGAGAAGTAACATATACTGTCAAATATCTCACCTTATTCTGGCAAAAGTTTTTGACAGTGATCTATACTAAACATATCTCACGTAAGTACTTGACAGCAAAATATCTTTGCTATTAAGGCACGTGAAATTTGAATCTCCTATTGTGTTTGGGTGTGGGCTAAGTTAGGTGAGAGGGAGAAATGGTTGCTGAGGATAATAGAACTGTCATAAAAAACCTTAAGTAAAGAAAATACAATTGAGGATATTTATTTACAGTACATAATAATTCAAATATAAAAAAATCTTGCAGATAAATACACAAAATTTATATATATATATATGTGTGTGTGTATATGTGTATGTGTATATGTGTATGTGTGTGTGTGTGTGTGTGTGTGTGTGTGTGTGTGTGTGTGTGTATATATCTCTATCCCTGTTGGGGAAAAATAAAAACCTTAGAGAATACAATCAATAGAATCAAAATGTGGCAACCATACTTTTTGATGACTGTTTTATATCACTAATGGGGACATTTAGCTTATTAATGTTTAAAACTAAACAAATACCAAAAAAAAAGGATCAAATGGTGACTATTATAAATGTATCAATGCATAAGTAATCAAATATTAGAATATAAATATAGTAATTGGGAGGAGATATATGTGCACTAATTTCCTCAATTGCATTAGGTAGAGTGTATAGAAAATTCAATATGTAAATAAATAAAATTTATTTTCAGAGTTTTATTGAAAATTATAAAGAGAAGTATCAGAGTATTTAAAATTAATAAGATAAATAAAATAGATTGGAAGGGGGAGAAAGAGTAATAACTACTGGGAAAGTGTGTTTATTTTCTCATATTTCATATTAGGGTTTCCATTAGTACACTCTGAAATTGATTAAGAAATGAAAGTCAAAATATATTACACAAATATATGATATGACCCTACAGAAAAATTAAGATTAAACATACCCCAGAAAATAGAGAAAATATGTACATGCACATAAATAGAAACAAACAACTAAGAAGCCAAGATCCCATAACCAAAATAATATATTGAAAATATAATACATGCAGACAGGGATATTTAAATAATATTTTTTTAAAAACTATATATTCAAATTACTAATCCATAGAAAATTACCTCAGTTGTCAATGTGAAAAACTAACATACTGATTCTGAAGGCGAGGAATTCAGGAGCGGCACAGAAGAGAGATTTTTACTTTGTTCCACTACTCTTCCATTTGCACAAATCAAAGGCTAGGGGCTGGAATCATGAGAAGTCTATCGCACTCACGTGGAAGAGGCTGATCCTGAATTTAACTGGATGGTTGGCCAAACGCCTACACGTAGCCTCCCTTGTTCCTGAAGTTCACTCACAACATGGGAAACCATCTCTTAAAAGACAGTCAACTGAAAGTCGACTTTCCTTTCATGGCCTGGCCTTTCCCTTCATCCTATTCAGTACAAATAAGCCACCAACCCCAGTCCACACTCCAGGGGAGGAGCCTGGCTCTACCGCTCAACAGAGCAGTGTCAATGTCACTTTTTAAGAAGGAATGGAATATGACAGTGCAGTTGTTTGGAAAATAAAGTCTGTCACAGTTTAAATAAGGAGAAAAAGAAAAAAATCAAACACCATGACCAAGCCAGTTATCAAAAATTAAAAGCAATGAATTTGATACAGATATATTTGTGAAATAAATCACAATAAACAAAATAAAATCACAGATTTAACCATTTCCTTAGATTGCTTAAACAGCAAAAACTGTTTGGTATGTATACCACCTGAATCAAAGTGACTTAGAGAAAGTTAAAAGAATGAAATCAACAACAGCAAAACATAAACCTATGGTTACTCTCTGCTTATTTAAAATAATTAGTGTAAAGGGAAGCATATCATTTTTGATGAAGTTCAGTTTTAACAGCTTTTGTTTAATTAAAACAATAGGTAATGTATACTCACACTCAGTACCAGACAAAAATGGCTAAGTACAATTTTATACATAATTAAATTTTCTCAACATTTATACAAAATAAGTATTATTACGAATATTATTTTACAGGTGTGTAATATGAGACGAGACACTGAGTTAATAAAAATGCAGAACTTAAATCTTGATCTGTCTCATGAGGCTCACAATTATTATTTTATATAGCTTAACAGTTATAGATAATTTTAAGCTTAATTTTAAAATTTTTGCTATATCAATTTCAAATTAAAGTTGACAGGTGATGTTTTATCTAGTTCCAATATCTACATTTTAACCCTGCACATTCATAATACACTTAATCCAATGATAAATTTTGTCACAAAATTTACTTGAATTATAAAATACTCCACCTTCTCTCAAGTCTAGACCTAAGTTGAGCATCACACTTTCTTTTCATGATACTATGTCACATTTATAGTGTTTGAACTCTGAGAGGGTTTAATAAGAATTGATTGGTGTCAATGGCAATAATGACTTCTATTATCTCCTTGAATATCATCTCCTAGATACCACTAAGAGAATGATACTAAAATGGGTCTAACTTATTTATAATTTCTAGCAATGGCTAAATCAAGTAACATGAAACAGCCTTTTAAAGTGAGAAAAAGTGGAAAATTAGTTGCATTGCAAAATACAGTAATTCCAATAGAAATGGTCTTGACGTATGCTGGTTGCCTTTTCTGACTTTATGATACAGTTTCAGTAGAGACTGTACTTTGAATTTTGAATTTGGATCTTTCCCCAGGCTACCAACATGTAATGCAGTGCTCTCTTGTGATGCCAGGAGTGGGGCGAGGGCAGCTCCCAGTCAGGCATGCAATCCTGTGAATAAACATCTGATAATCTACAGTGGGCTGTTTTGCCAGCATTTTTTGAATATTGTGCTTTTTGCTCTTGTGTCTCACCACATCTACAAAATGCCTATCTGTGTCACCTGCTTTTGGTGAGAAGAACAGGAAGGCAATTATCTTGAGTTTCATTTCCAACTATGAGATGAACTCTTGAGATGAAAATCAAAATAATTGCCCAGCTGTGGACAGATATAAGTGTTCTGCGTACATTTAAGGTGGCCTGGGCTAAGTTACAATTTTCAGTAGGTTACGGGTATTAAATACATTTTTGACTTAGATACATTTAATTTATGAGGTGTTTATCAGGACGTAAACCCCTCGTAAGTCAAGGAACATCTGCACTGTATTATAATCTTAATAAATTGAAGTTACAATTATCCAGACCAGGGGTCAGTAAACTTTTGAGACAGAAGAGCCAATCCTGTCCCTCACAACAATTTAAAAATTATTCGAGAGCCATAAACAAACAAAATCACCATTATGTAAATATCCTTTATAAATTTTATAAATGAAACTATGATAGTTTTATTTTCATTTTCAATTTTACTTCAGGGCCACATGCACATACCCAAAGAGCCGGATGTGGCTCCTGAGCTACAGTTTGCCGACCCCGATCCAGACCAATGCTTGATAAAAAATATTTCATAAGTAATCACAGATAGCCATTAGGCAAATCTATTTATGCAACGTATAATCACATGTAAGAAAGGCGAATATAGTTTAGAACAGAAAACCCAACCTGACCATGAGTCTCAACTCCATTAGTTAGAACTGGAAGATCTTGACCTTATAATTTAGGCTTCAGACACACTTATTTACTTACCAATAGTGGAAATAATCAAACCAAGTCTCACAACTTTATTTTTAAATAAATTAAACAATAGACTACTAAGTGAATAAAAATAAAGAGCTATGTAAAAGGATTGTAAAGATAAACAACAGAGTATGTGATGATGAGAAGAAAGAGAATGAGTGTTGTGGATTGGCTGGTGGGCTTAAATAATCTCTGAGGAATTGTACTGTAAGAATTGAAGACTAAAGACCATCACTCAGTCACTTTACAATTGTGCATGGATCTTGCCAAGCAATTAACAGTCAGCACACTGGACAACGAGGGGAAGACCTTTAATTAATTCAGGAACAGAGTAAGGTGCGTGCCAGACGAGCGTGAGGAAGCAGGACAAGGGTCCAAAAAAGACTTTGCAGAGAAAGTTGTAAAAATGAGATTGAGATGAACTGAATGATATGCTCCAAGGAAAACCTAGAAACTACGCTGAGATGAAATAAGACAGAAATGTTTCTTTGAACATGTTATCATAGAGATCAATAGCGACATTGACAAGGACAGTTAGAGGGGAGCATTGCAGATAGCTGGCACATTTCATCGGTTTAAATAATGGATATGGTACATTTCTTTCCGAAATTATGCACAATAGATAGTCTAAAGGATCCTCCCAATTGACAATAAGTAGAGGTTGCAATTAAAATACAACAAATTTCTCTTAAATGCTTAGCTGATGGCAAACGTATCATTGCAAGAAAGCAAAGCAAATCCCAGAACTATTAAGTGGATGCTGGACTCTAAGGAGTTCTGGGATGAACCTGCAGATTGGATTTGGCTTTTAGTAGCCAATAAGCTTGGAAATTTTCAGCCACGTGTGTAAACAGTTGAATTTATTGAAGGAAAACGGCGGAACTAAGACAGCAAAATTAAACCACAATCTTCTAAGGCTTAACTGATTACTGGAGGGAGAGACTGGCAGACCCACAGAAACAAGAAAACAGCAGAAATTCTGTCTCTATATTTGAGACCTTCAGCATATATAAAAGTTATCAATGTATGTACATGAGCACTGTTTCAACCATGATATCTTAGGTGAGCTATGGCAAGGCCAGACTCAGATCGAGAGGCAAATCAAAGGGAGTTTTAGAGTTGTGTTACTCACAGTTCTCCAAGGACAGGACAGCACACTGCGGGAGACCACGCAGGGGAGCAGTGGGACAGGTCACAGGGCAGAGGGAGAAGGGTCCATTGGTCCAGGTCTTCATTGTGCTTTCTGTAAGAAGGAAGGGGCGAGGTAGAGTAAGGATGCTTAGGATTGGCTAATGAGTCAAACATATGGAGACAGAAGTAGAATTTAATTGGGTTGTGAACACATAATGTAATACATAGAAAATGTATTGTAGAATTGTACTCTTGAAACCTATATACTTTTACCAACCAATGTCACCCCAATAAATTTAATGATAATAAAAACATTAAATAATTAAATAAATAAATAAATAAATAAATAAATAAATAAATAAATAAATAAATAAATAAATAAATAAATAAAGGTTTTGGTGGACTCCAGGGCTGCAGCACAGAAGACTTCCCTTGTTATCTGATACTTGGCACACTGTGATTAGGGCAGACGTGCAATGTAGAGTGTGAGAATCTGATTGGATAGGTGGTTAGGGGTATAGGTTAATCAGCTACTAAAAATAGAGAAAGGACTGTTGAGAGAGAGAGAGAGAGAGAGAGAGAGAGAGAGAGA
>NW_017731351.1:471850-506290 GCF_001890085.2 Hipposideros armiger
TGTTTTGTTTGATAACCTTTTGCCATCTTTCTGTGAGCTTCATAATTCCTAGTTCATAGAAGGACCTATCTTTATTTGCAAAAAGCCGAGCAAGGTGCTGATTTACAGCCTCATCTGAATTGAACGTTATACCACGCAAGGAGTTTTGAAGAGAGTGAAACAAGTGGAAGTCTGATGGTGCAAGGTCAGGTGAGTATGGTGGGTGTGGCAACACATCCCATCCAAGCTCCAATAACTTTTGACAGGTGATCAAACTTGTGTGTGGTCTGGCATTGTCGTGATGGAACATGACTCCTTTACAATTAACCAGCTCTGGACGTTTCTGGATGATGGATTCGTTCAAACTGTCCAATTGCCGACAGTACACATTCAAATTGATTGTTTGGTTCCTTGGTAGGAGCTCGAAAAACACGACACCTTTAAAATCCCACCACACTGAGAGCATAACCTTCCTCTGATGAATGTCTGCTTTCAATGTCATTTGGGGGGAATCATCAGGTCGGGATCAAGACCGTTTGTGCACCACATTGTTGTAAACAATCCACTTCTCATCACCAGTTATAAGTCACTTCAAAAAAGGATCGTTTTCCTCACATTTAATGAGCATATCACAGATGTTTACATGCGCCTTCAAATGAACTTCTTTGAGTTCATGAGGAACCCAAATATTGAGCTTGCTTACATATCCCAGTTTCTTCAGGTGGTCGTGAACACTTGAATGATGAATGTTCAATGTTTCTGCAATGTCTCATGTCATGTAATGTAGGTTTGACTCAATCAATGCCTTTATTTTGTCGTCATCAACTTTGGTGGGCCTCTCTGACTGAGGAGCATCGTTAGATCAAAATCGTAAGCATGGTATTTCGTGAACTATTGTTGGCACTGATGTTCTTGTAGAGCATTGTCACCATAAACTTTATGCAACTTTTCAGAAGCTTGATGTGCGTTCTTCCCTTTATGGAAGTAAAACAGTAAAATATGGCAAAAATGCACAGTTTGGTCTTCCATTTTCAACTTGTTAGAAAATCTCCAAAACTCAACCAAATTGCTCAGTTTTTTTTTAGAATGAAACTAGAACTGTAAGCTGTCAAATGACATAGCAATAACATAGATGTGAATGAGTCTAGTACTTCCAAAAATGAACTAGTGCCATCTGATGCAAACATGTGTCATGACTTTTCTGACAACCCAATATTTCCAGGACTGTTGCTAGGCAGCCATTAAAGCATTAGTATCTTGAAATTGGCCATGGTGGAAATATTTGATGAAAAGATTTCAGAACATCTTAGAATTCAGGTTAAATATTTACAGGGAAGACTTCCAAATAGTCAAGGAATTCTTATATAGAAACTAATCTGGGGAACAGAAAGTTCTCTCCAATATTTTTTGGCTGACGCTGTATAACTTTGAGACCAAAACCAGATAAATAAAGTATGGAATAGAGAAGGTAAGCTAACCTCATAGATGGTTACCTATTTCTACGTATTATATACATTGCAAAGCAAACCCAGCAGATAGTCCATCTATTTATGAAACATTTTTAGTGAACGAAAAATACAAGAAAATTTCTTAATCTGATGAATCTTTCTCCATTGTCTCAAACAACAAAGAATTATTACATAAAACATATTAAAAATTCCTGGAGCCAATAAAATTGATAGAAGAAGAAATCCAAATGGATAATACATATAAGAATCAGTTAAATATAAATTTCAATCATGATTAAATTTAATTAGTACACATCTAGTTAAAAAATGTTGAAACACCTGACAAATCAATTCCACTCAAAGGAATACATCATATTCTCACAAGAAATAAGTTATATGCATATTCATTGAAGTTTTCTTGAAAAATAGTAAACAAAAAAAATCAATGAAAAGATGAATGGATTTACAGTTCTATAAATAAAATGGAGCACTATATAGGAATGAAAGCAAATGAAATAGACCTACATGTATTAAGGAAGATATATAGATCTGTATGCCATCAGAAAATGAATTTTACTTTATATATCTTAAAATATAATAATAGTAAATGATAAAAAAGCAACCTCTGAAATTGTTTAACAAAAAATAGTCTAATGTCAAATATTAAGATTTAACATTGTCATCCTGCAATGCTTAGTAATTCTACTCCCTTCAATACAAATAAGTTGCTCAAAAGAACATGCAACAATAAAATTCACTTTACGAATTGAAACTGTGGCTCTAGTTTTTTCGTAGGTTCTCTAGGAGAAAAATGTGTTTGTATTTATCTCTAAGCAGCGGTCACTGAAGCAACTGAATGTCTTTATCATTACAATTTTCTGCTTAAAGAAAGAAAGAAAAGAGCTATCAAGCCAACTAAAGGCATGGCAGAGCCATGGAATGACCCAAGAAACCTTAAATGCACAGTGCTGAGACAAAGAAACCCATCTGAAAATGCTATGTACTGTATAATTCAATCTATATGACCTTCTGGAAAAGGTAAAACCATAGAAACAGTAAAATAGCCGTGGTTGTCAGGGTTTCCTTGGCACGGACAGGCAGGAAGGATAGGTTGAACAAGGGATTTTTAGGGCAGTGAAGTTATTCTGTATTATACCATACTGGTGGTACCTGACATTATATATTTGTCAAACCCACAGAACTGTACAATGCACAGAATGAATCCTAAACTATGGACTTTAGTTAATAACGTGTCAATATTGTTTCAGTTCTAACAAATATACCACACTAATGCAAGATGTTGCCAACAGCAGGATGGGAAGGGGATACATGAGGACTTGTCACGTTTTACTGTAAATCTATAGCTACTGTAAAAAACAAATTAAAAAAACACATATTCTAAAGGATGAATAAACTACTTTTATTTAATTCTATCCCATAACAATTGCCATTAAAGAGATGAAAATATACTCACTAGGGCAAATAATATGCATTTTTATCATGTCTTTAGCAAATGTGAATAAATAATGTGTCATAAATATTGTGGGAATTCTTTAAATCATTTCCAGAGGGAATGTGTTTAAAGATGGCTTGAAATAAAATCTTCAATTTCAAAATTGTGTTCATTTTGAAAAGTGTGTTCAGTTTCTATCTTGCAAGGCTGAGAGTCATTTGACCTTCCACACTGAACTACTGAAATAATTCTCTATTTTCCTATATTTACATAGAATATATATATATAGACACACACACACACACACATATATATATATATATTTGACTAATTCCTAAGCCTTTTCTCCATTTATTCTCAAATTTTGAATTTTCATCTCTCTTAAAAATATATCACAGGTGAGAATTTTCCAAGGCTCTATGCTCATTCTCTCACATGTTGCCTATAGTGTCATACACTTTTTAATTTTTTAAGACTCTCTCTTTTTTCATTCCAGCCACATGCTATATATTTTTAGTTCCTTTCATAGCATCTTCTAAAAATCACTTGTTTTCTAGAATCATTCAGTTACTAGTATGTTAAACTGATTACATATATATATATATATATATATTCTCTATTTGCTTCTCACAAATCATCTCAAGGCCAGTATCAGCCTTTCCCTCTACGTTGCTTTTTAATTAGAATACGAGCATGGTCCTTTTCCATTTGGGTGTTTTTCGATGGCACACATTTTTGGTTTATGTTATCAAACAATGTGAATCTGGTAAACATTTTCTTTTTTGTTTAGTAATTTGCTTTGGCTCTTGCTTAGAAAATATCTGGTAAACCTCTTTGTACAGTGAACAAATAATTTTAGTGACTCTGTTATTGATACAATTATATTTGGATGCAATATGGCAACACTCTGAAAGAGTGTCAAGGGTATGACTGTATAATGATATTACAGAGGAATAAGAATTTGGACCAATTATTAAAACTATACTTATATGACTGCTATAGACTGAATTGTGTCCCTCCTTCCCTAAGACTCATATGTTGAATCCCTGACTTCCAGTGTGATGGTATTAGGAGGTGGGGACTTTGGGGGATACTTAGAGGGGTCAGAAGGTGGTGCCCTCAATGAAATTAGTGTCCTTGTAACTAGAGACACAACAAAGATTAAGATATTCTCTCTCCACAAAATCCATTAATGACCTTGTTAAACAGGCTCCATCACTTCCTGCTACTTTTAACTGTCCTGTGTCTCATGATTCTTCTTAGCTTTTTTCACCCTCTATAAATCATGAATTATGGAGATAATTATACACTGTGAGCAGGAATTTAATTCTAATCTATATTATTAATGAAACACCCTATTATCAGAGTTCTTGCCTCTCTTTAGATACATTTGAGATTGTGCAAGTACTTAATAAAACAACAAACAAAACTATTTAGTTGATGAATTTTGTTGGAAGAATTCAGGGAAAAATTTGTGCAGGTGATGCAGCTGTAGAGGGTAGTTCAGGTGTATTCCAATTCCTTCTTACTAAGATTCTTTTTCTAGTCTTTTGATTTTACATGACTGTGAAACAATTTATTTTTTACTCCATATTTGAAGGAAATAATTTTAGATTCTGTTAAACGTCAGTTCCCACCCCTATGTGTGGAGTTCACTATTTCTTAGAAAATACTGTATATTCATATTTGGTAAATATCTTACTTTTATTTTAATTTCTCTAAGTAGTACCCAAATCAAGTGACTATCATATTCTACTGTATATGTGTTTTTTCTATAGAGGTGGTAGTGCAAAATTTGTGGTTTTCCTAATTTTTAGTATGTGTGCCTAATAAAAATCATTTCATGTCAATTTTTAATTTTTTTTTTCCAAATTAGTTTGCCTATCTTTTTCTAGTCAGGATCCTTTCTCTGGTTTCTTATAGAATCTCTCATCACTTCAAGACTTATTAAGTGGTGACCACAATAACCTTAGCTATTTCTTAATTTTCCACAATAAATATAGCTTCTGAGTCTTATTCTTCTGGGGAATGTATTGCCTTTTAAAATTGCACCAGTCATTTCTATAACCTACCTATATAATTTGCATACTAAATTAATAATACATTCTTAATGGCTTTACATAGCCTCATGACTAGACACAGGACACACAGGCTGAATTTCTATGTGAACAGCAGAGCTAGGGATATTTGTAAAATAGTCCTTCTCAATGGGACCCAGACAGTGTGGCATAAAACCATTCTATTAATGAAGTAAATTTAAACCCAATACAAGATGTACACAGAATTCCACCCTAAGAGCTTTTTTCTAAAACATGATATTAGAAAACGCTAATTATTAGATTTAGACTACCATCTTGCTACGTAAGTGTTATGGGCTGGAAAATTGTGTCTCCCCACATTCATACATTGAAATACTAAACCCCAATATGATGGTTTTTGGAGGTGGATCAATTGGAACAATACTAAGTGATGCTGATAAAATCCTCATGAGTAAGTTCAGTGCCCTTATCAGAAGAGACAAGGGAGAGACGCAGAAAGAATAAGTCTGCCTGCAAACCACAGTGTGAGCCCCACCAGGGAGTCAATCTTCCGGCACCTTCACCTTGAACTTCCCAATCTCCAGAACTGGGAGAAACGGACTGCTGTTGTTTCAGCCATCCAGTCTGTATCTGTTATAGCATCTTGAGCTAAGACAATAAACTTTCAGAGTTTTTACATTATTTCTTTACGTAAAAGAAAATAATTTGTGAGTGGAGTACTTGGTGCAAGAAAAACTGCTGTAGCCCATCTCCTGTATTGATCAAATACCATGCATTTTATATTTAAAGCCATTTACTTCTTACAACTAAAGTTTTTCTTATTGTTTTCATAAATATTTACTGCATATTTGTATGTAACTGAAACATAACATAAAAATTACGGGCTATGGTTAAAAATTTATAAAACTTCTGAAAAAATGGTAAAATTCCCAGTCTTTCTTTATGTTATCTTTCTTTTTGTCTCCCCTTATAGTCCTCCAAATATAGTACTCTTTTTTTCCACTTGTTATGCTATTTTACTTAAAGGAACAAGAGTACATATCAGATAAATACACGCACACACACAATTTATTTTCTACCTTGTTGACATCACTGTTTTATTCCAATTTCCATAAAATGTATTATGTAAAATGGCCAGAATGAAAATATATATTTTATAGTCAAACATTTATTTGACTGTGAAAATAGAAACATTATCAGAATAAAATATAAATAGATAATAAGCTTTACTTGTGTGTGTCTCCATCTTTTCAACTTGATCAGATAGATGGATGGCACTTTAAATAGTGTGTTAAATTGAGAGACTACATTAAATAGGAAAGAACATCATGGAAAATAGGAAAGCCTTTCCTTTAAGAGCTTCGGATATGAAATGTTCTATTCAGACACCAACTAAACCTAAAATGAGATTTTTTTTTTAACTGAAAGAGCTAGAGAGTAATTAAAGGTAATTGGCATGTTATTATTCTTGAAAGGTTCCCTTTTCTGTTCTAAGAATACCAGGGAACAATTGAATAGGTAAAAAGTGACTATAAATTGCCAAATAGATCCTTTGTATAATAATAAATCTTTTTAGACAAAAGATATTTCAAACCCATGAAAAAGAGGGAGATGCACTTGCCTTCCTGGCCTCATGTCTTGCCTGACCACAGTAAAGATACATCAGATTTTGAAATTCACAGAGTTAAAAGCTACCTTAATTGGTTAAGAAGGAATCAAAACTGAATGTGATAAACTCAAGGGAGATCAGTTGGCTGGCAGCATTTGACATGGGGTGAGTAGAAAGTTACTCGATAAATAAAATTGAAAACTGAACAAATGCCTTTATTTAAGGTTGCCTTATGACACATTGATGCTGTTAACATTATTGATCTAATCTGGGGAGCCTTCCATCTTGCCCTTTCTCTATCAAATCCTGCATATTTTTTCCAGAATAGGATCAATACAAATCCTCATTATGAAGCCATTTATTTACTACTCGATTCCTCAATGAACTCTTTTCCACCTATAATCAATAGAGAGGCATAATCTTCCTCTCTCATCTTTCGTTTCTCTGCCCAAGTAAGACTTCCTCAGAGGCTTATATAATTAGTTTAACTTTGGTCTAATTAAAATATAAAATCTACCCATTTTTCTCTCCAAGACATGCTTTTTTTTCCTGTTTCATAAATTTACTGTATTGTACAAAATATTGTTATTTGCACTTTTATTATTCCTTATATTTTGAAGGCTTAATTGTGTGTTTTTCATAGCTTGCTTGTGCCATCTTTCTATGCTTTATTTCTGGAACACTCCAAATACACTTTATTTCAGGGCATCATACTTTGCTAAACAGGAGAGGATATATTGAAGGACTTGAGCAAAACAGTTTACCTCCATGCTGTACAAGGTATAAGGATTTTTTTACATTAAATAAGTCTTTGTACCAGTTACCCTACTTATATCACTTTTATACCACATAGATACAACATTTACTTACTGTTTTATAGCATGTGCTCTTGAGTCATTTTTTTTTTACAGCTTTACTGTGGTATACTGATATATAAAGACTGCACATATTTAATGTATACAATCTGATTAATTTAGATGTATGCAAACACTTTTGATGCTATCACCACAATTAATGTAATAAGCTTATCCATCACCTCCAAAAGTTTCCTTGTGTCATTTTGTTTTTTTGTGTGTGTAGTAAGAATAGTTAACATGAAATCTACCCTCTTAACACATTTAAGTGCACGATACCATACTGTTAACTATAGGCACTTTACCATATAGCAGATATCTAGTACATGCTAATCTTGTATAACTGTAAGTTTATACTTATCGAACAATGTAAATACCTAGGAAGATGGCTGCTCTGATCTTCCTGGCAATTTGTGGTTTAACCGAGAGACCTTGTCTGGGGAGATAACTATAAAATGAACATTATTATTTCTAATCTAACTTAACTAGATGAAAAGCTACATGTCTATTCCTCAGGGTATGTGAAGAGGCTTTCAGGCTTTTTGCAGACACACATGGAAATCCAAGGAGGTTTAATTTCTCCATACCAGTTATGGTTTATTCTAGGAATGTTTTAGGTTGCTCTGTCACTTGAAAATCAATCAATGAGAATAATGAAGAAATGTCAAATCTTAAGGTCATTTCAAAACACGGAGAAAATCATTTAATAAAATTCAAACTCTACAATAAAAATCTCTTAACAAACCAAGATATATAAAACTATCTTAATCTAATAAAATCCACCTACTAGAAAACTTAGTCAATATTGCAAGCACAATCTTAGGCAATGCAATAGAATGAGGATAAAAATTAAAAAGATGGAAATTGGAAACTAATAGCAGCGCCCCTCTGCCCAGTGGCTAATACACACACACATATCTATTTGGATGTATTTAACAACTCTATAACATAGACCACCTACACATTACACACTCACACGTTATTTTTCTACATTAATATGTATTGTATTATCTTATAGTAACTGTTTATTTTTAGAAGAATCACTAATTGTAATCAAATATAGAGCAGATAAATTAATTATCTGCCCTGGAGTTTGTTTCACTTGACATTTATCCACAGAGAAGTAATTCCTCCAGGAAGAAATGCAATGCAAGAGAAAAATAACACTCAGTTATGGAAGTTGCAATTGCTCACATAATTTTGGAACATTCTAGGTAAATTATGATTTACTAAAACATGTATCACTTATATGATGAATGAAAAGCTCAAGGGAAAATGTTTTGGCTGACAAGGGACCATATCAGACTTGAACTACTATGCATTTTATTGCTTCACATAAGAATCTTATTCCTAACCCAAGAGAGAGAGAGAAAAAAAAAAAAGGAAAGCTAAAGAAAAAGGCACAGGCCTACATTTGAAAGTAAAATACTGTTATATAATCACAGCTAGAAAAACAAGTGGAAACCCATGTGTGATTTCAGATAATTGTACACTTTTATACACCGTGCTCCCTGTTGCCAGTTGCTGAGAGGTTTAGAGGCAGATACAACACCTAAATGAAGAGATGCTACTGTGGTTATGGTTAAGTGCCTTTTATAATTAAATGAGAAAGTAAATAGTTCCTCATTTTTTAAAAATATGAACTTCATAGGTCTATGTGTGAACATGTGTAAATAAACTGACAGCTACAGATTAAAATGTTTCTAGAACTATTTTACTTTCAAAAGACTGCAAACATTAATTTTATGTTTAATCCCTTATAATGAAAACAAAGGCAATTTGAGACACAATTCACTTTAAAAAATATCTTTGTAAATGACGTTTACTATTGACAGTAAATGCAAACCATGCAATGAATAGTGGTTATTGAGAACACCATATAGATAACATGTTTTTAAAAAATTATTCTCTAAGGGAACAATTCTTTACATGAAAACAAGGTATTTTAACGAAGGCAAATGTGGGTCTTTGAATATTAC
This sequence comes from Hipposideros armiger, assembly GCF_001890085.2. Lineage (NCBI taxonomy): Eukaryota > Metazoa > Chordata > Mammalia > Chiroptera > Hipposideridae > Hipposideros > Hipposideros armiger. The sequence continues at coordinate 481,212 of NW_017731351.1, forward strand.
TTTATTAATAGTCAACTGACAGGAAGTTCATGACAGCTGCTGGGAGAAGAAAAGGTGCGCTTACAACTAGTATTTGATGTGATCAGTGTATCTCATACTTATACTCAAAGATACGCAGCAGTTTTTCAAGGGAAAGTATGAGATTTCCACCCTTTCCATTTGCCTTTATTTTTCAGTCATTTTGGCATATTTGCATGATAGCTTCTCTATGTCATGTTTCTTTTAAAATTGTAAACAGATCTTAACTGTGTAAAACACTGTCTTTGACCTTTGGGATGGGAATACTAGATAGACTGCACCTTCCACTAACAGGGGATGCACAGAAAGACCCAAGCCACTGACAGAGTTTACCCGGCACTAACTTAGGGAGACACAGAAAGCAAATGGACAGCAGATTCTGTGGTTGGCGGATTTGGGATTAAATCCAGCATAGCCATACATGAATGCTCTCCATTAGACATAGTATAGTAGATAACCTATGCTAGTTTCAGCTAATCCTTCATTTAGCCCTTCATTCAATTTAATGCAAATCCTTGTTTTCCATCTGCCTAACTACCTTCCTTTCATTATGAGTAACTACTCTGTTCAGACATTACTCTCCGATGTGGGAGATACAATTTTATATATATATATATATATATATATATATATATATATATATATATATATATATATATATATATATATGAAACTACATTCACTCAGCAACAACTGAATGTTAGAGCCACTTTATAAAGAATGGGAAGAGATGGATTGCAGGAGTAGAAATTATGATGAGATGTTTATTTGGCATTCAACTTCTAATGTTTAGTGGGCATTATTTTTATCAAAATGTGGATATCATAAGAGAGGGCATATATTTGAGGACAATTAAGTTGATATATAGTATTAAAGTTTAATGAATCTCAATTAATCACTATAATAAAGATGAGAAAGTTCCCAAAAATGAAGTCAAAAGGTGTGGATACTGACATAAAGGAAAATGAGAAGAGTGTAAAGTCTGGGAAGTCAGTGAAGAAATAATTATAGGGAGAGAGTGATATATTTTGCTAAATATTGTAGAGACTTTGAAAACAACAAAAAGTAAAATTTCGCTAGTAAATTTCGTAAAAGGGAGAGTGTTGGCAATCTTAGCAATAGTTGTTTTAGTGAAGTAGCAAATAATATGTTTTAAAAAAATTAGAAGAACTAGTAGAGACAGTGTATATAGAAAACCCCTCTGAATAAACATTAGAGCAGGGAATCTGGTTAACGCTTCTGGGCTACAGAGAGACATAGGGTCAGAGGAGAGTAAAATGTACCATTCAGAATTAAGAGAGAATAATTTGTGGAGGAAGTTCTAAACTGGAGCAAGGGAGTATATGATCCAATACATAACTGGGAGGGTACGCTTGGATTACAGCAAGGATAGCGAATCTATTGTAACAAGAAGAAAGCCAATGTGTGGGGGGTGGGGGTGGGGAGGACAGCGGTCAAGTGCATGGTAGATATGTGGGTAAGAATATTAGGAAGTTCTCTTCTAAATGCTCCTGTCAGTAAATTATATGAATTGTCTATAAAGAGTTAGGATGACTGTGAATAGTACTGAAGGTTTGAGTTGAGGGCAGGGTGTAGGGTGGTTTTCTATCTCCTCACACTACCGGGGAGGGAAATTATATGAGAGAAACGATCAGAGAAATAGAAATGGATAACTGGGCATTTTTTTAAGGTTCACTCGATATTATCTGAGAAGAAAAAATATCTCTAATTTTTTAGAAAGCATATTTCAGTTATCTAACAGATACGTTATCTCTCTCTAGGTTCCTGATAGGGTCTCTGTTATGGTCAGAATTAACTCATACTCTGATTTTTGCTGGTTAAAACTGGGTGCTACTGAGATAGAGATGGCAGCGCTAGTTTTGGCCAATTTGAAGTCATCAGACTCATTTTATAATCTAAATGTGTATTTTATGCTGTCATAAATCAGTAACCCTTACTAAGTGGCAAACCAGTAAACATAAGTTAAAAGATTATATTGTGCACTTTAAATAAATCCTGGTGTTGTTTAATGAGTTCTGAAACAACAAAAAACCCAAGAATGATACATAATAACAGTTACTTGTTTGATGAACATGCCAGGAACTTCATAAAGCCTATTTATAATCTCATAGATTTTTAAAGGGAGTCGATATTAACACTACTTTATAAGAATGAAATCTGAAATTCAAATTAAGCAATTTAATCAAATTTATATAGATGGCAAGTTTCAGAGCCAGAGCCAAATATAAGTCTGACTGAAACCAGTAACTATGTTTTAAATACATTAGCTACCAATCACATGACTTGCCTATTAAAATAACAAGACATTATTCATAAATATGCATTAATTGGTTAAAATATGACACAAATAGTTTGTTTTTATTTGTAAGGATCATAAAAGTCATATAGCATTTTTTTACCTGCATCCTTGAAAACAGTTTATTCTTTGAAAATAGTATTACTTCTCCTTCAACATGTTTATGCTTTTAATTTAATACTAATACAACATTTTTAACCTTAACAATTTAAATACTGTAGGAGTGGAATCCCAATTGATAAAATTTTATTATTCAATCAGTACGATATTGAGATCCTCTATTCTCCACAAAGCAATCTCTAACAGGTTGTTACAGAAAACTGTTCTTTTGAGTGAAATGTTTTCAAGTTTCCTCAGTGAAGTAGACATTGCAAAGGTATATTTAAACTCTACATGGTGAACTCAAGTCACAGAGGTAAAGAGAAACTATTGTATTTGCTTTGAGCAGCCACACATTGTAATAAAGGAGACCAGATGCAATTCAAATCTAACTTCATTGGAGGATAACCGCAGGCAGTCTTGTTTGTATTTCTTGTAATTTGGATCTGGCTATTGGAAAGTCATTTAGCTTTGCCTCAGAGCACCCACTAACCTCAGACCAAAGGGCATAAACAGTGTTATATGAGGATTAGCCTCCGGAGACCAGACATACCACGTATGTGCAATTGCACAGTGCTGATGACTCATAGAAAGAAAAAAAATGGCTCTCTCAGAAGGAGTGAGGTGTGAAAATATTACCTAAACTAAGAATAACCATTCTTAGGTTAGCGAATGAGCTGAAGGCAGTCAAATTCGGCTGTATTTCATATAGACTTTTAATGTAGTTTTTCTTTATAACAGAGCTTCTTTTCCTCTATTTGATTGTAAATAGTTTGATTAATAGGTCAGTTACATTTGTCTGTGTATTCCTCACAGAAGCAACCAAGGCGCATTGTACATGAATAAAAAACCATTAATATTTTGAAGTTGAATTATATTTAGGAGTAGTTCAAAGGTATTTTTTATGGGTAAGTGAAAATAATACCACTACATAAAATACTACCGAAGCACTTCTTGATAATAAAATCATGAGATACCTTTAGCCAAAGTAAGAACTAATATTTGGAGTAAACAATAATAAGGTAAGTTGAAATTTGGAATTTGATAGAAAATGGAGATTACTTTTTAGGTCTAAATATTGAAGGATTGATCTGTATGGAACATTGCGGTGTAAAATTACTTGTAATATGTTTATTAAATATTCTAGTTATTTAATCTAAGACACTAAAATGTTTGACAATTAGAAAATGCACAAGTGAGAGATTAAATACATCCTAAGAATATAGAAATAGCTATATGTCTCAGCTTAATACACGGAATCATATAGTAAACATAAGCAGGTCATTTTTTATTTTTATCAAAAATTTTTGTTTATCACTATAAAGGTGTAGTCAAGTTCTACTACTTGTTTATTACTATCAAGCCTGTAACTTCATAAATTAAGTTATGTCTGTAGTGGATGGAAATATGCCTTATTCCAATGTAAAATTGTGATGTGACTACATTTTATCTTGAGCATTTCCTTATTTCCTTGTTAAGATTTTTCTATACTGTTCAAATAAGCCTTATTTCCACAAATCACTACTTTATGTAATGATGAATTTTTGTGAGGCCAATTTAAATGGTGCTAATACTTGTAAGTCAGACTGAAAAGGTAGTTAATAATTGAGGTGAGAAAGGGGAACTCTTATACACATCATACAACTGTTCCTTTATTATGCAACAGGGTAGAATGTATACAAAACAAATTTGGTTTAAGACCAAAGTTGTCTTTCCTTGAAAAGTTAAGACAGGTAAATTCCCTGTGCTTCCTGAAACATAAAAGTGGTATTTCTATGCAAATTAGCTCAGAGTCTGAAATGAAAGACACAACTCTGACATCTTGAGTCATCATGGCCAACTTTTCTCTACACAGCTGGGAGAGCTCTTGATCACCTACATCATCCCACCTGGATCCCCATCCAAACGTTCAGAGTCAGGCTCACTGAGGTCATTGTCAATGCGTCTATCTTTTATTAAGAACCCATGATGATTTGTATGCACAACTGAGTTGGAGAACATTGTTTAAAAAAACCCAAAGCGCTCACATTACCATGGCTAAGGTAAGATAATTCTGACATGGTGCCTAGACATTTAAACTTAGAATAATGAAAACTGGGTTTTAGGGTACTTGCTATCATATGCCTTGTACCATATTGAGAGAAATATTTTACCTTCTATTATTCACAGTTTTCTTCTCAATAAAACTGTAATGAGCATTTGTATTTTAGGGGGTATTTGAGTTTTTGAGGTAATCAAATGTGGCAATACATGCAAAAATAATGCAGACATTCCGTAAAACATTTTATACAGTATGGTGTTAGTAATCTATTTTTAATTGATAGTTGTGCTATAAAAATCTATCAATTACTTTTAATAGCAAGAATGGGATTCCAAGGAGCTTTTTTGTTGTTTTTTAATGGGATTCCACTTACATATAAAGGTTCAGTAACACAATACTTTTAAAAATGTTTTACCCTCCTATTAAAGAATATGTCTAGAAGTATCCCTCAGACTGAAAGTTTATTTATAAGTTTCCTGGGTTAATGGTGCCTCTTTCAGATGACTATGACATTATACAGTATTTGTGATTGCTAAGCAATATTAATGAAATTATGCAAATCTTCTATTAACTTAATAGGCATTTTATCTGAACAATTGCCCAGGTGTTACCGCTGTTGCTATCTTATTAAATATTTAATGCCACCTATTAAATCCTTTACTAAGTCAAATAATATGCTTACCTAAATTAATATTTAATATAATACTAATAAATAGAAGATATAAAACAGAAAAAAGAACATTTTAGAATAAAAAGACTTTGCGGTTTCCCTCTTATTACTTGATAAAATTTAGGTTATAGTCTCAAGAAAACGTTATGTTTTTCCTTCTTCTCCACCAGCTACTAAACGAACCAATTTATTTTTGAAATAGGCCCCAGGGGCAGACTGTTTGGTGACTGTAATGGGGATATCTGACTGGCCACTCAAGGAAATTGCTATGGACTTTTAATCTTATTTTGATTAAGTTCTGTGTAGATGGTGTCTGCCAGGCTGGCACTGAGATTACTATTTCTGAGCTCCTTTGGCTGCTACTGGACCTAGACTCTCAATTTTTTCCCTACATTTTCAAGGTTATGTTGAAACAATATTACCTATTTCTGATAAATAGTATAGATTTAGGTTTTAAATTGTTTTAGGAACTATAATGTTAATAAAGACGTCATGTTTAACAAGTCATGAGTTTATGAAGGTCACTTTTTTGGGGGAAGAGTTTCAGGTGGAAAAGAAAATAGAAAAGAACTACTATTCAGTGGAAAAATACATCTTCATGTGTTTGAAGTTACAAAATAATAATTTTATAAGGAAATCAAATAGTTTAAAATAAATAATCAAAGGGATATTTAGTATAAGAGAAGCATGGATATGGATAAACTATAGGAGGTTTATTTTTTAATTTGTTTCAAGTAAAAATCTAATCAAAATAAGGAAAAGTGGTTGTGTTCTATCTGATCCTGTAGTGAATGTACACTGTTAAATACCTCCCCATCAATCCATTCCCCTTCGCTTCTTCTAAATGAAATCCCGATGTGATGAAAGTATCTACCCTCCAACACCCCCCACCCCAATGTAGCCCAGGTGAATAGGGAATCTTATCCCACCCCAAAGGTCAGATAAGGGTCTGCATGTTCAACCAACCAGGGTAAGCCCTTTCCCACTGTTAGCCCAGAGATTTCATAGAAAACCTAGGCTTACATCATATAGTTCATGACACTGCTTCCAGACTGATATTCATTCATGGTGGGCAGATGTCTGAATCTGGCCTAATACGATTCAAGAGAGGTTTTCAGGTCAAGATGGCAGAGTAGGTAAACACGGTGCTCACCTTCTCTCAGGACCACATCAATTACAACTAAACCAAAGAACAACCATCATTGAGAATTGTCTGAAGTCTAGCTGAACCTACAACCTACAACTATGGACATACAGGAGAAGCCACCTGGATAGGAGGGTCAGAGATGCGGACCACGCTGGTCCCACACCCAAGTGTGACCATTAAAAATCAGGAGGGATATCTCCACTGTGGTGGTCCCTCTCAGAGGAGTAAGGAGTCCCAGCCCCTCCCCAGCCCTCGGGGAAGAAGTCCCCATAACTTTAGATTGTGAAAAACAGCAGAGACTGTGGCTGAGATGGAGGGCACCTGCACTCCTTGGTGCTACCTTTAAAGGGTTCATGCAGGGACTTATTCACTGATGAACTCACTTGCTCTGAGCTCCAGTGTCGGGGGCAGCAGCTCAAATGGTGCCAGGGACATATGGAAAGGAACTGAGTTGTCTGGCTGAGGTTGAGGGCTGGAGGGGCAGCTTTCTCATAAATGGAGCAGCTGGCAGAAGCCATTGTTTCTTTGTGGAGCCCTCCCCCTCCCTGCATGCAGGCGCCATATCTGAGTCTCCATCAAACTGGCTGCCCTAGTGATTCCCTGAGACCATGCCCCACCCAACTTTTTGGCATACCCAAGCCACGTCCAGTGGCTTTCCATAAATGTCCTGCCTTGGCTCATGCTGCACACTTTCCTAAATTCTCTGAAAGGTTCACAAAACCCAAACAAGCAGCATCTGTGTTTAGCATGACCTGTGCGTCTGGCTGAGCATCCTTTAGCCCGGAACTAGTGACAGCCAGCCTTGGTTCACAACATGGCCTCTCAAGGCACCTCCAAGGACACCTTCTACATAAGACCACTCTACTAAGATCAGGAGGCATAGCAGCCCTACACGGAAACAAAAACGGGGAGGCAGCCAAAATGGGGAATGAAAGAAACATGTCCCAAATAAAAGAATAGAACAAAGCTCCAGAAAATGACCTAAAGAAAATGGAGACAAGCAATCGACCAGATGCAATGTTCCAAACACTGGTTATAAGGGTGCACAGTGATCTCAGGGAGAACTTTGACAAAGAGATAGGAAACATACAAAAGGAGATAGAAAACACAAAATAAGAACCAGTCAGAAATAAAGAATACAATAACTGAAATGAAGACTACATTAGAGGGAATCACAGCAGATTAGATGAAGCAGAGGATTGAATCAGAAGTTTGTAAGACAAAGTAGAAGAAAACATCCAATCAGAATAGCAAAATGAAAAAAAAATCCAAAAACATTAGGAGAGTTTAAGGGTCCTGGGAGACAGTCTCAAGCATACCAACATTCACATCATCGGGGTACCAGAAGGAGGAGAGAGAGAGCAAGGAATTGAAAACCTATTTGATGAAATAATGACTGTAAACTTTCCTAACCTGGCAAAGGAAACAGATATCAAGCCCAGGAAGTGCAGAGTCCCAAACGTGATGACTCCAAACAGGCCCCACCAAGACACATCATAATTAAAATGCCAAAGGCTAAAGACAAAGAGTGAATCTTAAAAGCAGCAAGAGAAAAGCAGTTAGTCACTTACAAGGGAGCTTCCATAACACTACTACTGATTTCTCAACAGAAACTGCAGGCCAGAAGGAATTAGAACAAAATATTCAAAGTGGTGAAAAGGAAGGACCTACAATCAAGATTACTCTAGTCAGCAAAGCTATCATTTAGAATCAAAGAACAGATAAACAACTTCCCAGACAAGAAAACGCTAAAGAAGTTCCTCACCACCAAACCCCAGTATTGCAAAAAGTGTTATAGAGACTTCTTTATGATAATAATAAATAATAATAACATGGCAATAACTATATATCTATCAATAATTACCTTCAATGTAAATCTATTAAATGCATTAATCAAAAGATAGGGTGGCTGAATGGATAACAAAACAAGACCCTTACATATGCTGCCAAAAACAGACTCACTTCAGATCAAAACCAGACTGAAAGTAAAGGCATGGGAAAAAAGGTATTTCATGAAAATGAAAATGACAGGAAAAAACAAACAAAAACTGTGGTAGCAATACTTATACTAGACAAAATAGACTTTAAAACCAAGGCTATATAACAACTGACAAAGAAGGACCCAGCAATGCTACTTCTTTGTGGTTATACAAAGAAACTAAAATGCTACTTTGAGGGGACATGTGCATCCGTATGTTCATCACAGCACTGTTTACAATGGCTAAGATGTGCAGGCAGCCTGGGTGTCTGTCGATGGATAAATGGATATAGAGGAGCAGGTACATGTATACAATGAACTATTGCTGGGCATGGAAGGGAACAGGTGCTTGCCATCTGCGGTGGCATCAATGGACTTGAAAGGTATTGTGCTGAGTGGTGTATGTCAGACAATGAAAGACAGATGCAATGTAATTTGCTTATATGTGGAATCTAAAGAACAAAAACAATTTCTAAAAAGAGTAAAAAAAAATTTCATAGAGACAAAGAACATTTTGATGGTTTCCAGATGTGAGGGGGGTTGGGAATTGGCAAAAATAGGAAAGGGATTAAGAAGTACAAATTGGTTATTACAAAGTAGTCATGAGGATGTAGGGTATAGTATAAGGAATATAGACAATAATATTGTAATAACTGCATGGTGTCAAATGGGTACTAGATTTATTGGGGTGATAGTGGGGGGGGTAGGAGGCCGGATGAAAAAGGTGATGACATTAAGTACAAATTGGTAGTTATAAAATAGTCATGGGGATGTAGAGTAAAGCACAGGGAACACAGTCAATAATATGGTAATAACTATGTATATGCCAGGTGGGTACTAGACTGGTCAGGGGGGACCCTTCTTATATAAATGCCTAACCACTGTGCTGTACACCTGAAATATAAAATAATATTGAATGCCAACTGTAATTGAAAAATCATAAAAAAGGACGGAAATGTGAAAGGAAATAAGAATTTCAAGTCTCCAGGTATAAAACAAATAAGTCATGGGGATGTAATGTACAGCATGGAGAAGACAGTCCACAATGTTTTGATAACGTGGGGAGGTGTCAGATGGTTGCTGGGCTTATGGTGATCACTTTTTAGGTATGTAAATGTTGAATAACTATTGTGTACACCTGAAACTAATATAATATTGTCTGTTAGCTATATTTTAATAAAAATCTTAAAAAAAAAGACTCAAGATCTGGACTTGTGTTCCTTAGATCACACACATTTCCTGTCTCCATTCCATATGTGAATCACAAAGCACACTGTGCCAGTTCCTTTTATGAGCAAGGACGAAGGAAAACAATGCCTTAATATGAACACCTTCCTTTCTCAGACATGACATGAGCCTTTCTTTATTGCTAAAGCCAATTAAGAGTCAGGATTTCTCTTGCCTGCTTTGAAAGCATTTCAATATTTCTGGTTTTATATTCCTTGTCAGGTTTATCTGTGGCTTAGAATAAAACTCAGCTCTCTGGTGGGAAAGTTGTGTTCAACAGAGGTGAGATCTGATCCCTGTAGCTGTCAGGCATTCCAGTGGACCCAGGTAGCCAGGATCTTCAGGTCCCTGATTTCCAGGCATGAGCAGTGTGCTCTATTCTATTAACAACTACTATTATATTAACTTTGATGAAAGCAGTCCAGTTGAAAATGGTAGTAACATGCTCGTCTAGGACCTGATTTATACATTCAGAGCAATTCAGTGGGTCATAGGTTAGTGGGTAGAAGTATTCTAGCCTCTTCAAATACAACAATTTTAATTATTGCGCTTACAACCTACTATTTTCCTGCTATACACTTATGTATTCATTCAGAATTTGGTGAGGTCTGAAAATAGTTCACAGCTCTACAGGAATAGGCGGCATAAGATGTGAATTCGTCTCCTCATAAACCTTCAATAGTCAATATTTTGCTTGAATTTTTTGAACCCACTAACTTTGTATAAAATTAATGAAAAATTCTATAATATACTTAAATGTAATCATATTATTTTCATTTGTGGGACATCCTTTTTATAACAGCAGGTATACTATTTATATATTACCCTATGATTTATTTTCTAATTCTCCAAATTAGTTTAAACCACTGTTAAATTATGTACTTGCTTCTTAAAAGCTCTTTCCAAATTACCTTTAAGGGGGATTATTCCTAAGGAGATACATTAATTAATATGAGACTAGCTGGTTATTAGTTACTGACATTCTCATCAAAACTTTATATGAATTCATATGAGTACACAGGAAAGTCCTATTTTCAATCAATGGGTAGCTGTGGAACTCAAAGCAAAAAGTTTCTTTTTTTTAATTTTTATTTTCCCTGCAGAGCTATTTTTAAAAACTGTATAAGAACATTTTTCAAATTGATTTGCATATAACTTTTAATAGATTGAATATAATGTATACTACTAATTTAAATGCATCAAGACAGATGAAAATCTCAAAAACACAAGTACTAAGTCCTCAGAGCTAAGTTTTGAAAGGAAATGTCCACATTAGGAAGTAGAAGTAGTCATTCATATCACTTCCATTTTGCTCCATGTGTTTCCTCCTAGTCTCCGGATTACCTAATTTTCTCATTGCATAATAGTCCCAAGGAGTTACTTACAATGTATGTTGTTTTTTTCCTTTTTTAACTTAAATGTATAATTTGTTTTTAATTAATTTCAAAATTTCAATTTAATTAAACATATGAGAAGTGACATTCTATACATGAACACATCGGTAACACCTTTCTATACATTTTTTTTAACTCCAATTCTTTATAAAGAAGTGGTTACTTACATTTTCTCAACATGGAAACAACCAAAGTGTTCTTGATAGATGGTTAGATAAAGATGCGCTATATACACACAATGGAATACTACTCTGCCATAAGAAAAGATGAAACACTGCCATTTGGGACAACATGGATGGATCTTGAGATTATTGTGCTAAGCAAAATAAGTCAGACAGAAAAAGTCGAGAGCCATATAATTTCATTGATATGTGGGACATAAAACTGAAAGCAACAAAGGAACAAGACAAGCAAAGAAACAAAAACTCATAGACAACAGTTTAGTGGTTATACGAGGGTAAGGGGGAGAGGTGGGTAAGTGAGGGTAAATGGGGTCAAATATATGGTGATGGAAGGGGAACTGACTCTGGGTGGTGAACACACAATGTGATATATAGATTATGTATTACAGAACTGTACACCTGAAACCTATGTAATTTTACAAAGCATTGTCACCTCAATAAATCTTAATGTAAAAAAAAATGAATTCAAGTAACAATAATTTATTGGGTTGTTGGAAATGTCATGACGTATTTTTTCTGTTTTTCGTTGCAAAAATGTGTCATGACTTTTCCGACAACCCAATATAATCTAAATATGATGAATTGTTCCTCTTAGAGCAAGAATGATAATAAACTTATTTAAAAAAGAAAGACAGAAAAGAAAAAAAAAAGAAATCTTCCCAGGGCTGCAAGGATGCACATGACTGCAAAGGCATATCCAGTGTCTGGATGTACATTCTGAAGCCTGGAATGTCAGCACAGTCATGCGTTATTCCTTCTGCAAACACTGTACTGCAAACATGAATGAAGCCTTTCCTTTGGTTCCTGTTAACTTAGCTGGGGTACGATGGACCCCTTAAAGAATTCCCGGGGACCTATATACCAAGGGAGAACTAAAGAGGCATAGACATAGGAAATATATATATCCACCTGCATGTGTATGCATGCATGCACTTTTGCATGTGATATAAATCCCTTATGCCTTATAAGCTATCCATAGCTCCATCCAAAGGACTTTAAAGAACTGTATATTTTTAAAGTTCTATCTCTGTGTTCACTACCCCATAGCTTCTGGTCTTCATTATTATGAGAACCACCAATTTAACACTGTAGAAACTTTTGCTTTCGCCTATGCTCATAAACATACTTTAGGATGTCTTGACAAACACCAAAATACAATTTTTTCCCTCTACCTCTCTCATATAATTTGTGTGTGTGTGCAAAGGGGGCAGTCTGTGGATTACAGCTTCAATACATTTTGGTGGGTATTACTCAAATGTTATGAGTTAATAGAAAACAGGGACCACAATAAAAGTTCTGATCTTTCAGGAATAAAAGGGTGTTTTGTCACTAAATTGACCAAAAAAGTTGTCTGAGGTAAAGCAAACATGAAATGTTTGGTAGAGGAAAGGAGACTTAACCATCGGTGATTACCTGTTGTGGAGGAGCAAACGAGGCAGAGGCAACTGCTTCCACCCCTTCCTTTCTCTGAGGAGATATTTACATTGTCTTCTTTCCTCTTTCTTTCACTCATGTTCATAGAATGCATGCGAAGCATTTACAATTTCAGCCAGAGTTTACAGTATAAGGAAATAGGAAAATGGAAGAGGTGAGAAAGGAAGTTATGTTATGTCATTTACGTTGAAAAGGAATTTACTAGACTTAAAGGTGAATTCACGCCTGGTGTGATTTGGCATTTTCTCCTCTGAGAAATGACTGGGTGAGATTATGATTTTGTAAAGAAGAGTTTAATTGTGTTATGTGCAATTGTTTGTCTGAAGGAGAATATGTGTTCTCTCAGGACAAGAGGGCACCATGAGAAAGAAGGAAATCCTGCCTTTTGTGACAACCTGGATAGAGCTTAAGTCCATTACGCCAGCTCTTTGTTTGATGTAGGAGTCCCAAAATAGGGCCCTGTCTTTTCGAAGCTGTCTGTGAGTAGACGTTCCTCTTCCCGCCACCTGGAGGCTAAAACGTGGGACCAGCGACTTTAGTACGGCTGGTTAGCCCCTCACTCCTGGGTCTGTTACTTTCAGTGGTAAGAAACAAGCAGAGTCTGAAATTATTCAGAGAGATTTTGAACTCTTCGGAAGTTGAAACCCCAAGTGACAAGGTGAGGCAGAGCCCAGCAGCATTACTGGAAATGTGTGTACGTGTGGGCGATGCTGGCCGTGGCTCGTGCCAAGGGACCGTGCTGATGGGCCAAAGGCCACATCAAAAACAGACCTTTTCCTGACACTGGCTGGGACTTGCTCTCTGACTCCCGCCTCAGCCTGCTTCTGCTTTCTGTGGTCAATTCCAAGAGCTGTCTTATGCCTTTCCAATACGTTTTTTGTTTTCCTTCCTTAAAACTACAAATAAATTATACATTTTCAAACAATAACCCTAATCTAAATAATGGTCCAATACATTGCTAAAACACTGGATTAGATGCATTTAAATTGTTCCCCTTGCTGTAGGAATTTTTTAAGTCTTTCATATAGTAATACATTGCAAAATCTCCAGTTGAGGCAGTGCACAACACACTGTAAGGGATATAATTACCCAATGACTTTTTTTTTTTTTTTTAGCTGAGCCATCCTGCCATCTGTTGGCAGCTCAGTGGCAGCTCAGCTCGGGCCGGGGATCGAACCGGCCACCCTGTTGCTCTGAGCTCAGACTCTTGAGTGAGCTCTTAACTAACTGAGCCACTCAGCCAGCCTCCACTAACTCTTTAAGTCTAAAAAAGATGTATTTATCAGTGTACAGGCATAGCTTGTTTTATTGCACATTGCTTTTCTGTGCTTCACAGATACTGTGTTTTCATCAGCATTAGGCAAAGCCCTCCACCAGTAAAAGGACTATGACTCGCTGAAGGCTGAGGTGATGGTCAGCATTTTAAGCAATATTTGTAATTGAAGTATGTCCTCTGCTTTTTTAGATATAATATAATGCTATTACACACAATAGACTACAGTATAGTGCAAACATAACTTTTAAATGCACTGGGGAACAAAATAAATCATGTGACTTGCTTTACTGTGATATTTGCTTTATTGCGGTGGGCTGGAACAGAATCTTAGACTATCTCCAAGGTACGCCTGCATAGTTTTATGATTATCAAAGCCCAAAACAAAATTAAGCTCTTATATAAAACAAGGAAGTTTAAACATCTTTATTACCCTATTCCCATCTCTCATGCTACTTCTTTATGGATATTCTTGTTTTTAATTTATCATTTAATATTTAAAAATCTTCCCTGCCAAGAAATTCTCATATTGAGAATAGTTTGCAACCATACATATATCTATTATTTTTCACTTGCATGGTTTTTAGAAATAAAAATACACTTCCTGTAACTTTATAAAAAGAGTTGTTTCACAAGTTTTTTGTGTTGGTTATCTCAGGGATCGTCATGGTATCTTTAAGCCCATATTCAAGATGCACTGACGGGTAAATATTCTAAGCCTTTGATAGCTGAGAATAACTTTACATCATTTTCATGTATATACTAACGTACATACTATTCTTTAAGTTCTGTGTGATAATTCTATGATTTAAACTTAGACTGTTGCTCGTGTCTGCTGAATTGTTACTATATTTTCTGCTGTCCATGGCAATATGCTGATCCTCCCTCTCGCTCATAGCCCATAAATAAAAAGAATTTCATATTGGAATAGCTAGAATTCATTAGCTTCTTCATTAAATTGTGTCTGAATGTAGTCTCTAAATTATTTCAGAGAATAAGAAGGCATACTTAAAAGGATCTGATTAGTGCAAGTGTATATTGTAGATTATTTTTTTAAATCCCAATGATATTTTGTGTCAGTCAACCCAATCACAATACATCAGAGGCATAAGAAACAAAACTACAATTCATTATTTTACAGAATCTTTGAATATAAAACTAATGAAGTTTCATTACTAAAAAACTGAAAAACGCGCTCTCATCAATAATATTGCAAGTAACTCAACTGCTTAACTACAACAGCTATTGTGGTCTTGATGTATTTTCTTATTTTATTTATATCATAGGTTAAAATAAACATATTGCCTGACATTCTTTTTTATAATAATCTACCTAAAACATATCATACAATTAAATACCCATTTCAAACTTAGCCTATGGAAAATAAAACTATTCATCTTTCCTACCCCCTAACCCCCAAGTTGCTCGTCCCAAATCCATACCTGTGTTGGTAATTCCAACTCATTTCCTCCCATTGTTCAGACCAAAATACTGGCAGTATCATTGATATTTTTTTTCTAATATATAAGATTATTATGGTTCTAGTTTGAACAAAATGGCTCCAGGTTATGCTTGTCACCTCATTATAATTACATATAGCCCCCTTCCACCACTCTTCAGCATGTCCCAGTTTGCACAATGGATTATATCATCACCTTATTCATAATGCATATATGATGCCCTGGAAAGCCCTTCAAGAATGCTTTCAAGGTACAGTGTGAATCGGCCATTTCTCCTTCTCCCCACCTCTTCTGCCTGGTCCAAGCCATAGTCATCCCACACTAGGAACAGTTTACATAATAGTTTCCTCACTAATCTCTCTGCTTCTCTTTTGCAAAACTACAGTCTATTTTACACAGCAGTCATAGGTGGCAGTGCTAAATCTTTAAACAGGTTTTTACTTTTCTGTTCATCACCTCTAATCTAATAAAAAAGCAAAATCTTTGCCACTTCCTAAGAAGCCCTATGTGCCGTTAACCTCTACTATTAATACCTCTGACCTCATCCTCTCTGTTCTATCACATGGGCATACTTACTGGGACATCCCAGGTACGTTCCCACCATGAGGTCCCACGAGATGTTTCACCTCCCGGGAAAAATCTTGCCTTAATTATGTTCCTGGCTCACTCTCTCTTAAGCATTCATTGTATTCAAATGGTACCACATAGTGAGACCTTCAACTACCATCTTGTTCAAAATCCAACACCCTTTCCTCACAGAACTGCTCATCATCCTTAGCTGCCTCATTTTTTTTTTATGGTAGAATTTAGCGGCATCTAGCATAAAACATAGTATACTTTATGATACTATTTATTGTCTTTCTCACAATACAAGAATGTAAACTCAATGAAATTGATACAATTTAAGTGTTTTATTCATGCTTTTACCCTGTTTCTATTAATGAACGTTGCACATAGTAGATACTCAATAAATCTTTGTGGAATGAAGAAAAGATTATCCTATATTTGATGATGGACATGCATATATCTGATCAAGAAGCCATAATTTATTTATCCATCTGCCTAAATTTGCATACATTTGCAAGTAAAAATATAATTGTCATAAAACATATATACACACCTATGTATAAAATATATGTGTATATATTTATGCATTTAATGAAAATGGCATAATATACAGAGGGTGCAAAAAAAGTATACATATTTTGAGAAAGGAAAAAACTGTACTAAAATTATAATACTCGGTATATACTGATAACAAAAGATGAATACAAGTCATGTGTACACATTTTTTGGTACCCTCGGTATACACAGAAGCTCTTATCTAATAATATTTATAACTACTTTTGTGTTTTTGTATTATGTAATATATATGATTTTACAGCTAATATCCTGGATATCCATAAAACCTCAGTAAATAGGTACTAATATTGAATAACTGACTTTACAAAATAGTAGCAAAATACCTTTCCCTAACAATATACTGCAGAAAAATTCTGAAGAACTCTTTTAAATTTATGGGATAACAGCTATAATCCTTTCCAACTTTTTTTCTATATTCTTTTATAATTTCTAATCTTCAAAATTCAGGTTTCACGCATTCATGTTGAATCATTACAGCATTCATATGCAAGCCTGGGCTAGAACATACAGAATCTCAATATACTATTTATGTGTCTACATTACTAGGCAATGAATATAAACAAAAACTATGGAATTTGTTTTACTATCCATTAATAAAGAAGTAGAACTCTGTCTCCTTTGCTGTAATAAAACTTAGCCATGAGAAGAACCTGATATCGAGTCTTGTGAGTACTTTGGGTAAATCATCAAAATTACAGGGGTCTCTGGCAACATTAAAAAGTTGACATCAGAAGTAAGGCATTGGCTTGGATTAATTTTATTGTAAAAATAATATAAATATATAAAATAATTTGTTAACCTTCTATTTCACTAAACACGTTTTAATATTATAAATAATTCAAGCAAGTAGAAATCATTTTATATTTTTATAAATCAATGACTTTTGGCCAAGTTGGTCAGTCATATTATGGGGTAGTATAAAAATTCCCTTTGGCAAGAAGGTGTGTTTTAATCTGTATGTGTGCATTTTGAGAATCTGATACAACTTTAGGTGTCTATGATTTTCCTTCCCCATAACTAATAATTTCTACTATAGAGAACCCCTGCCACTTTTAAAAGTTATCATTATAATATTTGAATAACAAACTAAAATTTGAAATATTGAGAAGCATTGTTCTGAACTCATTAAACTTACCAGAACCATGTCATAATAGAAACTATTTTTTAAAATCAATATTTCCTTATAGATACTCACAAATAACTTAAGAATACAAGTTAAGTCTTGCTTTTAATTTGCATTTTATCATAAAGACTTTCTTAGTATTTTTTTAAAAATTTGTGCGACCTTAGTAAGATTGCTAAACCCATTTCCACATGAATAAATGAGAGAATAGGATTAGACAATCTCTAAGGATCCTTTGTGCTCTAAGATTATATGATTCTAATTAACTGCATTGCATATCTTGAGGAGAGAAATTAAATTGGAACTATAGCTGAAGTTTCTTTCCCATTGAATTAATACTCAGGGACTTGAGACAGTAGAACTAGCAAGGAAGGCAAAACAGTCTTCTTATGATAAATCGTAAAAAAATTTGAGGACATTATAGAAAGGTCATTGGCAAGGGTTTGTTCTGCTGTTTTATTCTGGGTTCTTTCCACTCTTACTAATAGTTACATATAAATTTATGCACTCCCTTATTCAAATATGATTTAAGTTAAACCTTGCCTCTATGTTCTCTAGATCCAGTTTCAAGGCTTAAAAAAATTTAAATTTGTAAGGAATACAGTACCTATTTTCTAGCCTTGACTGAGAAATTATTTTTTTAAATACCACTGAAACATGAAATGATTGGTTGTTTTTTGCTAGATTCTACTTATTTTATCTTTAAAAATATTTCAGTGACATAAATTTTATGAATCCATATAATTGACATCAATCAGATTTGATTTTCTCTAGTTCATTTATTTTCTACCAAAGGCAATAAAATGCAATAATTAGCATTTTAATATAAATTGCTTTTCATGTCTCTGTTATAAGGTATCCCATTACTACTGTTATTTACATCATTGTTATTGAATGTCTGTATAGATCTCACCAATTTGAAAGTGGCGAATAAACCTCTTCAATGTCGTAACTGGAAATGACCTTGTGATTTCTTTGTACTAGAGACCAGTAACTGTCCTCACAATGCATTCCTCTATTATCTATTTAGTAATAGAACCCTAACAGCTTATGACCATAGGCAGATTATATTGCATAGCCTCCTATCTAATGATTTTTATTAAGTGTAATATAAATGATATAATAAATATAAGTACCAATTAATTTCTATAAAGACAAAGCTGAATCTGCTAGATTTCTGACACTTTTTTCTGGCTGGAATGCAGAATTGTTGCTAAGCTACCTCCAATCAGGAGGGTGAAACTAAGGTTAATAGTAAGCAACAAGATGGAAGTCACCCAAAGCCCAGAATGAACACATGGGAAAGACCATCTCCATCAATGCATCATTTCTTTGGATTGTTGGAGACACAAAACACTGCTTTAAGGGTCACTTTTTATAATAATCATTCTTGACTAAAAAATACTGACAATTATGTCAAACTATATTTTTTATTCTACAAGGTATTGGTGAGCAGACTTCCTTTACTTCCAAAAGGAACAGGGAAACAAACAAACAAGCAAACTACATTATCTAATTTCCAGCCTGAGAGGGCTATCACAGCATTTTGAAAGACTTAAAAACTTTCATTTTCTTAACTTTCTGTGTCATTTATCTCATGCACTAACATCAACAGAAATAGGAAATACTGTCTTTATTATGCTGGAAAATAAATCTTCTCTCTCGTCTATAAATAAACACTGCCTCAGTCTTCTAAGTCTACCCACTACACAGGCATCTTCAAAAGGATAGCGTGGAACAAAAGTGCAGCTAGTCCCTCTACTCACAAGATGCACAAAAATACCAGAAGTCACACAAGAGTTATCTAGCAAGAAACACATTTCCAGATTTGCAGCTTGCTCCTTCCGAAAGCTGGACGGCCCGAGACAGTGCTTGTCCTCAAGATTCATGCCATTTGTCCTTTCCTCCTTGGCTTGTCAGTCATCCTTTCCCGCACCACAAATAAAGTATTGCTCTCACCTATCCAAAATTTACTATGGTATTAAAATTTCAATGATGCTAAAAAGTGATGCTCATGGGAGACTCGTATTGTTAACAAGTTGGTGATGACATGTAATAGGGTACAATAAACCCTGGGTCTGATCCTCCTCTTCACTGTCATTAGCCACCTCGTTTATGCTTGCTTATGAATTTCTATCAAGTATTGTTTAATAGCCAACTTTATTCAGAATGCACAACAGTTCCTGTTCTAAGAATTCATATCTTAGGTCATTTAATCCGCATGCCACTATTATGTCCTTCTTAAGATGAGGGAGCTAAGGGATAGAAATTCAGTGATTTTTCTCAAGACTTCAAAAGTAGACTTTAGGAAAGCAGAGATTGGAACTAAATTAGATGGCCTCCTGTTTCTGGAACTTAAATACTTCATTAAGCCACTGCTTAATATATGTAAAGAGTAAGATGCATTATGTTGTTTGGTTTACATTGGGCACAAATAAACTGATTTAGTGTTTTTATTTTTAAATGATAGTACTAGAAGGCACATACAGGCATACCCTGTGAAACACCTTCCCAGAATGTTCTTCTACTCTAATTCCTTTTAATACACAGTGTCTTAGAAATTGCATATGTATTAATGCACAATGTGGACAATATTTATGTAAAAAATGTATATAGTTTTCTAGAAGGCAGAAAGAGAGATCACAGAGCACATGGGATAAGAGAGTATCTTCCAGGACAAAAAAAAAGAAAATGAGGTCTTAAAGAATGTCCATTAATCTTAGGTTAGGATGCTTCATAATATCTTCCTAAAAAATTTTGCAAATAATCAAGAACAAATGACTGTGGTGATGTAAGAATGTTTTTCGCTGTCACCTCGTTCCTATTCCAACATTACACATTTGTACATATGACACATATATATTTGTAATATATGACACATATTAGTCTTCCGAGTTCAAGTTTACTGAAAAATGCGGACCTCTGGACTTGATTGGGAGGGTGTGTATGACTAGAGACCCTGAATGTTGAGTTGACCCAGGGCTTTGGGAGAGCTCTGCGCTTTTCCCTTGGAGAAGAGAAGTCAGTGTGCTCTGTAATGGGAAGAAACTAAAGCAGATACTTTGCCATGAGAGGGACTGACTATGGCAAAAACTAGGGGGATGATGATAACCCCATTAATTTTCTCTTCTGGATCAGATGGAAATGTTCAATTGTCCGTCCTCAACTGCAGATAGATCAGGACCATGTAACTGGCCAAAACAGTGCAGGTGAAAGTTCTGTTTGCCACATTTAGGCTGGGCTCTGAGCTATCCCACACGGTCCTTCTCACACTCTTACCTCCTTTCTTTACTGAATTCAGAGAACACAGTGGAGCTTCTAAAAAAATCCAGAGAACCAAAACCTCGCTTGGGTTATGATGTGAATGCGAAGGAAAAACGTGTTCAGGCACTGCAATTCGCATTTTTCTGATTCAGGAAATAGTGTTAATTACCCTGACTAATACAGTAAGACAGTAGTGATGATTCTGAATGACTATTTTTACAGAGAAAGCTGCCACAATAACATGACTATGAAGTGATAAATGTTAGGATTGTGTGTGTGTGTAAGTGTTGGCCTGTCCCTGTACAACATACCTCCCTGCCCTGCTGAAATCAGATACAGTGTGTGATTTACTGTGGCCATGGAAATACGAATAGAACTGAAGTGTGTGTTCCATTCTAGAAGTGAAGGTCCAGAGTAAACCACACAGAACACTCTTTTTCCTTGGCTGCAGCAACTTGCAATGTTCTAGAGAAGACACTCCATCTGCCTGGATCCCAGTGCAAAGATGACAGTGACTCAGAAGAGTCTTTAGCAACCCCTGATGGGCGTGTAAAATAATGGGATATAAATCGGCAGCGATTCAAACCAGTAACATTTAAACGTTGGTTGTCATCACCTCACCTGCATTTCTGATATAATTCAACAACTGCTATAAGGAAATGTTATCTGCTCTGAGGTGTTACAAGATTATTACTGGCTAGTGGCTGAAAAATCCAGTAGTTCCAGGCATGCCAATATCCTGAGAGCTGAGTTTAGACCTAAATCAAGATTGAGTATATGTAACTCAATCAAGATTATGCAACCTTGAGTATATTTTGTGAATATGACCTTCTATTTTGGCCATTAGATAAAGGCCTCTTCACTTTTTTTTTTTTTTGGGGGGGGGTAGTGTTTCACCTAAAGATTTGGCCATATGGCTGTAACTCATTTTTTTCCTCTTGGAAACAAAGAATAACAAAGTAAAATAAACCAAATATGTTTTAAAGCCCATGGGCAGTTTATATTGTATGTTCCTGTAATTATTTGTCATCTGTGGCCCAAATCTCTTTTACTAATTGAAGTATTTGACACTTCACTATATCTAAACTTGTGTAAACGAGCAAGACAGAAGTTTGTATAAAGCTCCATTATCAAGTTATTAAGTCATAATAAGAAATAATTAAGCAATTAAAATATATTAAAATGCTTGAGACCCTATAATCAGGGTCTTTATGACCCATAGTTTTTCATCTGTATTTATTAGCCCATCCCAAGTGCAGAAGTTCTTGCTTTTCAACCAAATAATAGTTTTCAGACTAAATTTTACTAAGAACTAATGCTTAAAATTGCATCAAACCAATGAAACCTGTTAAATGAATACATGGATTGGTTTATTCCATCACTCACTTGAGCACATATTCATGAATTTGACCTTAATCACTATGAATTCTATCCTATCCAATTATGACATCTAAAATAATGTATCAACAATATAAATAATGTGCTACACGAGAGCTGCATCCCATGAGCTAGATGATGTCAGATATATTTAATAAGCAGATTCTGTGCTTAAATTCTATAAAGCCATGAACATTTAAATTATAACTATGTTACAGAGCGGTAACCTGTCTGCCTGCTAATTATATCCCATAACAGTAATATACCTGCACTAATTAATTGCACTTAACAACTATGGCGTCATAATGAAATCTTAAAATAATCAGTCTTCTGTCTAGAGGCAGAGAAGATTGTTGTCATTAGAAAGGAAATTAAACATGTCCACACTAGGCAAAACCGATTCACAAATGACATTGAACCTGAGATTAACTAGGGTGGTGGTTCATGGACCTTTATGTGCAGTACCAGCTACTAAATATTCTACACTGTGGGCTTGTTTCCTCTTAATGACAACTCCCCTCCAGTTCTCTGTCTTAACAGTTGTCTTACATGCGGCATTTTGCCCAGCTTTTACAGCAGTCTTCAGCGTGCTGACTTGTACGCTGCGTGCCACTCCATCGTGGCCTGAACCTGAAATGCTGTAATATGTATTTTAATGGATGATTGTTATAGTTTATGCTGCATTGCTTCTGTTTCTAATGAGAATTTTTAGGTTCTCTCTTTCGCCATAATTCTGGAATTAAGGACCCATACTTCTCATTCTAATCTAGTTTCTTATCCATAATTTTAATGAAAGTGTTATTTTAATGATTGCCAATAACTTCTATGTGGGTACTATTCACATTTTCCAAAGTCTCCACAGCATTTCAAATGCTTAACAATTTCCTCTTTTTTATAACCTTCTTTCTGCATTTCCTTGAAAGTACACTGACCTAGAGTGCTGCTTACCCCTCTCAACTATTTATTCTTAGCTCAGTTTTGACAGGTTTATTTTCTTGGTTCATTTTGTACTAATTTCTATTGTCTGTCTAAACTCTCGCTTCAGTGATTAAAAAAAAATCATTATTTTAACTGCCTCATATACTTGTATGCTGATAACTCCCAGGATTTCATTTCTACCTCTAACTGTCCTCTAAGCTTTCAGACTTAAGTAGTGTTGTTTAATCACCATCTTTCCTGTGGAAGGTAAACCAGGGGGATCAGGTATCAGCAGTGATCTTGTGTCAAGGGTGGGGGCATTATCTGTAAGCTAGCTCAGGATTCTTGCTAAAACGGGGCTATTCTGGTCCTGAAAGGAAAGGGCCACAGTCAAGGCCTAATGGAGAAGAGGGTCCAGAAATTTGGTTAAGATGAAAGTCTATCAGTAACCACATTATTTTTTTTAATTGAAAATGAAGCTTATTTCTATTCTTCAACCACTTTCTACTGGACAAGCCATGTTAAAATCCTCAGCTTTAATATATGTCTATTTCTTCTTTCATCTCCTATCTTTTCTGCTTTCTGAAAGTTGCAATTTGGTACATTATGTTAACATCCCTTATACAATTTGGTATTTTGTTAATATCCATTATACCTTCAATAAAACCTTTAGTATAATAAATTCCCCTTCCTTACCTTGTTACATATATATTGTCCTAAATTCTACCACATCTCAAAAAAAACTGTGACACTGTTTCACAATCTTGCTATCAGAGAAGAGCGATGTTTGGTCTTCCTATCATTTTCAACCTGTCTGAATCACTTTGTTTACATATCTCTGGCAACAGAAGGATTTGATTTGGCTTCATTAGATAACGTGAAATTCTTTTACTTAACATTGCATTAAATCCATTTATATCTCTGCTTTACTCAGTATGCTAGTTTTCAGCTATGTCATAATGTTTTTTGATTATGTAAATAATGTATATTAAATTTTACACTGGATTTTTATGGTATTTATTTGGTATTTATAAATATCTCCATGTTTAATGACATTATCTTATATAACCTCCTAATAAAATATACTCTTTTCCAGTGTATTTTAATACTCTTTATACTCTTTACAGATTTCTTCAATGAATACTGATAATGTTGTCCAGTAATTTCTTTTTCTCTCACCTGCATTTCTGCCTAGCATTTACTTTTTTTTTTCCTTTTTTTTTTATTTAGCTGAGCCACCCTGCCACCTGTTGGCAGCTAAGCGGCAGCTCAGCTTGGGCCAGGACTCGAACCGCTATTGCTCAGAGCTTGAACTCTTGAGTGAGCTCTTAACCAACTGAGCCACACTCGGCCAACCCTCTGCCTAGCATTTACTTTTATTCACTATCCTTTTCATGACACTGAGATACTCCCTAGACATTCATTAATGTTCTTCTTTCACTCATATTCCCCCTTTTTAAAATTTGTTGTGAGTTGTAAATTTTTACTGTTACTTTAGCACATTTAATAGTACCATAATGTTTTGTTACTTTTATCTTCATTATTTAGCCTTAATTGTAAATTTAACATATTTAATATTTATCCACAAGCTTTATAGTATGTTTGCCGGAACTTAATGTTTGTTGTCAGGTACTAGATTTTTCAGAAAGTGACCATGAAAACTGCATTTCCGAAGTTCCCAAATGTCCATTATACTCTGTGTTCCTTAGCTAATGATGCATAGTTTGAATGAATAAAATACCATTTGTCTACCATGTTTTCTTTCATAGTCATTAAAACAATTTTTCATCATCTTCCTGAATAAACGTTTCTGTCAAGAAGTCTGTTGCCAATCAACATTTCCTACCTTGTTCAAATAATTTATATTTTCTCTTTACTTCAATTTAATTCTTTAGGAAGAAGAAACAACTACATGTGTGTCAGTCTCTGTTGCCTAAGGTCTATATCTAGAACATTTTTTCTGAAATGTTTTCATATCGGGTTTACATTTTCACTCTTATTTTTCCTCTCTATA
>NW_017731351.1:507793-508570 GCF_001890085.2 Hipposideros armiger
AATCCTTTGTTTCCTTCTAATACCTTTATTCTCCCTATTTTAAAATCTATTTTCATAACCTAATATGATGCTGATAGGAAGAAAAGTAAAACAAGGAAAATTTTATTGCTTCAGTGGTTTTAAGTATTCATTTCTATACCTAGGGATGCTGGAAAGCAAGCTCAGAGCACGCTATTTTACAGAAACTAATCTTTCTTTTTTCAAAACATGTCCTCTAAGTTGATGAAATAAGAATCTGTGCACACTCCCCTCTTTTGTGTAAGTTTTTTTTTTCAGTAAACTCTGTAGATAAGCACTTCAAGTTATCAAAGATAACTAAACACATGCTCTTTTTAAACTAATACAATATAATAAAAGTTTTATAATATTTGGAAATCTTAATAACTCAGCTACTCACTAGCACATAATTTGCAAAGATGTTTACTCCTTCATCAGCCCTTTCTTTAACTACGAAAATGATAATATTATTTGTCCCACTTACTTGTGTGGCAAAATTTAAACTGGATATTATATCTTTAGAAATGCTGTAAAATATCATGCACACTGCTTTTGCTACTGTGACTATATTCCAATACATTTGATTGATTTATTTAATAACTTTCTATTTATTTTGATGTTCATAAATGCAATCGTTCTAAAGCTAAGATTTGACTATGATCTTGATTATAGAGAAACCTTTGAACACAAAAATACAATCTTTTATTGCCTTTTACAAAGGTCTTGGGAAAAGAAGGTTTGAAGAAGACAACATATCAAAATGCTAAGAAACAGAAACAG
>NW_017731351.1:510000-513009 GCF_001890085.2 Hipposideros armiger
TATGAATAGTCTGAGAGGAAATACATCGTGAAAGTCTAAGAGGTTGCGTGGCAACACGGAGCATCATTTTAAGATTTTTAATTCTGAATTGAAAGTTAGATAATACACTTTAGATAATACACTTTAATTCTGTGGTTTTTCCCAGAAACGTGAGCTCTTTGGATGCTAGCACATAGAAAACAATAATTTGGAACCAACTGGCTATCTCCAGTAACTAGAATCTAGATTAGGGTTCTAGAGAGATGTGGTAAAGACCTGGATTGTTATTATATTAGATATTTATATTGTCTCCTGAATGTAATAGCAAGGAACAAGAAATTCTAGACCACAATGCGAATAAAACTAGTCAAAAAAGAGGAAAAGGAAGAGACAAAAACATAGCACTGCAAATGCAATCAACTAAGCATAATTTAAGAAGGGAGGGAAGCAGATATATATTCTTATTTAACAATAGTAAATTTAAAAAGTATTAAAATTTGATTGTATGCTGAGTTCTGTAAATACAAGGAAGAAAAAAACTGGTATATGCTGTCAAATGCAATATTTTTTTAAGAACATGTCTGATAAGAACATAGATATATGTGAGAACAGATTTACCCAGTAAGTACTGAGTGACCATTATAATTGTATATCTTACTTACCCTCACACTACTCCTTTAGAAATTACCTAGATCGGTTAGTTACAAAAAGGATAGTGTAAGGGAAATATTGGCTTGTTGGAAAAGTCATGACGTATTTTTTGCAGTTTTTCATTGCAAAAATGCATCATGACTTTTCCAACAACCCAATAAATCAATAGCCTGAGTAAGGTTCATTAAGTGACAAATCTATTACTAGAACTGAGTTTCTCAAACTATCTTCCAAAAAAGAAAGGAAAGGATTTTGATGTTTGTTTAAATATACCTCATATAAATTACCAAAGTATATTAACATCAAGGGAGTATACAAATGCTTTATTGTTAATATCTTAGAGTTAAAACTGTGAAGCATATCATTTCATGAACTTGGAATATGTCAGACATCTAATGCATGCTTGTATTATTATTTCTGAAAGTACTGCAGTACCCAACTCTCTTCCCAGTGTATTTTACTAATTACAGTACTTCTTTTTTTAATCTATCAAGACAGAACCTAATATTCAATCCATAGATGTGTTTTTCCAGGTACAAATTCTACTTAAACAACATAAAAAATACACATGGTAGCAGTTTTGGTAGCAAATCAAAAGAGAAAAGCGTTTTTCATGGGCATCACTCAAGAAGCACAGGCCATGTGTTTCTCATAGAGAACAGGTCTATGTGTCTTGGAAATGTACGTTGGTAGGCTATAACGAGTAAAGCTTCATAATGCTCAGAGCAATAGAAAGGAAAATACGTATCTTTGATATTTTTCCCATTCTTCAATCTAAAAATTGTCATGATCCTTAAAAACAGACTATCACCGAGCCACTGAAATCTCAAGAGAAAAGCTGTTAAAAGTGATAGCTACATTTTTCAATGCAACACATATAGACAACAACTCAGTTTTAATACATTGGAATTATCACCTCTCTGTTATGTAGAAGAAGTGCTATACAGGTGAAGGACTCTGCTAACCTTTCTCAGAATGTCAACTAATTTCTTCTTGAATCATTCCAAGAAAAAGAAAAAAAAAAAGCAAGAAATCCTCAGAGAATAAAAACAAAGGTATAAAAATAAGTGAAAAGTATTTAAATTACCACTGCATTTTTCATCAAAAACATAAACTTTCAAATGCATAAAGGAGTGTGCACACCCCTGAACAATAGTCAATGAAAACATAAAGTACATATCTAATAAAAATTCCTCTGTCTGTTTTATAAAATATGTTTANCTCTCTCTCTGATTCTCACATTAATTTTAATTTTGTTCTTAGTGTTTTTTTTCAAGACACATCCTTTGCTTGGAAGTAACTGTTGGTAATTTCCGGATGTAGTCTCCAGATTTTAGGACCTTTCAATACTTCCCCTTATCTTCATTCTATATTTGTCATTAATCCTGCCTGGTGCGCCATGATGCTAAGGGTTTGGCTAATTACTTCTGTATTCTGAG
Source organism: Hipposideros armiger (assembly GCF_001890085.2). Classification (NCBI taxonomy): domain Eukaryota; kingdom Metazoa; phylum Chordata; class Mammalia; order Chiroptera; family Hipposideridae; genus Hipposideros; species Hipposideros armiger. Next base: position 512,070 of record NW_017731351.1, read on the forward strand.
TTTTATGTTGATTACTTGTCATCTGGTTTAGTCGACGGTGTTACCCTGGGTTGTTTTATTACCTCTTCTAACTACTCTGCCTGGTGTTTGAGGAGACCCAAGCATATGTTAAAGAAAAGGATAGATATAAATATCGGTACCAGAGTCTGTGGCTGAAAGTCTCTCCAATACATTTCATTTAATTTTCTCATTAAGAAGAAGCTCTTCAACAAAATCATAATCCTACTTTAATGCAGTACCCAGAAAATATAATGCAATTAATATCTCATATGCTTGACATTGTCTTGGGTTGTTGGAAAAATCATGACGCATTTTTGCAACGAAAAACACAGAAAAAATACATCATGCCTTTTCCGACAACCCAATATTTTATATAAAAATGCATAATAGTAAAACACCTTTGGTAGGCCTCTGCCTTAGTATACTGTTATTTTTTAGATAGTGTAATACAAATTAAATAAACTGTGGTCTTTTTCAGAGAAGATATTTAGTGCTAATGTGGTAACAAACTAAATATCTATAGATTGAATTTATCTCCCTCTAGCTTTAAACAAGTAATGAGTCTTATTTCATGTCAGCTTGTTTCTATCCTAGGTCCTCTTAGTCATATAATGAACCACTTTTATTGCATCACATATTACATCTTATTTTGTTAGCCTATAAACAAAAATATCTTTACAGCCCCAAGTCAGCATTTGTTGTGTTTTCCTATTATATTTTCTTAGGACAAACTTGGTTCTGTTTCTGCTTCTCATTCTTCAAGACAAAAGAAACATATAACACTGTGGGAACTGGCTCCATGATATGGTTAAACGACACTAATGTGAGTCTTGTGTTCTTCATCTATGAAATGGGAACAGTAAAATCATCAAGCGTCCAATACAGTTATATGAAAATATTATTTTTAAAATTGCTTCTTGGAGTTGGTTTAGAAAACATA
>NW_017731351.1:521989-526094 GCF_001890085.2 Hipposideros armiger
TTTTTTTTTCAGCCTTTTAAAAAAATGGAGAAGTCATTCTTACTTGCAGGCTGTCCAGAAACACGCACACACAGAGGGACAGATAAAGTGGATGGGCCACAATTTGCAGACCCCTATGATGCACCTATAAATACCACTGCTTATGTTGCTGAAAAAAAAAGGGTGGTGTCCTACATATACATGATGTCATAAACACATGTGGACATTATATTAAATGCATTTGAATTATACGAGTCCTATAGCAATGTATCACTCTTGGAAAAGAAATGAAAGAATCACAAAAAAAGCAATTGTATGTTAGTTCATCCTAATCACTGTTAGCAGTGTGGTTTGCACACTTCCAGACATTTTCTAAAGCAATTATGTAAGTTTATGGAAATATATGCTATCACATGCTATACTTATAAACCATCTAGAAAGTAAGTGGATGAACAATACTTCTGCAATTGCTTCAGTCCCTCTAAGACGGAAACTACTGGAAAGAATCAAAACAGGCAGGTTTCTATGTAAACGTGCTACTGACAGACGCCCTGGCAAACAAACAGATGTATTTCCAGGAGTTAATTTTTACACATGGAGAACTTTTAGTTGCATGTACATTTGTTTCTAGGACTGTTTATGGTAAGCAAACCTAAAATCCTTTTACGTACGGGGCATTGGTTCATGGACCATTCGGAGCCAAAAAAACATTTCATGACCTAAATGTCTCCTGTGTTTAAGTGAGATGACTGCAAACTTAGAAAAATCATGTTACTTTTGGCCAAAGCGCATCCGATGTGGGGAGAAGTGGCCGAGGGAGCTTCACAGTATGACCGACCTCATCCGCTTCACCTGTGCCTGTCAATGATTTTGTCCTTGAAATATTTAAGTCTGCATAAGATCTCTGATCCATGTCAGTCTGATGTAATAAGCCAATACATTGTGTTTGTTTTTTTAACCACAAAATGTGTTTTTATTTTTTTAATTTAATATGAGCTCTAGAATGTATTGATTCAGTACATGTTAATCTATACCATTCTGTTAACATTTCAATATGCCATAGTTTATTTAGCCATTTCTCTATTGATGGACATTTAGTAGATTTATAAAGATTTCAGAATTACAAAAAAAAAGTTTCAATAAACATTCCTGTAAAACATTTTATGGATACGTGTGTTAGTATTTCTCTAAGACAGATTATGACACAAAGTTGCGTTTGTAAGGTATGCACGTTGCAAACTTTCATAGATATCAAAATCGCCATCTAAAGTGGTTTTACGTTATAGATGACAATTTGATATTATTAAATGTTCAAATTTTTTTGCTAAACTGATGGATGCAAAATATGATTTTGTGAAATACAGTATACCACAGGAAGAAGTGTAAATTAATTCAACCGATCTGGGAAACATATTTGTCAGTTTCTAAATAAATATCCACCTAGCTTTGCTGATAAAATTTGTTGAATAGTAATATGCTCTTGATAAACTTATGCATATAATTCCTTAGAATCACATGACCAAGTATTTTCATATCAACTTGATTCTAAATGCCCCCAATTTTAAGCAACCCAAACTTATATAGAAAGTAGCAAAGAACAGTTTCCATTTATATAAATAGAATACTATGGGGGCAGTGAAAAACACCAAAACTATTGTGACAACAGGAATGTCTCTCATAAATCCATGTCAGACAAAAGGAGTTTGTGACAAAAGATTTCAAAAGAAGTCATATAAATTGTCAAAGCTGGAAAAACTCAAGTCTATTGTTCAGAGATGTACACCTAGCATACCTTTTCAAAGTGCAGAAATGAAATTGTACTAAAAGGCAAGGTACTAAGTGATTCTCTCAGAAAGGGACACAGCGGCCTCAGGGGTGCTGACAATACCCTAAATGTGGTCTAGTTCGTTTTACACAGATTGGTTTTACATTCATTATTTTAGCTTCACAAATATGTCTCTTTTATTATTTTGCATCTCCAACTAAAACGTTTTATCTCATCAGCTTTATTTGCTTTTTCTGATTATTAATGAATTTAAAGATCTCTGGAGCTACTGCTTTGATTTTTCCAGTAACTTTATATTCATAGGCTTTTACCATTTTTTTACTTATTTTCCTGAAAGATTTGTCGTTTCCTAATGTAATCTTTTGTCATATATGTTTTAAATATTGTCTCACAGTCTCTTCACTATCTTTGAAATCTATTTCTACTTTATTTACTAGTAAAGAAGACGTTAAATTCTATGTAGTCACATTTATAACTTACTTTTTTCTCATGGCTGATTTTTGAATTTTGTTTCAGAAAGCAAGGGAGAATTATATCTTATGTGTGCATGCTGAGTGTGGGTCAGAAAGGAGGGGCAGTGATCACTGGGAAATACCTAGTTATATACATTGCTTAATAGACTCTTCTCCCTTCTCAACCACCCACCCACCCCCCAAAAAAAATCTGACTGGAAATAAAGCAAAGTACACGCTACAGTAGCATGACACTCTCTCACCCACCAACCAGGTTGCTCAGTAAAAATAAGGAGTCTGGCAGAATCTCACCTATCGAAATGTGAATGCAAAATCGGAAAAAAAAATATCAATACTCATTTAGAGAAGTGGCAACATCATAGGTGCAGGGGGAAGAAATTAAATAAAATAAAACGAACAAATGGAAGGTCTACACAATAGCAGAGGAAAGACAGTAAAGAACAGTAAGAAGAGGACTTCCAAACGACCGTATCTTCAAAGAGAGGCAAGAAGTTACTGCATCACAGAAAAATAAAAGAGGAAAGTTTAATAAGAGGTTATTGAAAAAAATAATACATATGATCATCTCTCAATAAATACTAATTGAATTTGTAGAAACAAAAAGCCTGAAATATCCTTAAATATGAACCAGTGCACTAAAATAAATGAGGTCAAATGAAGCACACAAATACCCTCCATTTTGGACACGTGCTTGCCCTCCAGTTCTCTCTGCTTCTCCCTGTACTCTCTGCCCTGGAAACCGCTTAGATGGACTCCATCAGCAAGGACCCCTTTTGCCTCAGGCTGCTGGGTCATTCAGAGGGGTAGAGCAAATGGTTAGGATTTGAAGAAAAGCAGAGGGCAAGATCAGGGTATTTTTAACAGACTACCAATCAGTGACTGGGTTAGTCCCTAAAGATAAGATCACCATTCCTCTCAAGAAGGCGCTACTCTTTCCGTCTGTAGTCAGCTGGCCCTGCCAGTGGCCTGTAAGCCAAGGGGGTGATAAAAATCTCCACCCTCACAAACCAAAGGTTACTTGCACTCTCTTTTGTGACTTCTCGCCCCTCTAACAACTTTGTAAAGCATCTACACACCCTCCCTGCATTGTACTTATTTAATTGTACCATGAGTTTTTTTCTTAATGCCCCTAATACATGAATTTCCTAGTTATGGAAATTGATAAACATATTTTTTTTTCCTTAACTTCAAAGCTAGAAGGTTAATATTTCCTATTAAGAATGTGAAGCAACTGAAGTGACAGTTTGGTTTAGAGCTGCATTACAGAACTACAGCTATTAGAAAATATTGTTTTATTTTTCTGACAGTTTGTTCTCTGCTGTCTAGGAGATTTACATTTTCTTTTCCTATGGAGAAGGTCAGACGATGATGGATTAAACATTAAGAATAACTTTAAAAGATTGTGTAAAGCAAAGCATGCCCCAAACGATAGTATTTCTGAAGGCCTCTCTTTTGAAATTCCTCACTTAAAATAAGTGTTTAAAACTCAAGTCAGAATTTTGTTACCAAGTGAATGCACATATTGATATTAATAAAATATTAAGTATTCTAGAAAATCAGCATAGTCAGGTTTTGACAGCATGCCTTGGTTCTCTGAGTGACCAGCTTTTGGCAATTCCTGATTCTCCTTTTCATTTTTGAATTTGAAAGGGAAAAAAAGGGCAAATAAATATAAAAGCAGGTGCGAACAACAATGGCAGAAAACTGTCAAAAAAGGATGATAATAGAGAAAAGGTAGCAACAATGGATAGAATGTAAAGTTCTTGGACTTTGATATGCCCAGAAGACTATCTCGAATTGTGAAGGGTCTTGACACAAAGAAGAAGAATTTAGGGTTACAAAGAACAAAAGATGACCAAAGGCTGTG
>NW_017731351.1:527969-529481 GCF_001890085.2 Hipposideros armiger
ATGTGGAAATGCTATTAGCAATAATTCCCTATGCTCCTGTTTGATGAAACATGAATTGTACAGAGACTTTTATTATGTGAGTCTGGTGATAAAGGCCGCGTACCCAGCAGTCAGTAAGATTGAGGGCAGTGGCTATTGTTTGGGGTAATCTAAGAATGGAATTAAGGTAAGTACATTCTGATCTAATGATAACAATAAGGAGGCAAGAGAGGAAAATAAGGTCAATTATGGGTAAATGAAAAGCAGGGGACTGACAGAAAATGAGAAAATTAACTTTAAGTGATCAAATTAAAATACACAAACAAACAGACAAACAAAAATAACTAGAATTTGACAGAAGCGCTGATCCATCTTGGGTATAAGCTATTCAATGTCAGAAATCATCAACTTGCTTCAAAAGTCTCGGGTCAGCAACTTACTTCCAAACATAAGATACTGTTAAAGGATCTCTGAGAACCTACAGTTTGAGATCCCCTAGTAGAGTCGCCTTCCAATTATTGGGATGTGAGTTGGGTCTTTAGTTTTGAAACATGAACTGAAAGATCGACTCCCTGGAGTCTCACTACTGTATTTGCTGTTTGTAGAGCTTTACAAGGTTCCTTGCAATGAGGTTATGAGGTTCAAAGGTGTTTTTTTTTGGTTTTTTGTTTTGTTTTTCCATCTGATGCCACTTGCAATAAATGAATTTTGGTGGAAATAATAAAAAGGCTACTCAGGAAGAGGGGGGAATAGGACAGGAACATATTGGTTATCGCCTCATCGAATCTTGAGTAAGAACAACTGAGTGGAAGGATTTGCTCTGCTTAATATTAAAACTTTATAAGATACACTCACTCAGTGCTGTGTATATGAAAGTACATACAAATAAATTAAGATTGAGTACAAAGACCATAGTCAGATCCATACATATGTGGACACTTAGCTTCTGTCAAAATTCCATGGGTAAATGCATTTCAATGGATAAATGATTGAAATGACAATCCATTCAATAAGCAATGCAGTACTGACCGTATGCCTACATTAAAAACAAAACAAAATCCCCCAAATCTTGTTCCTAAAACCCAGCCTCACAAAATCAAATCCATGCTAAGTGTGGATCTAAAAATCAAAATAATAGCTTACAGAACATAAGAGAATATGTTCATGGCCTTGGGATAAAGAAAAATGAATTTTAAAGAGTCCAACAGAAATGTGCAAGACACGTGAAAACACACACAAAATAAACAATTCAGAGAGCTAATAAACATATGCAAACATCCCCAATGGCTTTAGAAACTAAGGACTGAAAAGTCGAATCACAACAGACTGGCAACTTTTGAAATAGTAAGGGTTGAAAAAGAGATATTTGAGTGGGGATACTCATACACTGCTGGTAAAGACATAATCTAGTATATCCTTGGGCCTAAGAGGGAATTCTTATATGCTGGTCATATTGTACTTCATGACTGGGTAGTGCAAATTTGGTTCACTCGATACTTAATCAAGCTGTACATTTGTGCTCTGTGTACTTTT
>NW_017731351.1:533072-541273 GCF_001890085.2 Hipposideros armiger
AAACACAGATAGACTTCTCACAGAGTAGTTTCATATCTGATTTTCTTTCCATTGGAAATTTGTTATCAGTTTTTCAAAAAGGTTCCACAATTTGCTTTCATAAAGTTATCAGAAAGAGCATATAATGAAAATTTCATAATCTGAATTTATATTTTGTTTCTTTCTAATTAGTACAGCCTCCTATATATGAAACTATGTGTTAAAATGAATTACTATTTAAAAACATATTCCAAATAGGTTATTGCAACTCAAGTAGGATTTAAAAACTTGAAAGAAGTGAAATAACCTGAGTAACATGGCTTAGACTTAGATATGTAAAAAGAAAGGACACATTTCTATCATCTATATTTAAATACTCATCTTTATGTATTGTAATTAAATGCTGTTTGATTATTGTTTCTCTCAATTGTGTAGTCTTAATAGAAAATAGATGTGTATTTTCCCAAAAGTTATCACATGAATGCAATATTAAGTAAAGTTCAAAATTAAGAATTAAAGTAAAAATCAAGTCATTTATCATTTAATTTGGGGCAAACACTGATACAAATTTATTATTATAAATGCAAAGTAAGGAGAAGAATCAAGTCTATCAGTTGCATCATTAATTATTTATTAATATTTAGAGGTACATAATTAGAATAAGATATGTATACTTGTCCTAGAACTTCAAGGACAATATATATATATATATATATATGTGTATATATATATATATACATATATATATATATGCATACATACACACACACACACACACACACACACACACACACACACTGAGAAATAAAGAAAAGGGATGATCTATTAAAATATTGTCCCAAATAGGTATCAGCTAAAAGTCATGCCAAATTTGTATATAGACTGTAGTTCTAGTCAAGGGGTTTGTAAAAAAATATTTAAAATGTTCTTATAATTTTCAAAAATTTATTTGTGAATGATATCTCAATAAAGCTCAATTCAAAATGTCCTAAGTTTTCAAAATTATATTAGTAATAATGTAATATGTATTAATTTTAAATTAAAAAAATCAACATATCCTGTCAATATTTTCAAGGTTTTATGGTTAAGACGATAGGAACTAGACTTAAACTGTTTTTGATTATTTGGTAAAATTTTTTTCTGTAATCTATTCAATGTTTAGTTTATGTATTCAGCATTGATATGTTTCTTTATTTGAGGAAGTATACAGTACAAAAAGTTGAAAATATTTAAAAACAATATATTGATCATTTTTTTACTTAATCTTCCCTTACATTCTTTTGGGATTTTTTTTTTGAGAGTTTCATCTTGTGTTCACTATAATGTAAATTTATTGATTAATGGGCAAACTTTATCACAATTGCCCACAACATCACAGTCAAAATTGAATTAGGAGCTGGACTATATATATTTTAACTGGCAGAGAAAAGAAATTCTAAAATGAGAAAAAAAAGCAATAAAGAGTTAATTTAACTGTGAGATAACATCTTGTAATTGATTTAGAAATCAAATCAAATTTAGAAGTAAAATAAATTTAGGTATAAATTTTATGAGAAACATAAAGCAATTTTTAGAAGTATGGACTTTTCTTAACACTGGCAAATGGATACCATCATTTGACCTTTGGATCTGCTTTCTCCTATGCCCTAGTCATAGTAAATCCCTCAACTCCCTTTTGAGATGTACACACCAATTTAATCATTTCAATATCTCTAGAGTTCCCTTATTTCAAAAGGATTTTAACCTGTTCTAATTATAAGCAGGGGAATCACTCCATCCCTGTCATTGCTTCTTTTTACTATAGCTGGTTGCTATTGAGACCCACACACGTTTTCCCACCGCCTACTGGCTGCAGGCATATCCCCATAGCTCCTCCATGTGGAGGATACAATTACAAGCTCATATTCGTATGTCTTATCCTTTTTATTGAAATCACAGCCTGCCTGCAGGCTGATTCTTGAGGCAACAACCTAAGTTGCATCATGTGGCAGGAGGTTACGTTAACCCCATGGCTTCTGCCAGCTTTTCAGCTTTCTTTGGAACCTTACTGTGAACGATTTACTTAACAAAAAATCTGACACAACTAGACAGAACACTTTTCCTCAGCGGTCTTGAACTCATTTTGCAAATCACTCCACTTTCTCTCTTCTATTAACTCTGCATAAAGGTCTTTGGCCAAATCACACAAAGTTTAGTTTTATGTCCTAATTGTAGAAGGTGCCTACCTTCCGTACATTTGCTTACAAAAGAAGGCATCTGAGGAAAACAGAAAAACAAACAAAAAACAAAACACAAAAGTAAAATAGGAAAAAATTACACCAGCTAACACTTTCTCACATAAAAATAAATCAGTAATTATTTGGGAATATTGTATTCTACAACTGATCTGGCTATTAATTTGATGAGAAGGGGCTTTATGTTATATTTTATATAGTAAGATTAACTTTGAGATTTTTTTAAAATCAAATATTGTCATTTTGTCATGGACCTGTGAAAAAGATCTTAAAAACTTTCACTAGGTATCAATAGTCACCATGCTCAGAATATAAGGATTAAATGTCACCTTACAGGGTTCTTCAAAGTGATCTGAAATGAGATTTTAATTACCATTTTCAAGCCACTTAAAACGTTAACAAGCAAAGGACTCAGGCAAATCTTTTGTTTCTACAGCTGTATATGCTTTGAGAATGTCCTTGACTATATGCTCAAACAAATGATTACAATTCAATTTGCGCCAACATATTGAATTGAAATGATGATATGTGGATTTTAGTCTTTCTCAATTTGGTTAAAAATATCTTCTGGTTAAACCAGTCTTGTAAAGATTTATAAATTGATTTCAATGTTAAAATAGTGAAATGTTCTTTGAGTTTATGATAAGTAGAAAATTGAATGCCATTGATAATTCTTTGCAATTTCAGATTTGAAATTGAGAAGAAAATAGTTCAAATTTATCTATCTGATTTTATTGTGGCAGTGCCACAAATAATAGAAATAAGGCTTCATCCTTCCTAAAGACTTTGCCCATGTTCTTTGGTTATATTATAAATGTACTTAGTTACATAAAAAAATTTCTACTAAGAAAATGAAGAATTTATCACAAAAGTCAAACATTTTCAGCAATGTCTAGACACTGTTCCAAGAGGAAACAGCCTGTGTATTCCCACAGATGTAACATGTCAAGAACAAACACCACAGAATGGTGAAAGCTAAAATTTAGAAATATGAAAAAGTTTCAGTACAATATAGGCAGATAATGTTAGGATTTGATTGGACTGGACAACTAAGCAATTCACACTTGTTTCACTGCATATGAAGGAAAAAGTACATCTAAGAATTAAATTTAAGGTACCTGGGATAAATTCAGAGTAAAAGAAGGCCCACTTTTATAGTTGCTTTGGAGAAATAAACATAGAAAGACTAAAATAAACCATTGCATTTAGCAACACCTTCTCATTAGATATGTAAACTCTACAAAAATTACTTTTCAAAAATCCTATCATTCAGGTAATTATAAGATGGACTATGCAATTTTTCCTGGGCAAGTAAGGAAGAGAAGTAATGAGAAGGCTAAGAAAGAGAGACAAGATATTGGAGTGCATAGATTGACAACCTTTAAGAGTCAAAATTTGTACAAGTGCAGGTCTTGAACAGTGGTGATGTGTGAAATAGGTGGTAGAGATGACCAAAGTGTTTTTAAATATATATATATTTAAATATAAAAAAACCAATTGCTCTCAAAATAAGGAAGAATAAAAGTTATTACAGATGTGGTGGTCAAGAAACAGATAAGATTTTGAAGTTATCCATCTGAGGCAAAAGTAATGGAGAATAATAACAGGGGTTTCAGTCAAGAGAATGGCTTTCAAAGCCAAAGTGACAACTGTCACAGTGGAAAGATACCAAATAGTTTGGAAGAACACACAGAAGTGGAAAATTCGATACAGATAAATATCCTAAGCAACAAGTGAGCAAAGTTGATTGGAAATGTTCATTTGTTTGTTTGCAGGAGGAAAGAATAACGAAAGAATAATAATAACCTGGCAGCTGCAAATTAAAACCACACATATGTACCCAACCTCTTGATCATCAGGTATGTGAAGTGGGAGTGGACAAACAGGTGGCACCTCACTGAAAGGACTATCGAGGTAGTATTTTCCAGACACACTAGGTACCAGTTCTCCATGAAAATATGGACGAGTTTGCAGAACATAAACATTCAATAGCTACCAAGATGTGGGACAGAGGGTAGGAGATTGGTTATGGTGGAAACGCAGATTGATAGGGTAATACAAGTATCATAATAGATTACTTAAAAATCAGAGAGAAACAGGAGCACGAGGCATGGGGTAGCATTCCTGACAGTCTCTTTAGGGAGGAAGAAAAAGTGTGACTTTTAAAATGTTTCACCTAATTTTTTTAGTGACCTCAGGAGTTGTTCTGATGACTTAAGGGGCTGCCACTTCCCGGAGCATTACTCAAAGTGAAGTGCTTATGAGGACTTTATTTAATGAAAGACTCATAATACTTGGACACACAGAAAGCTGTCTAGTATGATACGTATAAATCCAAATTACTGTACTTGGAAGTTATAATTACCAGTATTTTTCTCATCTATTTCCTACATTTATATTTTTTTCTTAATGAAACATTGCTTTTTTAAAGTTATTTTTAAAGTGAAAATTTATTACATATAAAAAATAGAGAACTATTCTGTTAAATAAAGACAATGATTGTATATTGTGCTTAACATGTTATATTTGTTTCACATTATTTATAGATTTTGTGTACTGCCTAGAAATTTACAGGATTTCTGCATATGTTCAGCTTAATGTAATCATTTCCTAACTGTACTCTGTGGAGCCAACACAGATTCAACAAAATTAGCTCTAATTTTGTGTCTTTTATTTGCTTCTACTTCTAGGTTAAATATGGTTTGAAAAAATGTGTTAGAAAAATTGAAAATTATGAAAATTGCTGGCTTATAGGAAAGAGTGTTCTAGTCAAAGATGAAACCCTGTCTCCGGCTTACTTACATTTGTTTAATTCCAGTCTATACCCTGAATTTCCCATCTCTACAATATGCCCATGAAACATTTCACTTCTCTTACAGGCTTTAAGAACTTTTAAAACTTTGGAATGTATTAGAGAATTCTGATATTGCTTTTTCTATAACACTCTCTGAACCACTTTTTAAAGAAAAAGTAACCCCAAAGTAAAAACATATTACCAATATTCCTTGTTTTCTGGTCTCAAATTACTTTTCTGTACACATTTTATCATTGCTCTGACTTCAACTGACTAATGTATCAGTGGGTTAATTTATTCATCTGAAGTTATCTTTGTGGCTATTACCTTCATATATTTATGAAATCAGCAGAACCTAAATAACAAGTAATAGTAAAATAATCAACTACCAAGAAAGCACCATCTAGTAACTGTACTGATGGATGTATTTACTTTTAAATTTAGTAATACCACATCCATAAGCATGTGTTCCCTTACTTTCTTGATTTTCAAATATCTTGGCTATTATAAGGGAGCGTTTTTATTTTTTCCATAATTTCACAAGTCACTGAGAATACGAAGCTATATTTTGTGTGAAGCTTTGGTAATTTTCAGATTCCAATAAGTTGTTCAAACAATATCAAAATGCTGAAGAATTTAGAAGTACTTTGATATTTTTACAAATCAAAGAACAATATTGATTTCTTTAAGGTAACTGTGAGAGAACTAATAACTTTTACTATGCTCCAAATTATTAAAATTTCCTTTTGAAATGTATTATTGCCAATGATTCAAAGTGCAGTAGCAGAGTAAATGAGCAGTGCTTCTCTATGAAAGCATTATGAAAATGATCTGCAATATTTCCAAAATTAACAATATTAAATGGCTTTAAAAATGGTTGTATTATCTTTCGATTTTTACTTTTTATTAGCTTTGCAAAGTAAAATGCCCTTTAAAATTCTCCTTTTGAGCTTTCAAACATTAGTATTCCATAGCTTCAGTACAGTAAAATGTATGGCTGTAAGAAAATCCTGGGTCCCTACGGGACTGGCTACGTAATTTGTGAGTCCTAGTGCAAAATGAAAAAGAGGCTTGTGCCTTGTTCAGAAACTATTAAGAATTTCAAGATGGTGACAATTAGCATTAAACCAAATATGAGTTCATTATACGCATGAATTCCTGTGGGATTGCAAAGGTCACACAAGGAAGAATCTGAGCCCATATCCAGATAGGTAAATCCCAGAGATTCTTAAAACTAAATAGAAAACGCATTCCATGTGTGAATTCATTATGATTATGAATTGGCAATGATATTGATATTAGTGCTCAGAATCTCACTTTACATCTGAATAAAAATATCTATATAAATTAAAATTTTAAATATAACAAGATTTTTCTAAGAATTCCTGAATTAAGAAAATTAAAACAGTTTATAAGTTCCTTTCCTATTTTAAGTCCATATAATTCAAGTTAAAGAAATACATATCCCATTATTATTTTCAGTAGAAACATCAAGATAAAACGTATAATCAGAATTATTAAACTTATTTTAAAAATACATATATTATATGGGACAAAGAAGATCTGAGAGTGGAAATGAATGAAATTTTTGAACATGTGAAAATATATGTTTTTGCTGTTTTTGGAGCCTGTTTCAGCTGGGCGGGATGGAGCTCACCACTGATTCACCTCCTGCTTGAACAACCGGTAATGTGATTTGTAAGTGGGTTGTAATTTCACCCAAAACTTATTACAATAAGGAATGTATTTATTCTCAAAGGGTTTGACCTACATCAGGATTTGTAATAGAGAAAAGCACCATTCTTCTAGAACTTTATGGTTGTTCGTTTTGAAGTCATATGCATATTTACCTGACCAATTCATCTTCCTCTCTATTTCATGTTATCTGGTGAAATTAATTTGAAATATAATTGATGGGTTGTCTGTTCTGAATAAATATGTATGTATAAATGCAAATGAATTTATATGTTTTACAGCTATGCAGTTTCAAGAACTGGCTTATTTCATTTTGCTTTTATTCACTTTTTAAAATTAGGCTACTGATGCATATTAGAATTTAATTACACCAATTAGTACTGCCACATCAGACATATGATGTGCCTTCAATTAAGAAGTACCTAATGGGTATTAGTACAATTTAGCTTCATAATTAAAGTCTAAGAACAGCACAAATTAAACATTATGATTACAAAACACTAAAAAATCTACTGGTGAAATTAAAGCAGGATATTTTAACTTCTCCCTTATGCTGATTTTTAAAAAGTAAGTTAGGATTAGATAAAAAAAAATTGTTAATATTATTGAAGCATTCTTAATTAAAGAGAAAAAATTATTCATACATGCACATTTATATGTGAATATATAATGATGAAATATTTTTAAAAGTATCAAACATAACACTTACATCATCTAATGGATGTTAAAGGTTATCATTTCACAGTTTTATTTGTTCTTGCTTTTTTTCTTCATATCAACATTTGGTATCTGTGGTGGCCACGTGGAACTCCTGCATTAGGGAACACAGATTACAGCCAGCCCCAGCTGCTGCTGCTCTGGTTACATGAGGCCATATTTCCTCAGGCTGCTTCTGGCCAATGGTGAAAATACTAGTGGAGGACCAATCTTAGGATCTGTGGGATCTGACCTGATGACTCCACATCGGTCTGGCCAAAACTTACTAAAACTGTGCTGCGGGCTGCAAATCTCCCGTCCCGATCACTCCCACACCTCTTCTTTCCCAAGGATCAGACCCGCATCACCGTCTGAAGTCCCCCTTCTATGACACCAGTTTTCTCCCCTTAATACTTAACATGAAGCACCCCCATGAAACCTAATAATAACCTCTTGGTGTCGGCCTCTCAGAAAAAGTGACCTATATAACTATCTGATATGAAACATATACATACATGAATTAAATAACTTGATTGTTTTTTAATTTATCTGAAGAGAGGTACCTTAAAAAGACTGTACGCATGTCTTCCTATTTGGATGACTTAGAGTTGTTTTCAAAAGAAACAGAATATTATAGAGAAGTGCACAGTAGGTCATAACAATTCAGAGATACCCTAGCACTATGTTCAAAATTAGGATTATGGTAATTTTATATTTCTATTTGCTAGGAATTATATTTAAGGTAAAAATACCTTCTCTCCACAATTCACTTATCAAAAATGAAGGTAAATTATATTAAGAAT
>NW_017731351.1:543167-544196 GCF_001890085.2 Hipposideros armiger
AATTAGTTTTATATCTTGTAAACAAGGGTCTACTGGAGACAATTTATGATATCATGTAACAATAAATGAATAAAATTAGAAGTCCTAAATCAGTAAAAGTGAAAATGGTTAAGCTCGCAGAATTCATTTAAGTTGAAAATCATAATGTTCATTAGGTATAGATTATTTCTGTAAAGTTTACAGCAACCTAAATTATTATTATCATCATCATGTATTAGTAAAAACATTGAAATTTCCTTTTAATAATATTATTATTTTTACACTTTCATTTGTTTAATAACAATTGGTTTTGATTGAGGGAGATGTGAAACAAAAACAAAACATTAGATGCATAATCCCAAACCTATATGACAGCAATGTAAATTGATCCTGTCCTTTTTCAATCATGCTATTATATGTACACACAACTTGGATTATAGATCCTAAGACATGTTGCATAACATATTTGCATAAGCTTAATATCACATGTTAAGGATGACAAAGGAAAGATGCTGTGTAATTAAAAATATAAGATTTAGATGCAGAAACATGGTGGCATGAGGCGTGCTCCTTGAAATCTTCCCTGGAACTCACAATGACTTGAACAGCTAAAATTCAACAAAGGCTACCCTATGCAACACACAAGAATGTCTGACAGATCCACGCATGAAAACATCTGAAGGTAGGTAAATCGGGACAAACAAGGGAAGAGGGAAGGGAGAAGTGCAGAGACACAAGCCACAGACCTCAGCCTGGAGCTCACCACGGTCCTGGAAGAGGGAAGGATTTAGGCTGCAGTTGCACTTCCTGTGGCCTATGATCCTGCTTGAGGGAATCATCATATAGTATGGCCGAATCCAGAGATCATACCAGAGACCTCGGAGCAAAGGCCGAATACCAAATGGTGGGACCTGTGGTTTAAGCCCTCACTGCCAGGCAGAAAACAAAGACACAGAGCCTGACCCCCTCCTCCCGACTCCACCCAGTGTTAGAAGTGGGCCCCCAAAAAAACTGTAGCAGGGGCAGATTAAAGAGCAGAATACCTACAGT
>NW_017731351.1:547051-548395 GCF_001890085.2 Hipposideros armiger
AAAGAGCTGGTTCTTTGAAAAGATTAATAAAATGAACAAACCCTTCACTAGAAGCACTAGGGTAAAAACAGAAAAGACACAAACAAAATCAGAAGTGAAAGAGAAGTTACCATGGATACCACAGAAGTAGAAAGGATCATACGAGAATACTATGAAGGACTATATGCTACCAGATTCAATAACCTTGAAGAAATGGACAAGTTTTTAGAAACATATAGCCTTCTGAGGCTGAATCACAGAGAACTATAAAATATAAGTAGACTGATCAACAGGGCGGAAATTGAAAAAATAACCCAAAACCTCCCCAAAAGCAAAAGTCCAGGACCAGATGGCTTCACTAGTGAATTCTACCAAACATTTAAAGAGGTTTTAATACCGGTCCTCCTCAAATACCTCCAAACAATTGAAGAAGAGGCAATACTTCCTAACTCATGTTATGAGGCCAACATTACCTTGATACCAAAACCTAGCAAAGATAACACAAAAAAGGAAATGATAGACCAATATATCTAATGAATAGATGCAAAAATCCTAAAACATATTCTAGCAAATTGAATACAGAAATACACTAAAAAGGTTATATATCATGATAAAGTGGGGTTCATTCCAGGGGCACAAGGATGGTTCAACATATGCAAATCGATCATGTGGTACACCAAACAAAATAAAAAAATAAACATCATATGATTATATTAATATTGGGTTGTCAGAAAAGTCATTACACATTTTTTGCAATGAAAAACAGAAAAAATACATCATGACTTTTCTGACAATGCAATAAACACAGAAAAAGCATTTAACAAGATAAAACATCCATTTCGATTAAAACAATTAATAACATGGTTATAGAAAAAAAGTACCTNTCTTCTGTGATCTCAGATTTTGGGTTTCAGTCAGAAAGAGAATCTTTTAATTAAAGCTCAGCTTCTCACTTATGCATCTAAAAATACTATGTTTCATCATTTTATGTTTTTCTATTCTTTCCAAAATTACTTAGATTTCCATAAAGAAACAAGGGATAAAGATTAGGAATAGATTCAAATAGAACCGGAAAATGGAGGAAATGGGACCCAAATATAGGCTACCTGGTCCCCAAAATTGACCATTAATCACATGCTATTTATAAAGAAAAGAGGGGAATTCTAAACACAAACTGCAAGAGTATATTGACATTTTTATGATAGATAACAAATGAAAAATAGCTACAAAATTATTGATATTGTTCTTGTAGTGAAACTGGATTGCATTCTCACATGTTCATTCTATCAATACATCTCATAAGTTAGGTATTTTAATCAAATATTAAATGACAGAAATACAATATAATGAAATGAGATAACTAGC
>NW_017731351.1:550178-553342 GCF_001890085.2 Hipposideros armiger
TTTTCACCAAGTTATTATAAAAGTTTTAAATTCACATCTAGTAACAGAATACACACTATTACCTAAGATAGTTCATATAATTTTCAAATAGTTTTCATGTTATTTGCAAACATTTTCCTATAAAACTATTTTATGTGTTATATTGGTGTCAGAATTTGTTTTCATAATATCTTATCATTCTACTGATTTAACTCCACTAGTCATACAGAAGTGGAAAATCTTCTTAAGTTTTGGAATTTCTTAGAAAAGTTGAAAATGCTGACACATTTTTGCTGAAAAACATGTTATATAGATCTGGGTCTAACTTCCTGGTTTTTGTGAATGTGGCAACTTTTTTCACTACTTTAAACCTCATTTTTCTTACCTGTGAAATGGTACCGATAATCTATATATACCTTTAAGGGCTATCATAGAGTTCAAGTGTGATGCTATTAAACATCGGTACATGGTATGTGTTCATTGTAAGTGTAATCTCCCTTAACTTTCTCCTACTTATTTAATTTCCTAAATAATCCTTGTTTCTTCAACCAGGTGTCATAGGTATATTTCAAACATGCTAGTTTTTTTTTTAAACAACGTCTAATTTGTCTCAGTAGTTATTAACTTAACAAACAGAATGAGTTAGTAACTAGTAATATGAGTCACCTAAAATGATAATCTTTTTCCATTAACAAAAGTAGTAATGATGGGTGTTATAAAAATGGCAAATACTGCACATTAATTTGTACCGGGCAATGCACTATAAACTTCTCATATCTCACCTCATTTATTCTTTTAATAACCTTAAGAAGCTAGTACTATTGTGAACTCAGTTTCTGGCAAGAACACTGAGGTGGGGAGATGCAGAATAGCCAGTGTTTGGTCGCATTCTCATCTGAATTCAATTCCATCTTAAATTGAGTATGTGCCTTTAAACTATAAAAAGTGTCATTCTAAAAATAAAACAGAAGCAGTCAAAGATTGCATTACTTTTAGAGATGATATCACTTATTGACTCATATTAAGTACTTCCAAATATGAACTTTGAAGTGTGTGTATTGCTTCTTCAGAAAGGTGTAACGATAAATCAATGACTTATCTGTTTATTATGTAGGGTCCCTGTAGATTGCTACTACTCCGAGGGCAGGAGCATATCTATCATGTTCTTCTATCAATATGTAGTTTTTAATATTGGTCCAGAGGGCAGGTTGCAATGTTAAATAGGAAGCCCTAGTAAGCATCTTTTTAAAAAAAGGTAGTGTCAAGCAAAAACTTGAAAGTGGTGTGATTATGCACATATAGTCACGCCCCACTTAACAACGGGGATATGTCTCTCGAGAAATGTGTGTTAGACAATTTTGTCCTGCGAACTTCGTAGAGTGCACCTACACACAACCAAATGGTACAGCCTACGCTGTAATTGCACAAGCTGTACTTTTATAAAACCAGAAACACAGTAGGGCTGTTTACACCAGCGTCACCACAAACACCGGAGGAAATGCAGGGGGAGCCCTGAGAGTTCATTTTGTGATGTGAGCGCCCGACTTCAGCTTTGATTGCCAGGCACGCACCTCAAAGCCAGCTGTCTGGAATAAACAGGTAAGGAGCCAGGCCGCCTCCCCCACGGAGGCGCCTTGGTTTTAGAGTCCTCGGTTATTTTTGATACCCGACAATTTGAGCTACTTTTTTTTGGTGGTCGTTTGTTTTTTCCTCTTACCACGCTTTAAACTCCTGCTCTTATCTTCTAAATTCACCAATGAAGAGTGAGCCCACGAATGCTAGGCCCTACCTACCCTTGACCCTAATAAAAGCACAACCCAAGCTCTGGAGCTCTACTCACCACCTCGCTGTGCGGCTCCTGGCGGCGTCCTAAATGCTCTGGGGTCTGTTAAATAATAAACTCTTTCTTCTAAGTTTCCTCCTGGTTATCGTGGGAGGGCGTCTTGCCATCTTCCTAAGACCCACAGGCTCAGACCAGCCCCCAACACTGGTTTATAAAGGGGAGGTGTCTGTGGGACGCTCATCAGGCCGGGAAGAGCATCCCCAGGTGTTGCTAGTTGATTCCGTTGCTATGGGGAGACTGAGCCAGCCCCAAACAGTAATGCTTTGCGCTATGATGCAAACGTGACTGTGACGTCACTAGGTGATAGAAGTTGTTTAGCTCCATTATGACCTTATGGGGCCCCCTTCGTATATGCAGATCATGGTTAACTGAAACACGTGGTGCTAACTGTAGACATCTGAGGGGAGAGTCCACCCAGAGGGAACAGCCGGTGGAAGGCCTAAAACAGCTGTGTCTGGTTTCTCTAAAGTACAAGGCANGAAAACTGATTATTTCTTGCTGAATACTGAATTAATGAAAATTTGGTTTTTATGCCTTGGGGAGATGACAGCCATCCATGTGTAAAGTGAAGAATGGAGTGATCTGCTTATCAGTAGAATGGGTGGTAGCAGGGACGAGGTTGTTCTGATGTCACCAAAATTTCTCATCCTGGGCACACAGAAAGGTGATGCTTCCTAAGCTTCCTGTGGCTTAGATTAGAACCATGTGTCTCAATTCCATCCAGTTCAATTGGACAGAAGAGTTGTAGCCCATGTGGGCCTGGCACTCTAAATATCTCCTAGAATCCTCTACATTTCTCCTCTTCTGCTCTACCGACTTGGGGACCACGTTTCAGGTGGAGGAGTCTTCCTGACTCACGTCAGACTTTACACAAGGGAGGAATAGAAATTTAATGTGAGGTTTGAAGGGATATTTGCTACCGAAGGCAGCTTAATGCATTCTAATATAAAGAATTGAAATTGGGGTTGTTGGAGGGGCAATAAGTTGGTGATTGTTAGGAGTAGGGAGGAGGATGGCCTAAACTTGGAATGTGACCAGTTTGAGATGACTGAGATGTCTACGTAGAAATGTCCTTTTAGTAAAATTGAATATAAGCCTAGGGATAGGATAAAATTAACTTTCAGTGGTAATAGGGAAAACGGAATTATCAGTAATAGGAAGCTATGTGAAGATGCTGAACTAGTTCAAATTGTCAAGTGAGTGTTAGAAGGCAAAGGGGAAGTGACCCACAGCAGAATGCTGAGAACATTAAAGAGCAAATTTCTTGCTATTAATTAAAAAAGAAACAACCATGGATTATGAATTGAAAAACATCAGTTTCAATATCACAATGATTCTATTA
>NW_017731351.1:556115-558420 GCF_001890085.2 Hipposideros armiger
GGATGGAGAAACATGAACAGGTAGGACAGGGGCAGGGTGATGGAGAACAGCGATTTATTTTCATTATGATTTGTCTGGTAGAGATCTGAAGTAGTGGGAGCCTAACCAAGAAAACAGAATTTAACACAAAGGGAATTAATGCAGGTAATTGATATTAAACACATAGCTTTAAAAAAAGCCAACCAGAAAAGAGTGAGGCAACCCAGAATTGAGCAATAACTGCAAGTTGCTACCATGTCTAGATGGAGGGATAAAGAGAGGAGGCTGTATTACTTCTGAGGCAGGGGAGACAATCGAAACTGGAAACACAGTGGACCTATGTAAATGGAGCTGGAGCCATGGAAAAACTCAGCTGTGGCCAGGGATGACAGCAGGACGGAGAGGGATTGAGAGAATACTTAGATCCCCCTTTCTCCTGCTTTTCATCTTTTTACACGTGTCTCCTGTCGTTTGATCCCACCTGCAAGTCAGCTTTCAGGAAATCCTAAGATACACAATCTACAGTCCTCAGGTCCTCTGTGTTATGAACTGAGCAGAAGAGACGAGGAATCGATTTAAGGAGAACTAGACCCATTATAATCACAACATTCAAGTGGAGGTGTAAAAAATGCAATTGAATTTATGAATGTGGAATTCAGGATAGAGATATGGCATGGAAATATAAATTTGGGAATCATTAGCATTTAGATTGCATATAAAGCCATGAGATTGAATGAGGTCACCGAAGAAGCAAGTCCAAAGAAAGATGAGGGGGCAAAATCAAGTCCTGACACCTGAGGCCTTCCAGCATTAAGAGGTCTAGGAAAAGAGGTAGAATAAAAGAAACTGAGAGAGGCAACAAACAAACAAACACACAAAACACTAGAGAAATAATAGGAAAACCAGGGAGCCTAGTGAATGAAAAGGTAAGCTATATCGAAAGCTGCTAGATCAAGTAAGGTGAGAAGAAGACAGCAAGAACCACTAAGAGTAGATGAGAAGGTTAATTAGAGTGCTGGTGGCAGAAACCTGTGTGGAGAAGGTGTAAGAGATAATGATTAAATAAACAAATATAGAGACAGTGAGTGTATGATTCTTTTGAGGAGTTTTGGTAAAAAAGAAATTAAAATCCTGGTGGTATCAGGCAAGGAAAATTTGCTATGCAAAGGTTTTTAGTTGCTTATTTGCTTTTGTTTTCTAAGATAAGAGAAATAATAGCATATCTGTAAGACTGAAATGACCCAGTAAGGAGGAAAACTTGATTGTGTAAAAGAGAGGGAGGCATTCCTTGCCAGGGGTCTGTGTGTAGCCAGAGAGAGTTGGTTAATATGCAAGGAGGTTGGCCTCAGGTACTAGCAGGAATAGTCATTCTCTGGCAGTGGTTCTCAACAGGGGTCAATTCTGCAAAAAACTGGCAATGTTTGGACATATTTGCAGTTGTCACAACTGGTGATGACAAATGGGGTGATACTTCAAACCGGAGAGGCCAGGGCTGCTGATGTACAACTTAAAATACACAGGACAGCTCCCACTGTCCCACCACTGTTCACCCAACAAAACATTATTTGGCTCAATATGTCAGTAGAAACAAGGTTGAGAAACACCTTCTATGATAAACTGCAAGGTGAGTGGTATGTACCCTCAGAGGCTGGTGTTAAATATAGGTAGCAGTGGGACCCTGAGCACTTTTCCTCCTGATTGGTTTAGGTTTTTTTCAGTGACATAAGAAACAAGATCATTAGCTGGGAGTGAGATGGGGGAAGAAGATGCGAGAGATGTGAAATGAGAACAGGGAGTATAAACTGATCTTATATGAAAGAAAGAGATAGCTTATGGAAGAATAATTGGCTTTGTTTGACAGCCCCCTTGATTCTCAAGCTCATAGTTTTAAAGAGATAACAATCAGCATGATTTGTGTGTTTTTCTCCAAGGGCATTCAGAGATGTGAAAACAATTACAGAATTAGTGACACCTGTAGGAAATCAAGGCTGTGGTTTTGCCAAGTGAGTCATGGTTAGCAGATAGAAATGTATCTGATGACCAAGGATAGAACAAAATATTTGAAGGTCTTGAATGTTATGAAAAGATGAAGCATATTCATGAAACAGCAAATAATCTTTTTGTAGAATAAAAACAACTGTGAATTTATTTTGTATTTATTTAATGGCAGAGAGTAAATCTGTTGAACCTGGGCTTAATGATCATATTATCATTTTAGAATAATCAGATTGCACTACAGTGAAAAAAAGATTGAAGAGCT
Source organism: Hipposideros armiger (assembly GCF_001890085.2). NCBI lineage: Eukaryota > Metazoa > Chordata > Mammalia > Chiroptera > Hipposideridae > Hipposideros > Hipposideros armiger. The sequence goes on from NW_017731351.1 coordinate 558,355, forward strand.
TAAGTATAAAAAATAAGGAAGCTAGTTTATAAATGAAGGCATTCGTCCAGGCGGGAATTCATGAAA
>NW_017731351.1:562875-566837 GCF_001890085.2 Hipposideros armiger
ATTAAATACATACTAGACTTATGTAGAGAATTATCCCTGAGTGAGAAAATGTTACAGAAGCTTATATGAAGGCCCCAATTAAATTTAAATCAATAGAACCCAATTTTTCAGAAAAAAAATGATGTGAGAAAAATTATATATTCAATTAAATGCTCTCACAGGCACATAGAAAATAATGCAGATTATTGAAGCTGATGGAGGAAAAGAGTAATTGACCTGGTAAAGGAACCTCAAAAAACCTAAAAATGGAAATGTGAACAAATAACCTACTTTGCAGAAGGAATCCTCACTCTTTATTGGATGGTTCAAATCAAATCAGTTATTCTGCTTTAGTGCAATACCACAGAAAATGTTGTAAGACAAATAGTGAAAACATGCTAAAACTATTTGGCACTGAGATGCTGACCATGGTCAGAGGGTAGATTAAGAAATAAAGGGTCTAACAGCTAGTCTGTGATTCACTATTGCTGGGAAGAGGTACTCCCAGGACACAGAGAAGGCATGTGACCCAGTGTGATTAAACACACAGAGGACAGAGCTCCTGGAGATCAATCTGCTTTTCTTTGTCTTTTGCTAGCAGGAGATGGTTATCTTTGAAATGCTTTTAGCAGAATGTGCCTGGTCGTTTCAGATCGCTTATGGTTAGCAGAGCAGGGACCCATGCACTTACAGGACATAATCCCTGGAAAATGGCACATATGCTACGGAAATCTATGGGCAATAGAATGAGGATGTTTTATGTCTGAGTAGGTCCCTCTATGTAAATGAAGTGTCCACACCTCCCTAGCAATCTCATCTCTCTGCTTAGGCAACGAAGTATCTGATAAAAGAATCATGGATCTACAGAATCAGACTAAGATATGGATGTCTGAACTACTGCTTGGCTGGAGACTAATGATTACCTGAATTCTTAAAACTATTATTAAAGCTCCATATCCTGTAAGATCCTAGATTCATGCAAGTCTAACTTCATAATTCCATCATTTCGTATTATCTCAAGGAATCATGTTAACAAAAAGGAATGAATCAAGAAACCTCAAAAGGTATCAACATTTAGGAGTCATGAGGAGAACAAGGAAATAAAAGTGTTATGAAATTAAAGGAGAGACAGAATTTATGAAGTGAGCTATAGCAAATCAGGTGAAAATAAATTAATTCATATCTGTCAGTAATTATGATTCAGTACAGTACCCAGAAGAGAGTTTTAAGTGGCTAGAGGAATAAACACTACTTCATAAGAGAGAGTAAATATTTAAGATTCTTTGCAGAAGCCTAGTTGTCCAAGGAAGGTATGTAATGCCAAAAAAATAATAACTACAGAGAATTATACAGCATGAAACAAACATCATTACCTTAGGACAAGTGGACTGAGCTGGTAAACATTCTCTGTAAAGAGCAAGATGTAGATATTTTAGGTTTGTAGCCCACGCCATCTATGTTGTAACTACTGAATTCTGTCTTTATAGTGTCTGAGCAGCCATAGGCAATGTGTAAACAAATGAGTGTGGCTGTATTCCAATAAAATTTTACTTACAAAAACAGGTGGCAACCAGGATCTGGCCCATTGTTTGTCATTTCCTTATTCCTGGCTTAATATAAGGTGTGATAAAACAATACAGTGAATGTTTAAATTCATATATATATATATATATATATATATATATATATATTACAGTAAAAGACACATTGCCATTAATCCCCCTCAACATACTCCCCCTCACTTCAAACACACTTATCCATCCTTCTTGCCACTTTCCAAAGCAGTTCTGGAAGTCCTCTTTTGTGAGTGTCTTTAGCTGTGCTATCATGATTGTCTCAATGTCCTAAATCACTCTTTGATTTTGGGGAAGAGTCAGAACTCACACGGTGCCAGGTCTGGTGAATAAGATGGATGAGGACACACCATAATGTTTTTATTTGACAGAAACTGCCATGGCAGAAGCGACGTGTGACATGGAGCACTGTCATGATGGAGGATGATTTACGGCACATTTTAAAACACACTTTCTCTCAACCATAGCTCACACCCAACTGACTGCACCGAACAAGCTGAAACTTGTTACACATTGTTACTAAGGTTTCATGCACAGCTTCCCGCATTGAAGATCCCTGCCTTTCCACTGGATGGCACTAGGCAGCAGCAGTCACTGTATTCTGTGATTTCAATGGTATAAGACTATAGCTTAAAGGTGGGTTCTGACTTATAGATGGATACGTGGTCCACATTTANGCACAGCCCAACGTGTAAAATTCCGGGGAATTATTGTGGAGCAACCAGAAACATTCTTTTTACTGGGAGTTCATTTATCTCTCCTAGAACCTGCCATTAATCAGTGAACTCCGAAACTGCCAGAGCTATTCCTAATCTTGAAATCGTTTTTACCCCTATTTACAAAGTCACTGGGAATCATTCTGAATATGAACGCATCACTGTATTTGTTTCCTGTGGCAGCTGTAAAAATTACCATAAATTGAACAGCTTAAAACAACAGAAAATTTACTCTTTCGCAGTTCTGAAGGCTAGAAGCCTGAAATGAAGATATTGGCAGGGCCAAGCTCCCTCTGAATATTGTAGAAAATAACCCTCCCTTGCCTCTTCCCAGCTTCTGGTAGGTCTGGGCAATCCTTGGTGCTTCCTGGCTTATAAACATATTCCAATTTCTCCTTCCATTCTCACCTCCCACTCCTCTGCGTCCCTTCTCCTCTTTTTATAAGGACACCACCAGTCATTGGATTTAGTCTTCACCCTAATCGAGCATGGCCTCATTTTAACCACATTTGCAAAGACCCTATTCCTAAGTAAAATCACATTCTGAGGTTCTGATCAGGCAGAAAATTTAAGGGGACACTATTTCACTCACTACAGTACCGAGTGGAAACAGCATTAGAAGTTGTGCGGTAGGTGACAGCACAGGCAATAACATTAGGCCTTTATGAGCCAATCTAATTGGTCAGATATTAGAACATACTCAAACAAGAGCCCTTCGGGAAAATCAAATGGGGACACCAGTTCAAACCCCTCAGTATTTTGATTCAAAATATGCCTATGGCACCTGTTCATATGATCCATTTGAAAGGCACGTTGCACTGAATGAAGCAGTCAATGTCAACAGGCAGAACAAGCTATGTAACTTATGTGACCTAGTGAAGTATGGAAATGCAGGCCTTCTTGCTCCAAAATTAGTAATAGTTGATTTAGTTAAATAATGGTGTCGTGAGATTAATATGAGAAGTAACTCACAAAACCCACTGGGGACTTTTCCAGGATCAGGAGGTATAAATGAGGGAGTGAGGGGGAATGCAATATGTCACCTCATGCCTTTACCGCCTTTAAAACATTGCTTCTCACGGTGGTCCCAAGCCCAGATTTAAGTTTCCATGTACCAGATAAAGGTCATAGTAGCACCCAGGACACGGTACCCATGGTATTGAATTTGATAGTGCACATGCAGCAAGGTAATGTATGGTTGGTCTTAACTTCCTCCCATGTAGCCAAATTAGGGGAGGTGTAACTCCATCACCAAGCAAAGGAGGCAGTCCTGAGGGCCTTGGTCAGTCAAATCCGAAAACATCTGTCTGTGTGCGTTCACAAGGCTCTCGTCACTATGTGTGCGTGTAAACATTATGTGTGATGTGACAAAGCCTGATACTGGGAGGAAGTGTTTGGAAAAAGGGTGAAATCATAGCAATCGGAGAGAAGTTTTTAAGGAGATTATATTACCATGGAGGAAAGCCATTATGATATTTCCACACAAGCAGCTCAGAGCAAGGGTATAATATTTAACTATCATTTGCCATTGTCGTCCAAATAAATGGCTGATGTTGGTACAAATCTCATGGCCCGTTTTCTGCAGAAGAGGAGAATTGGACTCCTACTGATTTGAATGTTCTACCTGTATATTTCAGATAAAATAAATGACAAAGTGCCCCCTAATGAGTCAGGTTATGGGCAGTTGACTACA
>NW_017731351.1:570528-582448 GCF_001890085.2 Hipposideros armiger
GATCATGATCATGAGCATAGGAGGAGGGACTTCAATAAGAGGAAACAAAGCTCCACTGTAGTGGTTAGAAGACAAAAGGAAGGGATTGATAGGAATTTAACTAACTTTCTTCAGTTGGGAATGAGAGTTTTCTCAACTGTCTGAGTCTTCATAAACTTTCTTCACTTTAGACTCTTGTATCTAGTAAAGGTTCATGGAGAAGAGAGACCTTTTGAAATTACTCTTCCCCCATTTTATGATTGAATACATGTAAATTATGAGTCAGCACGCTTAGCTTTTCCTCTCTGAATCATGGGTTTTGGCTGAACCTAAACTAAGTAGACATTCCTAAGATTTTGAGTCTTGATAATGAAGACAGAGAAGAGTTTGATCTCATTTATTACAGCAGTGGTACAATAAAATGGAGTATTTTATGCTACCTGGACTCCAGGTTGCTGTTATATCTTGTTCCTACAGCTTATCAACTAAGGTGGTTAAAATCATTTAAGGAAAAAAATTCAGGAAATTGCTAATTTTTGCCATTTAAAAATGCAAAAGAATATGATTAGGAATGGTGTGTGTGTGTGTTTGTGTGTGTGTGTGTGTGTGTGTGTGATTACAATGAATTTTAACCTATTAATGTTGATATGAGGTCATTCAGCAGAAAGTCTGCCTTCAACATGCTAGCTTGAGTAACCATATGTGTTTCTAATAATGTGTGTGTGTGTGTGTATGTGCATGTGTTTTTGTGGATGAATGGAGAAATATAAAATTTAATACTCAACGAGGACTGAAAGACCAGTTATTTAGCACAAATAGATGAAAAAATATAAAACCTTTATAGGGAAGAATGAAGCACCAAGTTAGAGTCTTGACATATTTCTTAGATTTGAGTCAGATCTTAGATTTAGGATCCTTAAGTAAATATCAGTTTGACTAGATTGAGGAGGGAACCTCAAATGTGTACTATAACCTGCCTTCTATTAATATTTTCCTTTGAGGAAACCTGAGGACATTTCAAAGTGGTATTTTTGAACTGAGAAAAAAAGAAGAAAAATCCACATTTCAGGAAAAAGATACTAACTTTTTAGACATGTGGTTCTGAGCTAATTCCTGATGATGCCAGGAGCCACAGCACTGCACAAGTGAGATAGATGACACATGGACTTTGGCCAGGTAGACCTCACACTTAGCTCAGTGGAATTTTGAAACCATAAGATACCCATTGCTCTAACGCCCATGTTTGCAGTTGAAGTAAATAACTTCAGTATCTGAAGAATCTCCGTTGTGAGTGTGTCCCAGAGCAAGATAAAGCTATTCATTGATTCCAGGTTACCCTACAAAATGCATCGCAATGTGGTCCACTATGACCTACCAGATCCAATAGGGCACAGAATTTGTATGGAACATCTTAATAGGAAAATCACAGACATTTATGGCAAGCAGATGCATCACTGACAGCAATTAACAATTTTCCTCTGAATAATAAGAAGATTAAGGTTGAAATGTTTGCTTGTTTTACTTTGTCCAAAGTGAAAAAATCCAAAGCAAGTGTTATCTAATTCACACTCCACATTGTCGACCGTGTTTAGCAGAACTCTACTGTCCAGTGAAAATGTCATATTCAAAGTAGGCTCAGCATGAACTAAATTAAATACACAAACAAACAAACCAAAACTTAACTGAGTAAGATACCTCAGGGTTCCAAGACACCCTCTAACACACAGTATCCTTGCTGCAGACCAGCTCCACTCAGGATTCTGAAGAAAATGAAATGGAATCACATGGCTCTCGACTTTTTCTGTCTGACTTATTTCGCTTAGCATAATAATCTCAAGATCCATCTCTGTTGTCACAAATGGCATTATTTCATGTTTTCTTATGGCAGAAGAGTATTCCATTGTATATGTGTACCACGCTGATTTCATTGATATGTGGGATATAAAACTAAAGCAACAGAGGAACAAGACAAACAAATAAACAAAAACTCATAAAAACCAACAATAGTTTAATGGTTACCAGAGGGTAAGGGGGAGAGGTGGGTGGTAGATGAGGGAAAAGGGGATCAAATATATGGTGATGGAAGGAGAACTGACTCTGGGTGGTGAACACACAATATGATATATAGATGATGTATTACAGAACTGTACACTTGAAACCTATGTAACTTTACTAACCATCGTTGCCCCAATAACCTTTAATTTTTTCAAAAAAGGAAAATGGGACAGTCTCTAAAATGTTTTGGAATAGCAAGCTTGACTAAATTAACCAGTCGTTTTTAGATATATTCTCTTCTATTATTAGTTAAGAGTGAGCATTATGTTTTCACAATGCATAAATCAAAAACACGTTAATTTATACTTCTCTGTGATCTCTTTCTCTTGATTATTTTTCTTTTTTTAGCAGGCTATTATTTTCTCAAGAGGATTTATAAGTAGCATTCACTGGTCATGAGAAACCTTCAATTAACTGCCTTTCATGCAGTGTATATTATTATCTCATTATCAAGTTTTCTTTTTGTTCTCTTTTACTCTTTCAAGTTATGTATTTATTGCAAATGACCCACACAGAATTTTCTTAATTATTTTAAATGACACTTTTATTAGCATTAACGCATTTTTTTTCATGAAATTATTCTTGAAATAAAAATTGATCACAAAATTTAAATTTGATCTTCAATACGATAGATTCAAAGAAACAAGCTCTGATATGGGAAACTGGCCATATAAGTTCTAGTTTTGTTTGCTCAAATGTACCTCTTAGAAACCTTGTTTCCATATTTGTAAAATTGAAGACTTATTCTAGATGGATTTTAAGCTCTATGATATTGTGGCTTTCTGTTTACCATGCTATTATGTAATGAAAATAATACATGATATAAAATTCAAAATTTTAACTCAGTGATTGGCATTAGGTTTCTGTGAATTCTTATAAAAATGAACATTTATGGCTATGGTTATCAGTTTCTTCATATCAAAAATGGAATCAATGAATCTAAGCATTAACTATCTCTGCCCTGGTTCCTTATTTCTTAAGCACATTCCTCCTGTCTATTTTGTCCCTTTCTGTTTCCCTTGGCAGGGGTCTAAACCTGTATTCTCTCTGAATCAGCTCATGGACTCTCTTGATTTCAAACATCAACCACCTGATGATGACTCATGAATCAATAACCATCTTGATCTAAATCCTTGATCCAGGGGTTTATACACGGCCTAAGTAAGCACTTTCAATTCATTTTTTAAAAATTTGATCCTCACATTACCTTTTGAGCTTTTCAGAGATTAGCAAATTGAGGCTCAAAAAGAATTAATTGGTTATAATGAGCAATTCACTTTCAGGGTAAGGTTTGGGTGACGACAGGGCCTATTCTCTTGAAGTCACTCGGAACTATGGTAGTTTCCTTAAGCAACTGCTCACTGGTCATCCTTAACTGGAAAGTCCACTAGCACCTCAAAATCAACATTTTCATAATTAATTTATCCTCAGGCTCTTAATTCTTCAATTCCCAGCCACTGTGGATGCTAACTGGTGCCCACAGCTATGCCACATTGGGCATAATCTTATTACCTAATGTTCCCACAGTTCTAAACCTCATTGAGGCGTCAACAAAGAGAGCACACTGACTCTCTTCACTCAGCCTTTGAATTTGTCAAGACAAACATGCTTTTCATTCTGTTTCTTCGCAATGACATCATGGAAAACCCAATTGCCTGAACTTCAATTCTGCATGCCATCAACTATTTTATCCCCTTATTCCTTACATCTAATCAATTACTATATCGTCTCAATTTTAGCTACTAAAGAAGATTTGAGTCTATCTTTTCCTCTGTGTTTTTAGCACTACTTCTCAGTTTAAGTGAGCTATAATTTCTCACATAGACAATTATGTTATACACAAAAGTGGTCTCCCTAAAACTTTCCTCTGTCTGCTACACAGTTGCCAGAATATATCTGTATTCTCAGTAAAAAAGTACATATAGTTTTCCTCTAAAATTTAATGATCAGCTGTCCTACACTCTCAAAAAACTTTATTTTTTTGTACAGTTTACATAATAAAAACCACACTCTCCAGGACATCACAGGAGGCTCCGTAGCTATCTGGTCACTGTCTGTGACTTCCTCATTTCTTCCCACATATGCTACTTATATGCTAGCTCTAAACTGCTTTTATTTTCTTGAATTTTCCTGACTGCTTCATATCCCTTTACCTTTCCTGAAGCTGACCCTCTGACTGAAACACGGCCCTGGCTCTCACATATCCTTGCTTTCTCTGGGACACATTCCTTACTCTACCACCTTCCTTATTATCTGCTGATGGTCACCATTAATACTGAGTATTAAGTTAACCAAAGTAAAAATGTCTCTTACTCATTAAGAAGGGACACACCAGCCCCTTTAGAGGACTCTTTTTGAGTGTTTTTCTGATATTTACCAAGCACCATTTTATTACACTTACATGCTTATAGTCTATCTAGAAATAGAAGTCCCTTACGGACACCTTCAGGAGGGTTAAAATTCTTTATTTGCCTTGATATGTTTCATGATATGTTTGATATTTCCTTGTTTTCTTCTATAATATGTACTGTTTTATATAGAAATAAAATGTGCAAATCTGTAATTGATTATAACATTATTTTACTTCAGGGTTTGGTTTTATAGAAAAAATTAAAAAAATAATTATTGACTGACTTTCTCAATTATTCAAATCCAGAAAAAAAAAGCAGCCTATTATTCAACTGTAATATTTTCCCCAAAACGGGTTTTATTTGCTATGCAATATTTTTTAGCTTGCCATAATGTCTAGGAACAAATAATTATTTGTGGCTGATTTTACCATGTATTCTTAAAAAGTGTTAGCAAATTCCACTTCTAATTTAAAAATACCCTCCAAATAACCAAGAAGTGTGATATTGTTAACTTAATTAGAAAACATACATTATGAAAGACAATGCAATCTTATACGAAGTCCAACTTTGAAAACGTATTAGTACTTTTTACAATCATTTCACTAAAAAGAGCTACATTATTGAATATTTGAGTGATCATTACTAAGGTCACAGAAAAAAAATAGATTTGAAACTTCTAATATATGAACCTGTGTTCTGCTCTTAAATTCTTATTTAGTTTATTGAAAATAGAGACTTATGCTCAGTAGAAATTGGAATTATTATATATGTAAAATGAAATAAAATATCCCCGTATCTCATTTAACTTATCAACTAAACAGGATAAATGTTAGCAATACCTATTACCTTGAAAAATACGTGACAGGAAAAATATGGGCGTAATCAAGGTATAAAACATAAGTTTTTCTGTTATACCTTTGCTTGGAAAGTAGTCATCAACCTTATTGTAAATGGTCCACGTTTATGTCTCTTCAACTACTGTAGAGTTCAAATTTTGATTTACATAAAAGAAAATAAGTAGGAAGGAGAATTTCCTACAGGAAGTATTTTCGTTTTCCATCTAATGGCCAGATTTACAAATAAAATTCTGCTGTCTTCCTAGAGTCAGAGACTATCCTTTCTCATTTCCAAACGCTGTTCAGATGGTTTCTACTGTTACTTTAAACATATGTAACTAGACATTTAAAAATAAAAAAATATGATAGCAATGCCTATTTTGTTTTAGAAAAAAGTATACTGAAGATTAAATACTGACATTTAATTTTGTACAAATGTGAAGTTAATATTAAAAATTCTAAATTTTAAAAATACCCATCAATTCTTATAAATGAATTTGGAAGTTCAGAAGTATAAATGCACTCAAGACAAACAAAATTCTTTTTTAGATCTGGCGGTTTATAAAGAGGATATATTTATAGTTATTTTAATTCATTTCAGAATTTTATTAGCAACAATAAAGACTCTGTCCTAATTATAAATTATAACATAATTAGTTTTAGCTAAATAACAAGGGATTAGAATGTTTTTTGAGAAATATTTCAAACTGGATTCTCTCTGGTTTTCTTTCAACAGCATTCCCTCATACTCAACCAGCTACTTAGCATTCTTTATGCAATGATGCAGACTTGATTAGAGCAGGCTAGATTATGATTTTCTCTTTGGAAGGATATTTATGCTCATTATGTGGAAATTTTTGCTGTATTGCGTATTTATGATTGCCTCCCGTGGTTAGGCATCTGAACCTCCTAGATAGCTATCAGAATAATATGACCAAGAAAAACTTGGTATATGCACAATTGAAGGCACTTTTGAGCTCTTCACTTCCTACTTCTCTACCAGCCTCTGCCTCTGAGGACTTGGATAATTTCTTATTTTTATAAACTTCCTGCTAATTAATTTTGCATAAAGAATTTTTTAAAAATGTTTAGACATGGGTCTGCCAAACTGATATAGCCCTTCTTTAGAAAAATTGTATATCTGTGGCTGAGTCAGGAAATCTTGTAAAATATTTAATAATGATATGACTTATTAGGGAATTTCTAGTTAAAAGCATCCCATTTGACCATTAATGGGAATCACAACCCTGCAGAGCTGTCCTCTAATTTTTAAGTCTAGATGTGACAAGGCAAGTTGTCCTCTTTAGCTCTAGCAGGATCTGTCAGACCTGGTTCTCACTCCATTAAGTGGTTTAGAAGATGGCCGTGGAGGAGAAATGGCTACTTAAAAAGATAATATTCTCTCCATTTATAATCAGGATTACTATAATTTGGCACATTTAATGTAATAGTATTACTACTAAGTAACTATATTCCAAACCACAATCATGATTTGCAAACTGCTTTCATGTACATTAAATCATGTGAATATTATAATAAATCTGTGAGTCATGTAGTACAGGCATAACTAATATCGGTGAAAATATATGTATTCCAACAATACGGATGGACCTAGAGGATGTTATGCTAAGTGAAATAAGTCAGAGTGAGAAAGACAAATGCCATATGATCTCACTTATACGTGGAATCTATAGAACAGAATAGAAGAGAAATAGACTCATAGATGCAGAAAAGAAATGATGGTTGCTAGAAGGGAGGAGGGTTGGGGGATGAATGACAAGGTGAAGAGATTAGGAAGTACAAATTTGGAGTTACAAAACAGTTATGGGGATGTGAAATACAGTATGGGGAATACAGTCAATCATGTTGTCAAAACTATGTACAGTTTCAGATGGGTACTAGGATTCTCAGGGGAGCACTTTATGAATTATACAAATGCCTAAGCATTGCACTGGACACCTGAAACTAATATTAAATATTATTGACTGTCAACCATAATTAAAGAAAAAATATAGTCACAATGTGAAGTACAGTATAGTTAATATAGTCAGTGGTATTGTAATAGCTATGTACAATGTCAGATGGGTAGTCGACTTCTTGGGGTGATCACTTTGTGAGGTGTGTAAATGTCTAATCACTATGTTGTTTTATACACCTGAAACTAATAATAAAAAAATGAATATCATCAGTTAGGAGACAAAGAAAAACCATGCACCATTTGATACGCTTCAATGAGGAGTTGGCAGCACCACAGTGGTTTTCCTGCTAAAGAAGTATAACCTGAATCCAATCACAACACATCATACAAACCTAGATTTTACAAAATAATTTTAAAAATAATCTTCAAAAACCCCAAGGTACTAAAAGTAAAAAAAAGACTAAAGAACTCTTCCAGACTGAAACAGATCAAGGAGATATGACAAGTAATGAGCTCATGACTCTGAATGGATCTTTTGGCCAACCAAAACATTACTGAGGCAACTGGCAAAATTTGAATGGCTCTGAGGAGTCGATGGCAGAATTGTATCAATGCTAATTCCTGACTTTAAATATATTGTAGCTTTAGAGGAGGGTGTCCATGTTTAGGCAGTGGGCAGCAAAAGAGTTTGAGGGCAAGGGATATCATCAGGTTAGCAAATTACTATCAAAATACTTGGGAAAATAAATACCATTTTTTAACTATAGAAAAGGAAATATATGCAGTATCTCAACTATGGTTGCTACGGATATTATCAAAATCACAAATATAAATTTCATTAGAATGTTTGTGTAACTGGTTATTTTTACACAATGCAATCTTTGAAAAGACTGGGGGCAGATGTGGGGAGCTTTAAATTTTACTTAAAATTATAGGAAATATCATTCTTGACAATAATACAAAAAATATCAGGTAATCTCTAAAAATGAAAAGATAAAACATAGATTATGCACTAAAGCTAAGTGACACTAGAATGGTAGTAAAATGAGTATGGAGAAACAGAGGTTGCAGATGAGAAAGTGAAAGGCTTGTAGTTGTTAAGAGCACCGACTCCAGCACCAAAACAGCATGTAAAGCCTGTCTCTGGCGCTTCCTGGAGCTCTGACCGTGTTCACATTGCTTACCCTTCCCAAGCCTTAGTTTTCTTATAGGTCAAATGGAGAAACGGTCTTACCTACCTCATAAGGTTGCTAAGCAGATTAAATGAGCACACGCTGAGTGCATATAACAATCGCTGGGTGCTCCATGCCCTCTTCTCCAACATTTCCTGGGGGACCTGGTATCCAGGCCAGCACACACACACACACAGCCTATGTGCCAACTAGGAAGAGTGCTCCCCTTCTGCTCAACCCGCCTCCAGACACCGCAGCCCTGGACTGGGGCACAGGACTTGGGGAGTGAACACCAATGGGTTCCAGCCCCAACTCTGGCCCCTGGCCAAGGAACTTTGTGCAGAGCAGGACCCCACACACAGATTTGTCTGATATGGACTCACTGAGCCACTTAAACTTTCACAAGGCTTATGCAAACATCATCTTCATCTCCTTATCCCACCCACATCGTCATCCTGCCCAATTCAAGCACGCCTCTCCCTCCCCCACTGCTCATTTCTCTGAACTCTGCCAGTGGCTCACAGGCCATCATCTAGGGCTTTGCTCCATAATAATAAATTACTGTTAATGCTACCATTTTTAAGTGTTTAGCTCTGTATCCGACCCTGTGCTAAATGCACTACATGGATTATTTTATCTTTACAACAACCCTACGAGGAAGGATATTCAGTTATTATCCCCACTTTACAAGTGAGGTTACTGAGACCTGAGGAGTAACCTGACAGAGCTAATATCACAGATAATGAGTGGGAAGGACTCAAGTTAGGGTGCTTCCCACAGACATATGCTAGGCACCTTCTGTGTGATGGGCAGTGCTGCACGCAAGAGAAGAAGGCATAAGGAGTCCTTTCCTCGGAGGAGTTTATAGATTAGCAAGATTAGGATGGAATAAGGCATATACATAAATTGCTGACACAGGCACATGTGAAAGGGTCAAAGATCTCTTGTTATTATATTTGAGGGGAAAATGCTAGGTACCCTAGAAAGTGTTTGTAAAATTAGAAATAAAGGGATTAGATTAGAATGGGATATTTTGAGTTTAGAAGGTAATATACAAATCACACATAATGAACATGAAGTAAATGTCAAAAAAATTAAGTATGCACAGGAATAATTCATAACTTCTGGTTTGCCTGTTCTTGAACATTACATAATGAGTATGTGTACTGTTTCTTGTGTTAGTTTTTTTTTTCATCTAAAATGAAACATGTAAAATACATCTATCCTGTATGACTTACCAGGGCTGAAGACAGGTGACAAATTACCCCCACCACAAAAATGACTCTTTTGGGCTGAAAATTAAGGTTTGTGTCTTTAGATGATGTTTGCTAAACTTGGGATCTTCCAACTTGGGATATTCCAACATATATATTATGAATAATTGCTTCTAAATCTCATCAATGTTCATGATTATATACTGTGTCAATATATATTTAAAATCCTATAGAAATGTTTAAAACCTTTCATAGAATACAAATCACTGCCATTCTAGGTTGGTTGTTCAGTTTATCACCTTCGCTATTGTAAGTTATGTTTCATAAAAGAAATTTTGAAGTCATTCAAAGCTTGTTAGACAATTTATTTCAGATTGAGTAATAAAGAACCCATTTTAGCCTCTAGGTATCTAGATTCAGCTTTAAAAACGCAAGCATCTTTATAATACAGATTTTGAATATCAGCAGATCAAGAGTTTGCTTTAAGCCTACAAAATAAAGCGTATTTGTATCTCTGGGGAGTACAAAAATAATCATCAAATTCTGATAACAATAAATGTTTTTTGTCAACTTTTTAAAAAGGACTTATTTATTAATATTATTTTACTCTAATAAGGCCATAGTCATGCCATTAACAAACATTTAAAATTGAAATGCTATAAATTGTCTTTTTTAGAGACAACCCAAAGAAGATTTCTAATGACTAAAGAGCACTTTCCCACGAGCTTCCTGCATAAAAGGGTGCCCTGGAAAATACGCTTTGCATGTGCAGGCTTGCTGCGGAGCAGATCTGAAGAGATAGGTGATAACACATGGTGCTTATTTCAGACCAGAATCTCAGTGCTTTACCAAAACCTGAAAATGGAAAGCACAACAATATTTTTCTACATGTCAGTAAGATAAATACATTTACAGATTTATACACAAACTTAAAAGCACTATTGGTTGTATTAAGAATAATGAATCATGGTATACATATTCCAGAAAAAAATAAACTCATTAGTTCATAATAGCAATATGAAAACACAAAAACAACTAACTAGAAAAAACAGCTTCTTCAGCTGAAAAATAAAAGATTTGGGAGCTGAACGATACCGCCTGTGACCAAAGACTTACAATTTATATCCGTACTTGAGGTGTGTGAAGCTGCCCAATTTTCCCCCAGCCGTTCATGGAAATGCTTTCAATCTCAGACTTTCACAGCTCCATGAATTTTGCAAAACCCACCAGCACTTAAACAGGTTGCTGTCAAATTTTCCCAATATTTGTAAAGCTGTGAGACTTTTACAAAATTTTGAGCTCATGTGCCATTGAAAGTGGTACTTATTTGTATCCAGAGCACTGAAAGACTCATGTATAGCTCAAAATACTCAGATTTAAAATAAATTACAGTTTAATTCTAGGATTGGGAAAGTGAAAGTTATAAAACCTATCCAAAATGCTTGATTTTTAAGTAGAGTCAGCAAATCAAAATTTGAAATCTATATTTCCAGTTACATAAACACTGGATAATAAAGCTAGAAAGGACATTTAGAATTTATATCCAATGCACTCAAAAAAACAAGCTTAATTTAAATTTGTGAGTTTTATCTATATTGATTAGTAACAAGGAACGGTGCATTTCTGAATTATTAAAAAGTAAGTGTAAATCTTTAAACTTTTATATAGTTACTATAAAGTAAGCTTACTTATCAAGTTAACATTCAAATTATCTTCTACATTTAGAGTTTAAATTTTTTGTGTTTTTGTAAAATTAATTAAATTTTATTTTTTCATTATTTTATTTATTTTTTATTCTGTTTAATTTACTTTTATTAAATTTATTGGAATAATATGTTTATCTAAAATAGGTATAAAAGCAGCATATGCAATAGTTAGGAAACACATTAATTTGTTTCTTTTATCTTCTCTTAACCAATTTAAAAGAATAAAATATTGCAAAAAAGGGATCTATAAAGTTGTATTGTTGGGCTTATAAAATAGAGACATAATATGCCATATATATATATATATATATATATATATATATATATATCTTCAAAATTACATATATATGTAATTTTGTTCTCCTTTTTCTTTTTTGTTTTTAATTAGTATTCTCTTAAATAAATTCACTAGTTTATTTTTTGTTGTACTTGACCTGTAAAATGAAATTAAAGATTTAATAAAGATAAAAATTGCTCTGAGGATATACTAAAATTATGATACTTATACAGAAATAGATAAATAATAAAATTATGTCTTGTAATGTTTATCATTTTCAAATATGAAATAATTGAATCCATCATTTGGGCAAAAGGGAAGCTCACATTTAAAAGCCACATCAATGAATAAGATACAATCAATATATGTAAAAAGTTCTATTTATTTGAACATAACTTTGTGTATTTCTAAT
>NW_017731351.1:583678-584828 GCF_001890085.2 Hipposideros armiger
ATATATAAAATATTTTCAGAAGTGAAATTGCTGGGAGAAAGGATATATGTATTTTTTTTCTATTTTCATGAAGCTATTCAAATTTTTCTTCCCAGATGTTTTACTGATTTCTGTTTCCATGACATAACTAAATGAGAAAGCTGATTTGATTTTTCCACATGTTCACTAAAACCAGATTGTTCAAAAATTTTACTCTTATATGTCTGATGATGAAAAAATACTATTTAATTATTTTAATTATATTTTTAATTGATACTGAAGTTGATTTTTTAAAAATTTCATTATTGTTAAATGTTATATAGTTTCAGATGTACAATATAATGATTTAATATTTGCATATATTACATATTCTAATGTTGCATATTGTATATAAAGTAATCACCACAAGTTTAACATCGTTCATCATACATAGTTACAATTCTTTTTCCTGATTTTCATTTTATTTGTTTATATGTTAGACCTCTTGCTTTGCTGCCACTTATCCTTGGACATAACTCATGAGCCTTTATTTCATCACCAAAATAATGGAAGTAATGTGAAATTTTATTTTCACTCATTTTTTTTAAATGAGAATGAAACTACATTCTATCAAAATTATTGGGATGCAGTGAAAGCAATACTAAGAGCAAAATTTATATCATTACAACCCTTTATCAAGAAACAAGAAAAATCTCAAATAAACAACCTAACATTACACCTTAAAGAGCTAGACAAAGAAGATCAAACGAAACCCAGTCAGCAGAAGGAAGGAAATAATAAAAATTGGAACAGAACTAAATGAAATGGAAAACAAAATGACAATAGAAAAAATTAATGCAACAAAGGTTGTTCTTTGAAAAGATTAATAAAATTGGTAATGTGGATTTTAATCCACAGGATTAGCATTAGAAATCAACAAGATCTGACACGTGTCCGAATCCTAGTGAATTTCCTGAGTGATTGATAGAGATTCTTGTTTGGGCAAAAATGGCAGAGGCTAAGCTCCAGACTCCATTTTAGGCGGTGACACAAAATCCTCTGTCTGGTTACCAGGCAGAAAGGTAGATGAAAACCCAGATAGAAATGAAAATACATGACAATAGCAAAGGTATGTGTTGCTAAGTGTTTACAGTAGGGCAATGGCACTGAAAAAGGAGAGAAGGGGCAATAT
>NW_017731351.1:586764-588285 GCF_001890085.2 Hipposideros armiger
ACTGCAAAATTCATTATTTCTCTGATTTCTAGCTTTTGGCAATAACGTGAGCCTGTGATGTTAATAAATTGAAATTTAGTTGAGCTGACTTAATAGAACTGGACCTAGAAATTTAATGATGTTAATTTTTCTTAAGCAAATGCATACTAGAAAAAAATGTTTTGCCAGTTTTTTTTTTGTTCCTGCTATCAAGCACTAAAATAAAAGGTCTAATTATTCAGTAAGACTGAGAAGAGTGAACAGACTTAAGATTTCAAAAACAAAATATTCAAAAGAAAAAAAATGGATACTTCTGCCTGAAGAGTAATTGGGTTAGAGAAGTATGCAAATATCCTTGTTTTAAAGTGGTTGATAAATCCCTGAGCTATAATGTGGTTGCCGAAAAATCTAAATAAACTTCATTACTACATAATAGAACAGCTCAGCTTTAAAATTGGTCAGTTTATTGATTTTAGTGGCAAGGGATTGGAATGTGTTTTCTTTGTTTGCTGTTAATTTCTTACTTTCTGAAACCAATCTGTTACTGCCAGTGGAGAGTTATACATGCAGATATTGTTATAATCAGACATAAAATGAAGTGTGGGCTCTTGGGAAGTTGATGCTAAACTATAAAAACAGCTTTTATCATCTTTTTCAAGTACAGAGAATATCAGTGTGGGATATTCTGAAACTTTTCTGATTTTTGTTATACGTTTTTCAACAAGATTAGTGAATTGTAATTCACTAGAGAAATCTGAGTCTGAAACTCATTGGTTCAATCTGCTTATGTTTTTCACTTTTGCATTTTCAAATTATCAAAATAAATTCAGACATCATTTCACAAAAATATTTACTCTGTGTCCTATGTTTTCCTCTTTATGAAACACAATGTCCATTTTTACCAACCAATTCTAAATGTTTAGTCCGAGTAACCACTTCTGAACTATCTATCTGCTCAGATCCTACATGTCCACGTACTGAATTCCCCATACTGTGTGTCTCTCATATAATTTTCTATACTAAGTTCTTTATATTATTATTGCATAGACATCTATTGTTCATTTTTATATTTTATGCCCCAGGTAAGAGTGTTACAGGGTGTTGAAAGCAGGACCTTTCTTTAGTAATGTTATATTTGTGAGCATGTGGTAAGGACTCAGTATGCCAGTTTTCATTGTTTATCCTATTTCAATTGATGTGTAAATTCACAATCAGAGCCTATCTTGAAATTATCAAAAAATAGCAATATATTTGAAAATTCCACATTAAAACACTTAAAGGTTATCTGAATTAACACTTATGGGACACTGCACAAAATGCTTCTTCATTCAGTCAAACATTTTGGATATCAATCATATATTATCAATTCAATATACTTTCTCATTATTTTTAAAACTAAGGCATTTTCTTTCTGTAGCATTTGTTTGGAAATTATTGTGAACTTCTCATAGATACTCCTTTGTTTACCATTTCATGTATATCCTTTTGTTTCCCTAACTAAATTAAAGTTTTTGGGTTTCCTCCCTCCCCCCTCATACTTTG
>NW_017731351.1:589112-659030 GCF_001890085.2 Hipposideros armiger
AGGACACATATTTGTGTATTACCACTAATTCTACTTTGAGTATTGTCACATTGTCTTCTTTTAAGTAAAAGTAATAATTTTAATATTAAGTAATATTTGCAACACACACACACACACACACACACATATATATATATATATATATATATATATATAGTAAAATAAATATAAAGCTAATGATTATTTTAGCTCAATTCAGACCCTTAGGAAGGACAGTTGAATATGTTTGAGATTTGCAATATATGCTTTTCACAGTTTGATTTTATTGACTTAGAATTAAGAACATCGTCATACATATCAATTTTCATTTTCAGTGCATGTTCTTACAGTCTCCAATGAAATGCAGAAATACTTAAATTTCATTGCTTTTAACTAACATTGTGGGCATTTTATAATTCACACTTGAAAACAAGCTAAGAATATGTTCACATAAAAATTAGTAATTGCTAAAAACTGATTATTTCCACCTGTCTATATAAACTTTTTCTATATTGATTTTTCTGTTTTAAATACCTTTCTGTTATTAAAAACAAAAACAAACAAACAAACAAAAAACTTAACTCCTTAGAAACCAGGCTGGGAAATCCATTGCACAAGGGTGTGGGCACCTTCCGCAATTAGATTTTGGAGTCAGATCGGCCCTGTTTCCACCATTTCTGATGTATGGACCAAGTTGCTTAAACTTTTCAAGCCTTCAGTTTTCTCATGTGTGATAGAAATAATCTTATCCACCTCAGAATGCTATGAGGATAAAATTAGATTAAACCATGTGAAACTACTGCTAGTAAATCATTTTTTTTTCTATAAAATGGTGATTGCCTGTGGCTGCACCCAATTTGTGACCAGATTTCAATATAAACATCACTGATGATAAGGATGATGGGGACAGTGATGGTGAAGATGATCATGGTGATGCCATTTGAGAAAATTAACCTAGCGTCGTATAGTAATCTATAAATGATATGTTTTTAGTTATGGTATTTTATGAAAAAATATATAAGATTTTTGAGAATTACTAATCAAAACCTTAGGAGAACTACATTTGGTTTAGAACAAACTTTTAAAAATTATAATTATATAAAAAAATAATTTTGAACTACTTTCCACTCAGGTAAAAAGCTGTTTAAAAAGTACAGCTACAAGATCTGTTATTCAGTTCAGATTTCATCTCTCCAGATGTTATGTCAACTTTCCAGTCCTTTTCTGGGTTACCCATGCTACCTTTGCCTTAGAATACTCCTAATGTGCACAGAGTCTTCTGCCAGTACTTAGTACCTTCTCAGCAATTTCAGTATCTTCCTTTGATACATAAATTTACCAGTTATATTTTAATAAATACACATTTTGTCAATTTGCTATCTGATAGAATGGCATTCTGTGTGAACAAGCCTGAAATCTTCCTCTCTTTATCTGAACACTGTTTTCTGTCAGGTTTTCTATGTATTTGTTGAAAATGGCCATTAAAGTGGTATTTTTAACTTTTTTTTTTTTTTAGAGATTTTTATCAGAGAAAAACAAAAAGTGTAACCTACCTTAACTAGATACAGGGATGCATTGTCAATATACTCCCTGCATAAACTTCTAGAAAACCTGTCTCCTTGAAATATTAAAATATATATAGATTAAATATTCTGGTGAAGATTATAAAATGAGCACTATTTTTTTTTCTTGCCAAATGTCAAAAATGTGTCAGGCAGTTTTTATAGTTGCAGCACTCAACATTCTTGAAAAAGGTATGGCCATGCTCTCCTTAAAAATAATATTAAGGCCTAGAAATTTAAAGGGACTCCTTAAAAACATCCATGTTGTGTGTGGTAAAGAGGATAAAACTGTTCACCACTCTACACAACTGGCTTCATGATATGAACTGTAAAATGATTTTTATAGTTAAGTAAAATGCAATGTTTAAAATTGAATAGATTACAAAGAAGGAGGTACAATAGATTGGTATAAAATACTCAATTAAAACCAGAGATGACAAAAAAGGAGGCAGGAGAAAGAAACAAAGGAAAATGTAATGAATACTAAGTAGTTACAAAGATGGTAATGTAACTCCTGCTAACCCAAAGAAAGCTGAGACAGAGATATTAATTCCAGAAAGAAGCAGACTTCAGAAGAAGAAAGATGGTGAGAGGTAAAGAGGGACACTGTAGAATGATAATGGGGTCAATCCTGATGGAGAACATAGCAATCCTAATCCTATATGCACATAACAACAGAGTGACAAGACACATAAGGCAAAGTTGATAAAGCCAAAAGGAGAGAGATGTAAATCAAATAATATAGTTTGAGACTTCAGTAACCTCTTTCAGTAATTGGTAAGTCAAGCAGGCAAAAAGTACTAAAGATAGAGATGACCTGAGTAGCATCATCAATCAACTGGATCTAATCAACATGTATAGTACACTCCATCTAAAAACAGGAGAAAACATTTTTGTTAACTCACACAGACAATTTTGAAAGATTGGCCATATTTCTGGGTACATAATACACCTGAAACGTAAAAGAATACAAATTATACAAAGTATGTTCTTAGGCTACAATAGAATGAAACTAGAAATTGATGATAGAAAAAAAAATTTAAAAAACACCAAATATGCAACAAAGTAAACAACATTAAATAACACAAGGGTCAAAGAATAAGTCTCAAGAGAAATAATAAGTATTTTGAAAAAAATAAAAAGTTATAATAAAGTTTTGAATTACGTTAAAGTAGTGCTGAGACATAAATTTACACTATTAAATGTATACACAAGAGACAAGAAAGATAAAACACGAAACAACTAAGATCCCGTCTTAGGAAACTAGAGGGGAAAAAAAGCAATTTAATCCTAAAGACACAAAAGAAAATAAATCATAAAAAATAGAGTATAAATCAATGAAATTGAAAACAGGAAACAATAGACAAAAACAACAAAGTTAAAAGCTGGCTCTTTAAAAAAACTACTAAAATTGACAAACTTCTATCTATGTGCACATGCACACATAATCAAGAAAGAGAGGGAGAGAATCCAGCAATCCCACGTTGTGTACATATCTGAAGGCAACAAAATCAGTGTTTCAGAGGGGTATTTTCACCCCATGTTCACTGCAGTATTATTCACAATAGCAAAAGTATGGAGGCAACCTACGTGCCTATTGACAGATGAATGGATAAAGAACACATCAGAACCAAGAGGACATAGTGCTAAATGAAAGAAATAAAACAGAGAAAGACAAATACTGTACGATTTTGCTTCTAAGTGTAACCTTAAAAAAATTTCAAACTCATAGAAACAGAAAGTTTTGTGGAGGTTGCCAGGAGCTGGAGTGGGTGGCAGAAATGAGAGATGCAGGGCAGAGTATTAACTGGTAAGATGGATACGCCTGCACTTGGAAGATCAATAATTCCTGGGGATCTAATGCACAGGACCGTGACTATAGTTAATAATCCTGAATTATATACTTGAAATTTGCTCAGATAGATTTTAAATGTTTTCACCACACACACACACACACACACACACACACACACACACACACACACACACTCACACACAATGGTATTAAGTGTAGCGTCAATCACCCTGACTGTGACGATCATTTCAGAAACTACACGTATATCAAACAATCCCATTGTACACTTTAAATATATACCATGTAATTTTTTTCAATTATATCTCAATAAAGCTGGAAAGGCACAGAAAGAGAGACAACACACATAAATTACCATTATCAGAAATAAAACAGCTTTATTGCTACTGATTTCGTGGACATTAAAAGGATAATAAGAGGATATTATAAACTACTCTATAAGTCAATACTGCATATGAAACAAACCAATTTATTGAAAAAAACAATTACCAAACTTAGTAGGTTTCTTCATTCATTCATTTATTCTATTGTTACTTTTGTTAAAATTTTAGTTTCTTTCAAATAGGTTTATACATTCCTTAGATACTAATGTAGGTTAATGAGATAATAAAAGGAGTCCAAAAACAGCTTGTGTGTTGCACTTGACTGCATTGTTTCATCACTCCTTATAGTTCTAGTTGATTCTCCTGAAATTTCTATAACCTTATAATTTGTAGTATAGTCAGTTGTTTGCATGCATATTGATAAAATTATTAAAGTGATCAAGAAAGAGTGAAATTAAACACATTTATTTCCGTTACCCATAGGTAGAAAGCAATCATGTAATATGTAAGTGCTTAAGACACTTTTTTTCAAAATCTGTTTAAAAAGTTGATTATTGGTGAACTATACTTATTTGAGAATAATAGTAAAGCATTTGTTTGAATATCTTCACCTGCATTAATTTAGATTCTTTTGTGGGGAATTATATCTGCATGTTCTTTGAACATA
The DNA here is from genome assembly GCF_001890085.2 of Hipposideros armiger. NCBI lineage: Eukaryota > Metazoa > Chordata > Mammalia > Chiroptera > Hipposideridae > Hipposideros > Hipposideros armiger. The sequence goes on from NW_017731351.1 coordinate 593,457, forward strand.
CATCTCAAGCCCCTTTATTACACTTAATTACATGGTATTTGTCAACATTGAAGAAGCAAGAAGCCACTTGACATCTTCATCCACAATATCTGACCTGACTATACAACATGCAGTTAACTTATCTTGAGAGAACCGAGTTGGGATAAGGATGGGAAATCCCTTAACTGCAAAACTGCATTCTTTTTGAATTCTGCTTAAAGTAAAATATGTGGAAATTTCTTTGAAATCTAAATAGTAACTATAATGATGAAGCCAGACACAGCCTTTTATAGCGTTTTATTCTTCATGGCTACTCTGTTCCCTACGGCGTAGCTGTGAAGTGCAGAAAAAATTCACAGCAGATGATTATATTGAGGCAGCGAAGCCGCTGGAGTGTGAGATAATCTTCTGAGCCGAGAATTAGTGTCTCTGGCAACCAAGTGGGAACCCAAGGGGAGTGATTTTTTCAGTCAAGTTTAACGTCTGAGACACACCTGAAGCTATCGCTCTTTATTATTGCTCAAATCCGTGCTTTTGATCATTTGGTTCCATGTTAGGAAAGGTGATATTTCTCTCTCTCTCTCATTTATCCTTGCTCAGTTAGTAAAATGGAAATTCTCAAGACAATGTGTAGAACATTCAATCAAAATAGTATAGTTTTCAACACTTGCAATTTCACATAAAAATTAAGCAAGCAAGATGATTCTTTATTCAACCTTTGAAGTACATATGGCGGAGTCCAATTGGCCTTGAGTTTTTTTCACATTTCTGGACCAGATGCCATTAAGGAAATAAGTATCCCACACACAGAGGAACACCATAGGGTGTAGAAAAACATTCTAATAGAAAAAGTAAGAATACATTTACACAGGCTTTGTGTTTTTATTTAAAACTTATGTTGCCAGGGGATAATTTACTTAATCAGGATCACAGTTCAATGCCAAGTTTCTTCTTGGTTATGGGGAATGCTTTTAACTTTTATATAAATGGTATACTATTTCACACCTCTAATTTAAACTGGAGGGATGGTTTAGTGGTTATTTATATAATTTTTCAAATTATAATTTCTATATTCATTTCTATGTCTTAACTTATCCACAATAAACACAACCAATGGGTTCTGCATTGCTACTTTGCAAAGATATTGGTTGTAATATTTTCAGTTTGTGAAGTTGGTGTAACATTATCACTATTATGTCTAACCCAACCCTAGTGAATATGTCCACAAACCATAAATGATTTATCAAGTATAGTTAAGCTCCACATTTATATTTACGAGAGTTGACCTGAACCAAATGTCATCTGTCCCTTGCTTTGAAAGAATTCAAATCCATGTTTGTAATAGCTTTCACCATATAGACAGAACCACCAAATATTTTACAGCTAAGCTTTATATAAATTATCATGACAATAAATGTTACATTCTACTTACTGAATAACACATCATACACATACCTATAACTATAACCTTTTGATAGCTTCTCTAATTAGAATTTGTTTGGGGGGATATCCTACAGCGATCTTTCCAACAATATATTTCTAAAAAGTAGGTTAAACATGAAATGAAGATGTCATTGATAAATGAATGGATTAAATTTAAAGAGAAAAACTAAAGAAAGAATTCATATGAGAAAATGAATAGCCCGAGGAACCTCAAAGCTTGACAGTATATAGTACATCTACTCATGACCACACTAATCAAATTCTCCACCACTGAGCACTCAATTTATTACAGTGAAACTGAGCGTGCTGCCTTATCCTCCGTAATTCAAAATGTACATCATTAGACATCTGACATTGAAAGAGGTAATTTAACTCTTTTCTCTATTAATTATAGGATAGGAGAATAAATTTTTCTTTGGAGCTTCCCAGTTTGCTCATCTTGCTATAAAATCATAGACTAGGAAAATTATTTATAAATACACTGATTTTTTTTTCACTGTTTTCTGCTGTCTTAGTAAATATGCCTTTGCCTTCTAATGTCGCCATGGCATTTTCACAACAGGATTTGTCATTATACGTAGTTTCAGGCACTAAAGCATCAAGCCAAGTATGATTAGCGATGTTCGGAAGTAGTAAAACACCTGCCACTCCAAACTGTCGTTAGATAATACAAACTGAGTCTGCTTTGTGTTTATAACTGACCTATTAATTATGTGCTGGAAATTCCAAGCAAAGTCCCTGCTGTTTTCAGAATTGAGAACTCAATGCCAATTGGTATTGCAAGAACTGCCAAGAGATAATAAGAAATGATTTAAGGGGATATGAAAACAAATTATTCATGCTATTTGAGACTCTAGCTCAGAATTCAAGATTAACGTGTAATGGCCAAAAATTCTTTACCTCTAATAAGATTACCTGATAAATTTTTTTGTTGTTATTGTTAAATCTTGATCTTGATTCTGAAGTACCAATACTATTGACATGCTAGAAATGTGTTTGTAAATAATATTGATGCACTTTTTAGACAAATATTTTTTAATAGATTACATTTCCATTATATTATCTAATGACCTGAAATACCCTGATATTTTTATTCTTTCTCCCCAACAGTTAAAAGTAAGGAAGTTAGCGGGCTGGTCAAGTGGCTCGTTGGTTAAGAGTTGGCTTGGGAGCGCAGGCTCTGAGCAGCAGGACCGCTGGTTTGAATCCCACATGGGTCAGTGATCCTGCGCCCTCTACAGCTAAAATGGTGAACAACAGCTCGACCTGGAACTGGGCTGCCATGAGTCGCCAGCGATGGCATGGGCTGCAGTGGGGCTGCAGTGGGCTGCCGTGAGCTACCGTGAGTGGGCGGCAGCCGGTGTAAGCTGCCAAGAGCTGCCATGAGCGGATGTCCAGTGGCTAGCAACTGATCTGCCTCACCAGGGAAGAGCACAATGATAAGACCAACATGGGCCAGTGAAGTGACGTCCTCCATGACTAGACTGAAGAAGAAAAGGACAGCAGCCTGTCTGTTTCCCTTCCCAGATTTCTCAATGCTGTTCCCTCCCCCAACTCCCCAATAAAATCTTTAAAAAAAAAAGTAAGAAAATTAAGTATTTTTGAAAATTATCAGTCAACTTTTTCATATATTTGACTCTATTATGGAAAATTCCACTTGTAAATATAACCTGGTTAAAGAAACGAGGATGAGCTCAGTGGAAGAAGTATCGTGATGCATAGGGTGACACGCCACCTATATTTTGCTTCAAGGTGAGACTTGTTGCCTCAGTTGCTGGGAACATTGTCAGTAGACAGCCTCCAGCTCTAACCCCCTTCAGAGAACGTCTCAGCAGCAGGTCATAATGCAATTCTTGAGGTCCACACACCTCAAGACTGATCAAATTGGATAATAAAGGCGGGTCACTTACCAAAAACACAACTCTGATAGGTGAAGCATGAAAGTGCCAACATTACTCATGAGGAAGTTCAAGGCTGCCATCAGGCCTGCAGTGCACCACCTCCTAGTATCTGCCCAGCTCCGCTCCTTCTCCTCCCTTCCACAGATGCTGATTTTAAGGATGTTCCTTAAAAATATATCATCTACACTGTTATGTACTCAATTGTGTCCTCCCTACCCCCAAATTCACATGTTGAAACTAATACCCAATACCTCAGATATGATAGTATTTGGAGAAAAGACTGTTTAGGAGATAATTAAGTTAAAATGGGGTTATTAGGGTGGGCCTTAATCCACTATGATGATTTTCCTATGAGAAGATGATATTAGGACATACAGAGAGACACCCACAGCACACATGCTCAGAACAACCACATGAAGAGAGGAAGAGGGCGGCCGCCTTCAAGCCAAGGAGAGAAGCCTGAGAAGAAACCCGTCCTGCAGGCGAGTCTGTGTGCTGGTCAATTCTGCGGAATTTCCCTCTCAATTAAAAAAATATATACACACGTTTATTTGAACACACATATTTCTACCTATTTGTAAGAAGTGTTTAGCATCAATTCCCCTCAAATTCTGACAATAACGAACAGAGCCACGTGAACTAGGTCTTTCAAGTTAATTGTGACACAGTGCAGCACTGGTGACAGCTATAGGATGGTCCAAAACAACAAAAAAGTTCTTCAGACACCAAAGCTATAGGAAGGTGATGTTTTGTATGTCCCAAACCATTTTTTTAATAGGGAAAATAAAAATAAATTTAGAAAGCCAATTAAAACTAAAATAGTAACTTGGCATAGCATATAAAACAAAACAAAACAAAAAAACCTGACCGTAGAATGAAGAACACAACACCCTCCCCAAAGCTAACTTCTGGCTATTTCCAAGAAAGCCTGAAGGGGACCGCTAACAGGACTGAAAACTCCTGGGCATAATGGATGTTGGGTCAATGTATTATCTCTATTAGGAACCATCTGTTTATTAACCATGTATAACTTTCCTAAAAACTCCCTTTGAGGGGCATGTAAAATTATGACTTTATTATTACACAATGAATTGTGAGCTTCATATTGATGAAATAATTATTGTATAAAAATGCTAATTTATACTTTAAAAAAATGAAAAGAAATGCATCCCTCCACTTTATATAGCAGTTTTTGAAGTCCTTCTATTTTTTGATGTTGGCTCTAGAGCTGTGACTAGAAGAAATGAAACTATTGCCCTTATGGAACTTATGTTTACAGATAAGGGATTTCTTTCTTCTAAAAAGGTGATATAATCTATTATAAAATGTTTGAGATTACTTTTATTCTCTCTCATTCAAAACTTTCTTATACTCTGTCACAAAAAATAATCTTAATCAAATGAAATCTAATAACTTCTACCTCGTTAAAAAATTGCACCCACTGGCACACTATATTCTGGTACATTTCTTTAAAAATGCAGAGAAAACAAACAAACAAACAAAAAACAGTGATAAATAACAGTAAATGAAATCAGGATTTACAGCAACCCTGAATCATTATCCAAAATCAATTTAATGATATGTGGATTTAGTCGGAGATGATGCTGAAAAAAAAAACAAACTCCTAAATACCTTGGACAGATGTAAAATTTTCCACAAGTCAATAACGTGTGTCTTTATTTTTAAAGGTGAAGTTTGGGAAAGAGTTTGGTTCAACAAGATGAGAAGGCATATATAGCACAACCTTTTACAAGAAGTAGGCACTCAGTGTGGCAGGTGACAGAGTGGAGAAGAGAACAGCAGCTGCCAATTACAGCCAGCTGAAGGAGAAAAGAAATAAATAAAGCTAAATTGCCACTCAGAATCAAAAACAGAAATAAAACAGAAAACACAGGATATGCAGAGCATTGTTGATTTTTCTGATCGAGGAAATATCAAATACTGAAAGCCATGATCACAGATATATTATCAGGGTAGATTGCGTAGCAAGAAACACTTTTGAAAAGAAGTTGTGAGAAAATAACTTATGTTCAATTTTCCTAGCATTTCAGGTCATAAGTGTGCTCCTTTATTTTACCCCCATTCCAATGCCAAAATCTATTCTTCAATAATGGTGAGTGAATAAGAGAATATAGGAGCTTCTGCTTACATAACATAAGGGAATGAGGTAAGAACAGGCACACAGAAAAATGTAATGTAAAATGATGATACAAAAAATATAAAACAGAAACAAGAGCTCAAGTAAAAGGACAAAACAGTAATACATTAGATGATAAAATGTGAGGGGAAAAAATCATGAACTGAAATAGCAAAGGTAGTAATAGAAGGGAAAGTAAAATAATTTCATAAATTAAAAATATTTGAAGTAAATAAAGGAGAATATATTGTTACTATAAAAAAGAAGCAGGGCCGGCCGAGTGGCGCGATGGTTAAGAACTCGCTTGGGATGCCAGAGGGCCCCGGTTCGGATCCCACATAGGAGGGCCAGTGACACTGCCCTCTACAGCTGAGATGCTGAACAACAGCTCAACCTGGAGCTGGGCTGCCATGAGTCGCCGGCGACGGCGTGGGCTGCAGTCCCTGTGGCAGTGGATTGCCATGGGCTACCGTGTGTGGCCAGCAGCCAGCGTGAGCGGCCAGCAGCCGCAGTGAGCGGCTGTCCAGAAGCCGGCCACTGATCTGCCTCGCCAGAGAAGAGCGCAATGATGGTGCCAACTTGGGCCAGTGAAGCAACGTCCTCCACAACTAGATTGAAGAACAAAACGACAGCAACTTGTCTGTTCCCCTTTCCCCAATCCCCCAATAAAAATCTTTAAAAAAAAATAAAATAAATAAAATAAAAAAGAAGCAGGCACATAGAGAATAGGCTTAAGAACAATAAGTAAAATGGAATACACAATTACACAAAGTTTATAGTTATAAAATAATGACATATATGAAAGACATAAAAGGAAAAGACCCAAACGCATGTAATTAGTGTTTATGAAAATGAAGAAATTAACAGAACAACTGAAATAAAAGAATGTTCATGTGAGACACACTGAAGTACACAAATGAATATTTATAGGGGCAAAAAATTCAGGTGACAATGGTATGTGTACGAATGTGTGTGTGCACCTGTGAGTGTGTGTGTTATGCTGTGGAGACATTAGGATGGGAAGTAAGTGTTAAAAGACTACATGACCATGAAATTCTTCCTTTGAAGACACAGAGAAAGAAACTAATAGGAGAATAATAGTAATAGTAGATATATATTTTATAAATCAATGTTTTCTTTCCTTAAAGAAAAAATTGGTGACCAAGTTCAGCAACCAAGAGAAAAATTAAGGTGCTTGGGATAGTAATTATGTTGAATATTGCTACTATATGGGAATCATTTCATAAATATATGTTAAATAAAATGAACCTCAACAGAGTGGACATAACAAAATTTACTAAGATTAATAAACTACTGAGATGGACGATGTGAGGAAGTGAAATTTCATAGTTTTACTCATTATAATAAGCATGATTTCAAATACATAATAATTAATGCTGATAAATGAATTATTCAGCCACTAGTAGATCTGCAGTCACAAAAAACAATGAACAGAAATGAGTACTAGGAGAAAAATTTATAGGGAACATTATAAATGTGCTAATTTCCTTACCATGCAGTAAGGGCATAATAATTAATATTAGAAAGTTATAAGCTAAGACATAGAGGTGTTAAGTATAATATATAAATTTATAAATGTAACTATAAAAACAAAAATGCTTAAATGTCTTTGTTATTCAATCATATATATATATATATATATATATATATATATATATATATATATATGACATGTGTTAGGATATTATTATGGAACGCTTTGAGTTTGTTTCCCACATTATAGAACAAGATTTTCAGCCTTCAACGTGGGTTATCACCCTGCTGACCCATCTCCACATTCAGCAAATTTAGACTTGTTAACCTCCACTGTGTGAGCCCATTCTCTCTCTCTCTCTCTCTCTCTCTCTCTCCACACACACACACACACACACACACACACACACACACACACTATATTGGCTCTGTTCTTTGTGGAACCCTAAGTAATACAATGATTAAGAGAAAAACTAGTTTTAACAGGTATACTACAAAACAAGAAATAAAATAAATGTTTTAAGCATATTTTTCAAAAATTTGTAAAAATCAAGAAAGCAAAACAAAATAAAATGAAAGAAAAGAAAAAGCAGAATTTAGTGAAACAAAATATTCAAATAAGTCTGAGTATGTTTTTAAATAAAAGCCAACAAAGCAAACTGTTTGATAAATTAATCAAGAAAAATCAATATAAAACTTTGGTAAAAATGAAAAGTAAATTAAAATGTTAACTACATACAAATGTGATATTTTAAAAATTATAAGAGAATAACTGTTGTATTCAAATCGATGTGAGAATAGAGTAAAATGATGATTTTTAAGAAAAATATAATTTCAGTTATTCAACTAGAAGCATGGAGAAGGATTCTAATAGCATTGGGAGGAATCGAGAAAGAGGAAACAAGCTATCGTGTGTGCTCTTCAAACTTTTCTCTCTCCTTACCCACACACATGCACAAACACCACCATGTCTGAAATAATTTACAAGTTAATTCTAATACACCTTCAAGGCTTTGCCATTTATATTTTTCATGAACACAGAGCCAGTTTGATGGAAACTCATAAAAACACTACACGATAAAATGGAAACTACTATTCAGTCCTATATATTGAGATCACAAACTATTTTGAAATCAAATATAATTAAATAAATTCCAGACACACATTACTAGAATAATAACTGATGGAATCGAATGAACTTTGTTCCAGGAATTCAGTAGTAACTCACATGTCAGAACATCTGTATGAAAATTCACCATTAGAAAGTCAATGGGGACAAAAATATGATCACCTCAAGTGCCCAATAGTCATTTGATAAAATACTGCATGCACTTCTGATAAAACCTTTTAATAACATAGGCTGGAAATGTTAGTTCTTGATGTAAATGAAAATATATATCATGAGGTAAAAGCCAGCATCACGCATAATGTTGAAAGATCAGGAGCATGAATTTTCAGAACATAGTATTGTCCATTATAGACATTAATATTTATCAGTATTCTAAAAGTATCCAATCAATTAGTTAAAGACAAAGGAAGACGCAATTTATTTTGTTGTTGTTTTAGGTGATGTCATTGAATATTTAAAATACTTCAAAGAATGTACTGAAATGTTTGAAATAATAAGATCCTTTTTATGGTGGCTTGTTACAAAATGAATAGACAAAACAGACAATCTGAGTAGTTAAATAATTACAGTGTAGTTATAAAAGTATGAGTTAGAACATTTAATGGAAGATAATATTCCTTTTTAGTATAATAACCAAAAAGTTAAAAAAAAAGAATGAAACGCAGAAATAAACCCAAACATAATATACAGTACTACATGGCTATAACTTCAAATCCAGGTTCTTTTTATTAAATACCAGAGTACTTAGAAATGCTGGTTTCAAGGGCAATAAATGCATTGAGTCTAAGTTAAATAAAAAGGAGCCTTACTGGACAGTTGCCAGGGTCTTATAAATAGTATTAAATGTTGCCAGACTTTGCCTAGGCAAAAAGTCAGAAACTAAAACAATTTTGTTGGACCAAAGAATAAAACACACAAGGATCTCTAAAATAAATCGTCAGGGAAGGGCGTCGGGGCCAACAGTCAACACTGCAGCTGCCTCTGTTGGACAAGGTTACCACCACTGGTTACCTTTATTGCCACAATTGCAAAAGCACATTTTTACTGTTTTTTCCCAGTTGCACTGCTAGCACAAACTTTAAAACATAAGGCAGCAGTTTCTGTTTGGACAGGGGGCAGGTGTTCGATTTTCTATGAAGCTGACAAAGATATGTGAGATACTCAACTTCCATTACGAAAGACAGAGCAAGGCCTCCCATCAGGCCACACAGAGTTGGTCACCTCTGAAAATTAGAGAGTGGATGGTGGAGGATAAAGAACCAAACATACTGAGGACCTTGTTAGCTCTCTCATCCTGCTTTCCATAGTTAGAAAGATTTTTCTGCATACCTAATGCAACTCTTTCAATTAAAACAAAACAAAACAAGCAACACACAAAAACAGAGGAGTCCCCACATCCCCAAAGACAGACAACCTTAAATCCCTTCACTACTGCACATGCTCAATACCATTATGTCTGGGAGGATACCATTCCACTTCTCATTTTGTTCTGCTCTTGTTTCAATATTCCACAAGTGGGCCAATGACAAAATTTACCACTACTACCACATTTAACGTAACATTGTCAGGGAGAAGGGATTAAAAAAAAAAGAAAGACGGAATCATACGACATTAAATTTCTTTTTCTGAAATTGGGAAACGGCATAATGTTTGTGTATGATTCCACTACCCATTCATTTAGTCTGCGACTCTGCTGATAAGCTGATAAGAGCCCTTCGCCCATCGGGGTGAGCCATACCTTCTTTTCTGAGGATTGGTGTTCAGGTGGGAAAGCCTCTTAGGGGTGCACGTGTGTCGCTATAGTGTGTGTTGAACATACCGATAATAACAGGAGATCCCCCTGCCCAGTCTCCAGAATCACCTGCTTGATCCACAGGAACACGTATATCCACCAAAATACTCATCCCATTTTTGCCTGTTTTGCAATTAAAGAGCTTCGAGTGGCCTGGTAGAGTCAGCTTCTCATGATCTGGAACCATTAATTTTCTTAGGGGGAGAAGGTCCTACACGTGCAGAGCCTATTACGCTGATGAGAACATTATTTTCCCTGATAATCTGAATATTTGTCATGAAAGGTGCCATCCCACCTCTGCTCCTTGGTTAACAGGCAACAGCGTTTTCTCCACGTGAGGAATGGCTCATTGTGATCATTTCTGGGAGAAAGTCCATGTTATATCCTGAAGCCTTCCTCCCCACCCAGGGGAGAGCTGGCCTCTCGGTTGGCCAGATGGCTCTCTTCCGTACATTCCATGGCTGAATCAACTTGCTCAGGTCCCTGATGAAATGTAGGCCCCCAGAGAGTACTTTTTTGGCTGATCCAGCTAAGAGAACACCACTGACTATTGCCCTTATCTAGCCTGAGGCCTAGAACATTCTCTGGCACATATACAGATTGCTTGTTGCAGGAACTGCCACTGGCCATCACAAGCAAATAGGGAGAGGTTATATTGGAGGTGACTGGAAGTGTGCTGGTGTAGGGACAGGAGACTGAATCGCCTGGCTTGGATAAGAGGCAGGAGCTACAGGGAGGCCAAGAGGCAGGTGGCACTGCTACAGGACACCACCCTGCTGCAAGACGCTTCTTAGCAGTGTATCTTTGGGTGCACCACGTTTCAAAATTTCAGTCTGAGCCTAGTAAATGTGCCCCAATTACCTGGAGCCAAGTGATGGAGGCTCTTTTGGCCGTTGATACGAAATATGGGGGGAAGCAAAACACACTAAGGAGGGGTCTGATCTGGGCAAATGTGGGACGCACCTTCTGAGAGGCATACACATGATATTGAAGAAACAATATAATAAAGATACAGAAGAAAGAATATAATAAATAAATGAAAAAAGAAACATATCTTACTTAAGGGGGAAATCAAGTACTAAATTTGCTTCTCTCTCTCTCTCCTCTTTTTCTCTCTCACTAAATATGCAATGTTAAAAATGTAAATGTTAAATCTTAGAAAAAAAGATGTGATTGTGAGGTTTTATTTGCTTTTTTTACAGAAGATGTATTTATGGGAAAGGAAAGGTAGTTAAAAAGAAATGTGAAAATTAAGCATTCAAGAGTAGACAGGGGGGCTGGCCGAGTGGTGCGTTGGTTAAGAGCTGGCTTGGGACGCCAGAGGGCCCTGGTTCAGATCCCACATATGAGGGCCAGTGACACTGCCCTCTACAGCTAAGATGCTGAACAACAGCTCAACCTGGAGCTGGGCTGCCGTGAGTCACTGGCCATGGTGTAGCCAGCAGCCAGCATGAGGGGCCAGCAGCCGCAGTGAGCAGCTGTCCAGAAGCCAGAGACTGATCTGCCTCACCCGGGAAGAGCGCAATGATGGTGCCAACTTGGGCCAGTGAAGCAACGTCCTCCACAACTAGACTGAAGAACAAAAACGACAACAACTTGTCTGTTCCCCTTCCCCCAATTCCCCAGCGCTGTTCCTATCCCCCAACTACCCAATAAAAATCTTAAAAAAAAAAAAAAAAAGAGTAGACAGGGATTTTTGCAAAGAAGAGGAAGAATGAATTAGTCCCAATTCAAGGTGCTAAAATATATTGTGGGTTTAGAGCAATTAAAATGGTTTGGACATAAGAATTCATTAACAGATCAATGTCATATGATAGAACATATAGAAATAGATGCTAACATTTATGGTGGTTTAATATAAGATAAATCATTCAACATATTTTGTTGACTAGCCATACAAAGACTAGCCATTTTGTTGGGAGCTACAATAGATAGTTGATTCTTAAAAGAAATGTGCATTTCGATATAAGTTAATATTGTTGGAATGCCTTTCTTTGGAATCATGGAGAAAAAAACCACATTCCTGCTGTCAGTGGTTCAGGAGATTATGTTTTAATGTGGATAAACTGATCATTTTAAGAGTAAAATTTTATACTTTGTAAGTATAAATATTTTTCTTGAATATAGTTAGTTGATATGGATAAAACACAAAACACCCTTATTTTAATTGAACAACTGCAGGTAGATGAATGACTAAAGGCATATTATCTACTTTTCAATAAAAGTTACTGAAGGAATCCTTAACCTCTACTAACGGAATCATTGACCTCTACTAAAAATATGCATCAGGACAATTTGCTTCAGGGCCTAATATCAGATCAAAGCTTGAGGTTTTGGGAAATGAGTTTGTGCATAATAGCTTTTCACCACCCTTCTCATTCTGCAAATTCTATCTCAAAGGTGCTCTTTGCAATTATTCCAAGTAGCAATGTTTCTTTAAAAAGCAATTACACCAGTCATTAACACCATGGAAGCACAGCCCAAAGCCAACATTGGTGCTACCAGAGCAGTTAAACTAGAAACAACACAGGACAAAAAGTACCTCTAGGCTATGGCTACACTTCATCAAAATCTCAAGTGGAAGTGGAATTGGGCTTGAGCATTTAAAGTATTTAAGCAACACAATTAAAGGAAATTACGAAAACTTAACCAAGGTGCATTGAAAATAAGAAATATTGTCATCAGGGACATAAAAGTGTAGAGGGATCATACGGGTTTTTGCAAGTGAAATACACACAGAAATCTACACTTACCTGCAGTTGGAGTTCACATAGTGACTCTTCCTCCATGCTGTGTGACTTTAGGCAAGTAACTTGATCTCTCTGTTCTTTAGTCTCTTCATCTACAACATAAGATCAACATTATATCTCAGAGTTGCAGAAATAAATAAGCTAGTAAAAAACATACAAAATTATTGAAACAGGAGTTATCACATAATGGCACACAATAACTGTGCTTTTTCATTGCTATTATTATTACTTTTACTAATACTAATTGTCACCGCCGGCTGCTACTTTACAACCTGCTGTGTAAATGAGCATTAAGGGGTGTGAGCAAAACTAGCGTCCTTAGAATTTACCAATAATACTGACTAGGGCAATTTGGCCATCACATAGACAAAGATGTGAGATTACACTACTGTTTACTACCTATACTGAGAACATTTGTTTATGAGGAAAAAGAAGAGCATTTAAGCCAATGTCAATCACAAAGTAGGATCCTAACCAATACTCATGAAACTGATGTTAATTATGTAGAATTAAATTTTATTAGATGTAGTTGTTTTCTCTGATATGTAAACAAATAATTTTAAAAAGCATCTATTCATCATCTCATACACACACACACACACACTCCCCACAAACAGGTAGATTCATCACAAACTCACATGCACTAGTGTCCTCTGTAAGAAAATCATCTATTTGCCTGTGTGCATCGTCCTCTAGATTACTGCTCTTCAAACGGTTGTGTTGTACATCCCATCATTAAAAATGCTTTGTGTATTTCCAACACATCTATTTATAAAATTATACACATGTGCTACTGTAGCAATATGTTATGAGCACAATAAACAAATGCCAAAGCACAAGGTAAAAGAATGAGATAAATATGAAATTATTTAAATTATGGATTTTTCTGATTTATTAGCAATAATAAATAATTCTATGATATAATTTATTGTTTTTGTAAATCTTGATGTAACATTGCCTTACAGTCCATATTTTAAATGTCTGGTTATAGAGCACTGCACTTTTTTCCCCTGACACATTACAATATTTATTAAAAAGGAGGCACAAAAAGAGTACAAACATTTCCAATCACATCCTATTAGGTATTCTGAGCACAGACTGTTTGACTTTGACATTAAGGCAAACATGACACTATTCTAGATGTCCCATTGAGACAGCCAGAACCCCCTGAATTCAAAGCTGGACCCAGGACCGATTAGAGATCTTGGCTATGGTGCCACCCTGAAGTATATAGGCTACAGGGATTTCAAATTTGTATATAATCCTTATGCAAAGTGGGAGCAGAGTGCTGTATCTTGGTATTTTATTTCAATAGCTAAAACAGATACCTTACTAAGATTATATATGCACCAAATTAAAAAGGTGCACCCTTGTCTCAGGTTTAAAACATAAAACACAATTCTTGTTTTTGAATTGTATCAAACAATTTGGTAAAATGTTTACTCTAATTCAGCACATACATTTTTACTTTCTCTGATATTAATCATTTGTGCTTAATATACAAATGAGGGTGCATTCATACACATGTTGAATTAAGACATTCTCTTTTTTTTAATATGGGAAGAGTTTTAATAGGTGATATAGTAGCCTTGGTTCCAGCAGCAAAATTACATTAACAATAGGAATATTGAAACATTAATTTTCAAAATGTGCTGTCTATAGGAGGAATGACAAAAGTAGTGACATTCATTAATTGTGAATCATCATTTCACTTTGAAGAGACAGATTAATGCATTTTTCCCCAAAAGTGTGGGTAATACACAATTCACTGACATACTTTCAAAAATAAGTAAGTTTGGATCTTTGTGCGAAAGAAACATGGAATGCATGGATAGTTAACCTTTGCATAAATCCACTATCTTAAATCATTTCCCATAATATAGCCAGTGAAATTTATGTAAAAAAATCTGTACCAACTTCATATTTCATTAAAAAAAGTAGAGAATATACTCCATGCTGAAAGATGTTCTCTTATAAATGAGGTACATTATATTTATAACAATTTGGGTGCTCCTTTGCTATACTAGCTTGCCTGGATTTTCTTAAAAAATATATATATTATTATAAAATATATATACTTATATATATGTACATATACACACATATATATTCATCTATGTACTCATATACACACACATATATATTATATATAATATATATTATATATATAATATATTATATATATATATATATACACACATTGACTTCTTTCACTATCTTATCAACTACAATCAGTAAGAAAATGCTGCCAAAACAAATCCATAATCTAGTATGTAATCATTTATCATTTTTGCCTCTATTGCTGTGGGCCAAGCTAGAATTATCTCTTGTGTGGATTACTTCTAACTGCTTCCCATCTTTTCCCATCAAAGTCTGTTCACAACAATATAGCTAGAGTGATCCTTTGATAAATCGAGTCAGATGATGCTTCTCTTCTGCTCAAGAGAAGCACCCTTCAGACGATGACTCTGTCTCACTCTGCAAAATCACAGTTTGGAGAAGGCATACTATGCTCAGGACTCCAAGGTCCCCTCCAATGGCATCTCTTTTCCCAGCGTTTTCGAAGGTTGCTCTGACCTCCTTGCTGTCATTTGCACACGCCCTGCCCAGGACAGCCTCCGTCTTTGAACTTGCTCTTCTCTCTTTCTGGCAAGTAGCCATTCATGCAGGATTAGTCTCCGCACTTCTTTTTGGTCCTGGCTCAAGTGTCGCATTCTCAAAATTCATTTGAAAACCACTATTTATATAATAATATACACCTGTCCTCACCCCCACTAGGACTCCCTATGCCCTGTTCCTGCTTAATTTTTTCTCTGTGGCACTCATTGATTTCTTTACTTTGATTATGCTAGACTTGATTAATCAGCATACTTTCAGTCTCCCCTACCAGAAAAGTCCCATGGAGGCAGGAATTTCAGTCTCCTTTGTTCACTGCCATGTCTCCAGGCTTCATGTTTCTTGAAAGGTGGTATATAGAAGGCAGTGAATCAATTCTTGTTTAAAGAATCAGTTTATTTTCATTGTTCTGCTAACTCAATCACCTTTTATTCCCCAAAATTTTAAGACGAGAAAAATAGCTAGTCCATCAGTGGTAAAAAATATGTAGTTTTTTTTTAATATATGTTTTTTGTTTTTAAAGATATGAACTCAATTATATTGGTCTGGTATATCTTTCTTCAGTGGTTCAAAAAATAGTATTTTTGTATACATTTAATTTGAAACAGAATGTTGTGAAAACCACAATATAAGCCCCAGTAGAAACCCGTGCACTGTCATCTAATTTTACAGCAATCTGTCCCCACGTTGAAATATGTTTTAAAGTGTGTTTGTTTTCGGATCTTCAGCAATGTTTTCCAACCATCCTCTGACAGTATTTCTGATGACAGAATGCACTTGATTTCCATCCCACATTGTTTTGTATGTTCTATTTGAGCTATTTTACCATGGCTGGAAGAACACGTGTTACTGGAAGGTGTGGGGTGCTAGAATTTCACTTTAAAGAAAACAATTTAGAAGAACCATCTACTACATCTTTACCATTAAGGGTATTTTTACAGAATGTTGTGTTAAACACAGACTGGCTTGCTGAAAAGTAATTGCAGCATTTGTTCTTCATACGTTGGACACAATTTATAAGTGTGTTGCTAATAATGATGGTTTAAACCTACCAGTGTTATCTCAAGCTACATTCAGACTAAGGGTATGCTTCCATCCTTAATGATATAAATCTGTATGAGAATCTGTATTTAATAGGTTATTGCAATTCTAAACTCTTTCATGTTGTTTTTGTCAATTTTATTAGATCTTTATTAATTTTATTTGTTATGTTATTACTGTTTCAAGAAAAATAAAAAGTCAAATCTATTTTTTTATGTATGCTTCTGTTTGACTTACTGTATTTATGAGCACTTTTCCTTGGAAAAATAGTTTGTCACTTTATGAATGTTATCTCAGTGAAATGCAATTAAACAAAATAATACAAATCTGAATTCACTTAGGTTTATGGTAGATGTATTATTTTAAAATATTCTGAAGCATAATGTGGTTGTATATTTGCATAATAAATAATCCCAATTTGCTTAGGCTTGCTAGCATATTACATGTCAGAGGTGACTGTATAACATATAGACCAAATCAGAGAGGACCTAATCTGTGTATCAAAATGGAGCTAGAAAGTTCAGTATTCTGTACCAGTGACATAAGAGATAGTCCTGCCAACTATTTGGCAAAAAATATATTCCACTATAACACCACTGATCTTGACTGTAGGCTTCTGAGGAAAAATACACACTATCCCATTTCTTGGATCCATAGCGAATGATGGGCTTGCTGTGGTAGTATACAGTTAATAATTATTTGCTGAAAAAAGACAGTGAGATATTTATGTACCAGATACCATGCAATGTTATGTCACAGAAGTATTTATGATAGTATAGATTTTTTAAATTAATGATTTCTTCTGCAAAAATAACAAACTCAAAAATGATATAGTTAGCTTGCTCAAGATCAGAAACTATTTTACAAAAAAATGACTTTAACCATGATTTCTGGTTGTAGAGGGTACATTTTCCTGTATGTACATTTGAAATCATCCTTATTCTGCACTGCCATGTACATTACAGCATTACTCACAATAGTGAAGAGATGAAAACAATCTAAGTGCCCATCAACAGACGAATGGATAAGGGAAATGATTATTATTATTCAACAATAAAAAGATAGATGCAACCATTTGCAACAATATGGGTGGGCCTTGAAGGCATTATGCTAAGTGAAATAGGTCAAAGAGAAAGACAGATACCATATGATCTCTCTTATAGGTGGAATCTTTTAAAAAGTCGTACTCATGGAAACAGAGAATAGAATGGTGGTTGTCTGGGGCTATGGGGTGGGGGGATGGGGAGACGTCGGTTAGAGGGTACAATGTTTCACTTATAATATGAATAGATGTGGAGCTCTAATATACAGTATGATGACTATAGCTAACAATGCTATATTACATATTTGAAACTAGTTAAGAGAATAAATCTTAAATGTTCTCACCACACACACCAAAAAATTGTAGTTATGTGATATTATGGAGGTGGCAACAAACCTTATCGTGATGATCATTTGGCAATATATATGTGTACCAAATCATTACTTTGCACACACCAAGGTTCTGACTGTATGTGCAATTGGAACAATTATTTTTATTAAAATAGAAAATTATGTGATGTTAGTAAAAACAGTTAGCAATCAACCAACAGCAAATATTTACTAAATGCTTAATTATTGTTGGAGTTTCAGCTAGAAAATGTTTTTTTTTTATGAAAATAGAGAAATGACATTATTGATCATTTCTAAAACGTCTGCGTGGTTTTATATATTCTGAGCACTTCAAAATTAGGTGTTTGTTTTTTTCTTTAAGTAGTTGAACCTTTTGAAGTATATAATCTGCACTGGCAGTGAAAGTCTTTTATTTATTGAACAGTAGGAAAGGGTGACATAGACAGAGTTCCCTGCCAATATACTTTATCGCTGATAATAAAAACAGAGTGTACATGGCTAGAAAAGAATTCCAACATGGACCATCCCTTCCTGTTTGCCAAGTTCCTCATAAGCCACTAATCACTACCTGACAATGATTCAATGAAAAGTGAAGTCAGACCACCAAACTATTTCATATGTCATAGCCTATTGAGCAGCTGCCAAACGTTAAACACCAGATGTCTTCGTTGACCTAGGCTGGACTGCAAGCAGAGAAGGAATAGCAATGACTCCATTTCAAGTCCAAATGTTCCTACACCCATTTAGACTCAAATACACATCTATCTATAAAAACCTGCTTGGCTGTAGAAATAAAATATTATAACTTCTATGTATATTTTATCTAAAACTTAATATATCTGTATAAACACACACGTACATGTGTGCATTTGGGGTCCTTTAGAGCTAATCACTACTCTCTATAAAATATAAAAAGGCATCCTAAAACAGAAGGTGGCAATCATAACATAGTTCATTAATTGTTTATTTTTGTTATTTTAACATGCTGTAAAATGGAAACATTGCTCGTACATATTATACTTGTATATATGTATATGTACATATTTCATAACATATGAGAGATTTCATAATTCACAGTATAATTTTGTAATAGCTTCTTATAGATCAAACTTTTATTTCTAGATGATATATGGTGTACCTAATTTCTGTATCTAACTCTATATTATGTTTCTGTAATTTATAGAAAAAAACATGCATATATAATAACAGCCACACCAAATATGAGAAAAGAGATTTGGGAGCATCAA
Source organism: Hipposideros armiger (assembly GCF_001890085.2). Classification (NCBI taxonomy): domain Eukaryota; kingdom Metazoa; phylum Chordata; class Mammalia; order Chiroptera; family Hipposideridae; genus Hipposideros; species Hipposideros armiger. The sequence continues at coordinate 612,378 of NW_017731351.1, forward strand.
AAATCATGATCACTCCATAAGCAAGTAAATAAGGTAGGCTCCTATTTAAAATGGACATCACTGTTTCAGAGAAGAAACACTGACCTATAACATGATTAAAATGGTGGAATATAGAAGCAGAGGACAATCCAGGGGAACTTTGGGGTGATTAACCAACTTACAGGGGTAGCATTAGCCGAAAGGTTTACACATCCATGCACGCTGAATCAGAGAACAACTTGGAGGCGCGTGCATGCAAGGTTGTGCCAAGAAAGGGAGGGCTTCTGCCTGGGAGACCAGTGCCAGTAACAGGGGACAATAATAAAGCAAAGGGAAGCATGGCATCAAGAAGGGCAGCTGCTGAGGCACCTCCAAATGCTGAGTGGGTAGGATCTTGTCATGGGCAGAGTTATCAAAAATTATTCCCCAAGATTTCTGTGCCCTTGATATTCAATCAAATATTAAAGCAACGTGCTGTGAATGGACTGGGGAGATGGAGTTAAGGTTACTTACTAATCACCTGATCTTACAGTAGCAAAATTATCCTGTGTTAGCTGGTGACTCCAATGTGATGCCATGGGCCATTAAAAGGGAAGAGAAAGGCAGCAGAGCCAATCAGAGAGATGAAGAAGAGGCAGGAGAGATGCAGCGGAAGTAGAATCTGGGAGGTTCAAGGTGTGAGAAGAGGTAGATCCACTGTTGATGGCACAGAGATGGAGAAAGGGTTCCACAAGCCACAGACCGGGGGGCATCTAGAAGTCAGAATGACCCTCGGCCAAACAGCCAACAAATGTCAGGGATCTCAGTCCTCTGGTTGATGGGTACTGACTTCCTCCAACAATACAAAGGAGCTTGGGAACAGATTGGGGACCCTTGAGGTTCCAGAAAGAGACACAGTCCTGCTGACATTGAATTGTGAGACTCAGAGCCTAGAAAGCTCCTAAATCTCTGGATTTTGACTTACAGGTTTCTGAAAAGTAAATTTGAGATATTTTCAGCTGTTAAACATACAGTAACGTGTTACAGAAGTGGTAGAAAACTAAAACGGAATCCCTCTTCAACTCTCATGCCTCCTGTATGCCCAATTAGGGGAACAACCAGGGAGGGGGAACAGACGGGTTCAACTTCAAAGCTGACCACACAATCAAGAACCACAAGTATTTGAGGACAGGAAATAGGATGAAAGTGAGGTAGGAGACTGAACAGGTTAAATTATTTGGGAAGTCATCAGATGATATGCATAAAAAAAAATCTTAAAAATTATAACAATATTTATCACAATTATTTTCTTTTAGGGAATTAATTATAAAATTTAAAACAAATGTATATAGATTTTTTATGCAATCTTTATTAATAATAACAATAAATGATTTGATACTCTGAAGCTGGCTAAATAATGACATATTTGCGCAATGAAGTATGTTCTAATCTGTAGAGAGACTATTAGATTAAATATTGAATCTATTTTTATAACCCAAAACACCCACTAAATCTATAAAACTGTAGGAGACTGAAAAAAAAAACACCAAAAACAGAAAGGAAGAAAAGTATGGAAGTATTTGAGAGTCTGGTATCTGACTTTCAACCCCAAGAGAGCTGGATGTAATACACTTGTGGAGAAAGCTGAGGACAAATCAATTCAATTGACAGAATTCTTTAAAAATCCTAAGAACTGGGAGTATTGGGTTCCAGTTCAATGGGAAGTAAAAAGTATACACGTAAAATAAGAAGGATTTACTAAAAATAAGAGAAACAGTTAGATTCTTAGATACCCTGTCTAAATCTAGACTGCAGCGCAGATATCTCTCTTTCACACAGAAAGAAATCTGGAGACTTATTCTCTAGAGAGGTAAAATGGACAGTGTTTAAACTGATGAATATCAAGAGAGTTGAGGGCATGAGCGGTTTACTAAAAATTGGGAGATAAAGTGAATTAACACTATTGAATGAAGAAACCTGAACACTTGTCTTCCATCTACCATCCAGAGCACTTTGAAAAGGAGGCTAGAAGATTCTTTTCTGGAAAACTCATATGCAAACAGTTAACAGTTAGGTACTGGCTGCATATATTCGTGTGAACCCAAAAGCAATCAACTGAAATCCCTCACCAGCAAAACTCAAAGTCAACAAGCCCAACCCATATACTTTAAGTTTCCAAAAGTATGTATCAATCCTCCATTCTTAATCATGAACACATATGAATAATTAACGCGTTTTTTAGAAACAGCTTGTGAAAAATTAAATAAATAAAAAATGGGGAACAAAAAACAACTTACAGGAAACACCAAGACTATTTAGATAGAAAAAAAACTATAAAAATCTTTCCCTAATATAGCATAAATAAGAAAAAAATATACAGTGTTCTTTAAAATAAAAGAACATAATAAAGAATGTATAGTATTTGATTCTCTGTTATAGATGGTCTGGCTTTGCTTCAGAACCTCAAAAACCAATGTTTGCTTCTCCTGGGACTTGCCATGACCTAAGGCAGCATTTTTTCCAGTTACTGATTCCTCTAAAGCTATAGTCTCCCGAGTCAATATTCCCACATGGCAGAGGTGCTTATATCACAGTCTGAGCACTTTCCACTTTCAGAATCCACTAGATAACTTATCACTGGGCATATGACCTGGAGAAGTATTTTCAAGTGTGGAATAGACTGTCTCAGGCATGCAAAATCAGCGCTAGTGTTAGGGTTAGGGTTAGAGTTTCTTCTTTTATAGTGAGAGGGGCAAGATTCAATAATTTTGCCCCACGTGGGGCAATATCAATATACTGAGGATATTATCTACAAGATAGGTAGTGTCAAACATATTTTAAAACTTAAGCTGATAATTTGGCTAAACTTATGATGGCATTTTATATTTACATTCAAGATTTAAATAAATCTAAACTGTATCTTACAAAAATATATTTTTCATAAATCTATGCTTATGGGCAACATCTCATGGAAAAATACTATCCTACTTTGAGTCTGAAGTGTGTTCTTCATGAGTTTTTCCAATCACAATCAGTGATAGATATATCTTTCTGTAACTGTTCTCACATTACTTATCCACACTATTTGACTGGGAATCAATTTACTGCTACACCGTATGGTTCCTTAATGGGCTTTTGTTTTCTTTATTGCCCTTCAACTACTAGACTATAAAAATCTTGAAGACAAAGTTTCTCTCTTAAAGAAAGTAATTGTCTCCAAATTATTTCATTAACCCAATCTGTACAAACTGTGTTTCAAGCGTATTCCTCTCTAAGTATTTTCTTTTCATCTACATCATATGTAGAGAAGGGTGTCTATAACATGTATGTGTGCATTTTGAAAAGCACTTTTGAAATGAACACTTGCTTCTATTCCCCAGCTGGAGGAAAAGCTCACCGAAAAGCCTCCATCTGCACTTCCCTTTCCCTCTCCCTCGCCCTCAGTTGACCCATATTCCAGCAATTGCACTCATCACTCCTTAGCTGTCGCCATGTTTTATTACTTGATAATATCTCCCTAAACAATAAGTTAAGTTTTGTAAAATGGTAACCTCCCATAGCTGATTCCCCCTTCCCCTAATGGGTTTTGTCTTCAACTGAAGATGGTATTTTAAGGTGGTGTCTTCAACCATTGTGGCAAGATATTGTTTTCCTGGGTCTCTCCCACGTGTACAGGAGGCTTACATGTAATTAAACTCTTGTTTGTTTTCTCCTCTTACTATGTCTTTTATTACAGGGATTCCTCAGCCAAGAACCCAGAAGGGCAGAAGGGAAATTATTTTTCCTCCCCTACAGAGCAATAGGATATAGCATATGGCCGAGGTGTACAGTAAGCTATACCATCAAGGTTTGTGTAAGTGCGCGCTCTGACATTCGAACAACAAAATTGCCTAATAATGCATTCCTCAAAAAGTTCCCAGGTGATAAGCGGCACATAACTGTGTGGAAAAATGTGATGTGAAATTATATCTTCCAAATTTTAAAAAAATGAGAAAAATTCATACAAGGTGGGGTTATATTATGCCTTAAGTAATCCCATTGACTGAAAGAGTTGATCAACTAGAACCTGGTATTGTTTTTAGTTTTTACATATTTTTTCCTTGTTGGAATTACTGGAAATTGCAATGGCTAGAATCCATTTACAGATATAAACACATATTTCATATGCAAACAGAGGTACTTTGTCACGTGCAAGTCACCTGGCTATCTACAATCTACAATCCAATCTCAAATTCCATTTAAGAATCTATTTCTGGAGGTCAATTGAAAATTTTATCCTGAAATCGTTTTGTAAAACTTTTCAGAGGTCATCTGTTAAAAAACTACCTAGAAATAAATAGGGAAGGAGAAAATTTTGATACAAAATATCACCATGATTGTGAAATGAAACCCTAGGATGTGGCACATTTTTCAGTTGGAATTACAGGGATGAAGCTTAGACATTTATATATTTAGTAAGCTTAAAGACCTATGCTCTTAACCGTTTACTAGGACACATCAAGTTTAGTCTTTTTGAAAACAAAATAATCACTATTTTATACTGCCAAACTACAATTTTTTTATCATTATCCTAATATTACAAAGAGTGCAGTATAATTCAAATCTTATACCAGGACTTATTTTCATGTGGTTCTAAGTGTTAGATGTTGAGGTTTTAATTCACTAAAATCCTTATATTTTATTACGAATATGCAGCAACTGGCATAAATAAACTAAACCACCCATTTGGTTTCTAATAGCTCCCATGTCCTCAAAGATATTCACAACCATTTCAATAGTTAGCTTTGAACTTTTACCTTTTATTTTCCTCACGTATCTCACATAATCCCAGCAAACATTGTCCTACTGATATCATATGAAGGTCACACACACAATATTTAGTCAAAAGAGACTTTTAAAAAGTGGAATTCCTGATTTTTTAAAGAAGGTTCAGTAGCTTATATTTTGAAGCGAGAGTATTTATAAAACATTTTCATGGGTATTTTGAAGATTAGTGTTTGGATGCACAAAACTGTGACGCGGCTTTGAAAGACAGTTCTTATTTTCACTGTTGTATTCCACACCGGACTGAGCAGCAGAGCAACGCTTTCTATTATGTTCAAGTTTCTCTCCCGGCCCTTTCTCTCTTTGTTAGCTGTGTCATCATGCTCGGCGACTGCGCCCCGTGTGCACTGGACTGGACAGCCTGACGGGAGTTTTCATCTGGTTTCGTTGATCCAGGATTTACCCTTATTCTCCTTCTAAACCCAATTTAAACTATTCTTGACACTTAGTACAATTGTACTGAGTGTTCCCAGCCTTTGGGATAGTGCAATGAGTTGAGTCTTCCTTAAGACTGCACTTCATTCTAGCACGCTGCTGTCTTCTCCACCTGACTGGTTGCATATTGCCACCACTGCTGGTTGTATTCTCTGGAATTGGACCGTGAGATCTCTCTGTACAAAGTTCTACTGCGGGCCTGTTAATATGCACACTTTCTTGCATCTGGCAGCTATGGACCTATGATAATTCTTACAATAGCCAATAATGTAAACTTAGCACAAACAAAACAATAATGTCAATTTCCAGTTTATGTTCATTGGAACCTATTTCATTTCACTTTTATCATTAGTAAAATTATGCAAACTATAGCTCCACAATACCATGTAAATGCATATACTTCACAGTTTTATATTTGCTGGAGTCCCAGTTTTAAATATCACTACATAGAACTCTGTGCTTGCCTTACCGTTTTCCATAATACAACCTCAAACTGTGACCACGGGAAAAACAACATTGTTTGAAAACCACTGACCAGAAATAATGGATTTGAAACAAAGACAAGTAAGATTTTTTAAAAACTATACAAAGGATCCTATTACAGTATAGTTTTAAATCCGATGTTTCCTGCGGATACAGCCTACATGTCTTCCTTTCTTTCCCAACCCCTTACAGATGTGTATCACTGACTTGTTTCTCATGCTTTGAACCATATATTTTATTTTATCCTTCTCTTTTGTCCTCTTTCTGGTTTCATTTTACATGGCTTTCAAGGTTTGCGTTTTCTTCTTCCGATCCTATGTTCTTTTTAAAGTCCCTTTTTTTCTGGTCCTTCTGTGGAATTTGGGTTACTGTCAGGTTGTATTGGGTAAGAGCCTGGGTGCTGAGATCTGAGCAAATGGGTTTAAAACCAGGCTCTATCTCTTCTAAGCTGTGAGATCTTGGCTAAGCTAAATAATCATTCTGCACTTCATGTGTTAAATGCAGATTATCATAGTATGTACCTCATAGATTTTTTTGTGTGGAGATTATATATAATGCAATTAAATTTGTAAATGTAATACAGTAGTAGTTGGCATAGAGCAAGTGTCCTAAAAACTAGTAATTTTATTGCAAATAAATTATTCTCTGACTTCTATAGCCTCTCTATCTGTGCAGTGGTTCTCAAAAGAGGAACATTTTGCTTCTGAGGGACATGTTGTAATATCTTGAGACATATTTGGCTGTCACAACGTGGTAGTGTTGGCGGTGCTATATCATCTAGTGGGGAGAGGCCCAAAATGCTGCTAAATATCCTGCTACACAGGACAGTCACCCATAAAAAAGAACTGTCCAGTGACAAATGTTAATGATGCCAAGACTGAGATGCCTTGATCTAATGCAATATATACAACCGAGTTGGTATGATGAGTAGAAGAATCTTACCAAGATAGTGGCTCATAAAAATCACTAAAATTATTGAAGGTGGTTTAAAATAATCAAGTTGACATAAGGGAGAGATCCTTTATCAAGGAAAGTGGGCAAAGGAATGATTTTGGTTTATATATCTCTATAGGGCATGGAACTGATAAAACTTAGAGAAAGGCATATTGTGGCTTACTAAATGGTGAAATAGAGCCTTCTCCTGCTGTAACGAGTATCTCATCCCTGGACAAGTTTTCAAATAGAGCTTTTGAGTGATGTCCATAAAAAGACCATTGGATTTGATTCTTTGAATAAACTTGAGGAAATAGTTTTTTTTGGTGTATTTTTTGGGGGTGTTTTTTTTTTAAGTTGTAGAGTTATTTGGTGTGTGAAAATAAGTATGAAGCAAAAATTATATTTTCTGGGAATTTATCAGTCAAGAAAATTAACGGAGCAGTGTCCTGAAAACATAATAGCATAAGGATTGGCTTTTAAATCATTACAGGAGGATCAAGAAAACTTAATCACGATTGCATATAGAGGGGAAGATGGTACCTTGTTGATACATTTGAGGTAAAAGACAGCAGGTGTAGTTGCTGAAAGCAAAATTAAAGAGCAAATAGTGGAGGAGGGCATGGAAAGGAACGATGTTGCTTTGAGAAATGAGTAATGGCTCCTCTGAGGCAAAGAGGAAGGGTGAAGAGAGAGGCAGCTGTGCTTTCCAGGAGGAAAAATCAGTTGAGCTGAAATAAAGCTGAATGTTTTATGGAATTGTGAACCTTATATTGAAAGAGCAAGGGAATACGTGGTGATGGTAAATATTAGGGGCAAGAAAAGGTATTGCAGAAGAGAAAGGGTAATGCCATCCGCACAGGCCTGGGCTGGACAGTTGTAGAATGACCTTTCATCATAAGTTTATAATGAGATCTATTCAGACACCAAAGTGGGAAAGTGAAATAGCAGCTCTTGCCCACAAATTAACGACATGAAAGTCTACCTTGGTTGGCCACTCTCGGATGGGTGGCTACATGGCTACACCTCTGAAACTGGAGACACAGCAAGATCTGAGGAATGGGACCCACACGGATCATGTCTGGAGCTGAAATCCCTACTGGGCCTTTGCTTTTAATACTGTTTGGCTCTGATTCTGAACACGTTTCAAAGTTTCAATTTTCAAAGAAAACTGTTAAGACATATCAACAAAGTATGTTGTGTTATTATGCTTAACCTAAGGTATCCTAATACCTAAATGATACAATTTAAGAGAAGATGAAAAATAAGATTTAAAATTTCGTTTAGAAGTTGGATGAATCCAAGAATCGGATAGTCTGCTGAGCAGATCCTAACTCTAAGAGACTCAGGTACTCATTACCCAGTTGAGAACTGTTCGGGGCTGATGCCCTTGTCATACACGGGCTTCGGCCAAAGGTGTCACACCCAAGGCTGTGCCCTTCTCTATGGCTGGCACTCATCCAATGACTGGTCAACAGAATAATATAAAGGTCACCCCCTTCCCCTTGACTAGATTTGAGACAATTCTGAAGTGTCATCCCAGTTCCAGAGGTCCACGTTGGATAGGCTGAAGGGTTTTGCTTTTTGTTTTTTGCAACTTCATTGCTGCTCAGCTTCTCATTATGTCTGATCCAGATTTCTTTACTCCCTCCCTCACAAGTGTTCCCAGGCACACTCACCAATAAACTTCCTGCAAACCAGTCTCTATCTCAGAGCCTGTTTCTAGGATAACCGGGGCCAAAGATTGTGATCTATTTTAAACCCTGGGCAGGATAAATGAAAGAATCATGAATATTATGAAAAAAGACAGTAATGTGGATATTTGCATTATATAAGATTCAATGCATGCTCTTTAATATTTTTTATTGATTTTTTTTCCTAAGGAGTAACATTTTATATAATAAATCATAACATAGTAATGACATTTGGCATTTTCACCAGGAAGCCAAACAAAGATATAGCCATTCATCTGGTGGTACCATATTGAAATACAAAGCAAATTATGGAAGGCAAAAAGAGATGCAGATGTTCCCTTTTGGGGATGGCAAACCTAAGCCTGTACAGATCAATAGGAATGTCACAGGGTAAAAGGCTGATTGTTTAATCAGATTCTAAACTACCCTGTATAGCTATTACATTTCCAATCATACAGAAACTACTCAGAGAGAAACTACTCCAATGGAGTTTGAAAAATCTCATGATATTGGGGTTCAGGAAAAATTTGGCAATAGACTTATTGCAAGTTTTCCCTTTTAATTTATGGTCCTTTATTATATTTCTAATTCCTCACACCTCCAGTTTTTTGAATACCTTTGATATCCTGTTGATATGCAACCCAGACTTATTCTGAATGGTAAAGACAACTAGACTACATCAAAGAACCTTGAAGATAAAAGTAACATAAGCATTACAGTGAAATAATTCAGACAATCATTTAGAATTTTGAGGAATCTCAGTTACTCATATTGTAGCACAACTGTCTCCTTTCTCCATTAAATAAAATATCTGTATTTGAATCTCCATGGTAATTTATTTATGTGATTTTTATTGCATTACACAATATAGTTTTATTACTGTACAAATGTTGCTGCCTCTCTTCAAACATGTATTATGCTCTTTGGGGTCAAAATATTTTTAAATGTACATAATACATTATACTATACATTTTAGTCAGTAAGTGCATATTTTATTGAATTATTTACCTTTAATTTGTAATTAACTGAATAAATTATCTCACTAAATATAAAATTTGGAAAAAGTCCATAACGGTAATTCTCATCTATTATTGCATTTGAAATTTGAAAATACGTTGATTTATAAGAATCCCATGCATGATTTATGGTATTAAAGACACATAAGCATTTGTTGCATTTCCTGAAAAAAAATCATTTGATGTATTCATTTATGACTAGAAGAGAATTATTAAATTTGCCTGCTATTTTATTCTATTTGTGGCTAGTCATTTGCACAGTGAAAAACTTCCCTCCAACTCATATGCAATTCAAATGATTTTATATCAAATCATATTCAATTTATTTATAATTTCAGAGTTGTGACTTCATGGCAAAATACTTGTTCTCAAACCATGAAAATCATATTTTAATATCATAATATTCAGTATTAGGGTGTTTTGATTGTTATGAGAATTCAGTCTATTTGAATAAAATTCTCGCAAACCTCTTGGAATAAAATTTACCCAAATCAACAATCAATTGCAATGACCTTTTCACATTCATTAAAACTCATTAGATGCACATACATATTAATATAAGAAACACAATTTCCATTTCAGTGTGCATTTTCAGGAGCTCTACAATTTGAATATTTTAAAATATCTAAATTGCAATGCCATTGCCTTGATTAATTGGAAAAAGAAAAAAAATAATGGGAACATCACAAGACTAATTTTAAGGTAGAATTATTAGTTGATATATGTGCATGAACAATACATAGTTTAAAATATATTACCATTGGTATATTTGATGGTTAGGACTCATGAGGAAGATGATAGAGTAACCAAAGATTAAGAAAACGAAAACTCTAAACGCTAACAAAAACAGGAACAGAGAGATTAAAAATCGGTGGAGGGAACTTAATGAATGCTAAAATACATAATAATTTGGAATGCAGTATTTTGATTATGTACAAAGGGACCAAGGACACTAAAAAAAACAAAACTATAAACAAATACAGAATTTCAGTTAATCAGTTTGTTTTTCACAGTGGTATGGACCAGCAATTCTCAAAGTACTGCAGTTGTATTCTAGTACTGAGCATATAAGTAAATATATTGTGAATAATTAGAACCAGTTTTCTCACTACCAGAGAAGAGAGTTACAAAAAATAGAAAGGAGGTGAGATAGAATGGATCCTGGATACGAGATTGGATTGGTAGTATCAGAATAAACTTATGTTTGTTTCATATATACAGAGAGAGAAATATAGAGATAGAGATATGAAAATAGTCATACCTTCATCACATATGTATATACTACTAATAAAATATAAGTATATTTTATAAAGCATATGTGTAAAAATAGATAGATAGATAGATGATAAATTGGATCAATATATGATAGCTAGATATCAGCTCTATTCCTGAGAAAGTCAAGAAAGACAGAATGAGATTCTAGTATCAATGAACATTCTTAGGACCTAAATATTGCTTTTTCAACATTATTTCAGACTTAAAAGTTGGTACCATTGCTCCCTGTACCTGCCTTTACCCATTCCTATTTTAATAAACAGCACTTCTGAATTCTAAGCTTATGTAATAGTATAATACTATTTGAATAATTTGAAGCATCTCTATATTAATATTTTCATAATTGATCTTTTTTCCCCTACTATGTACCTTTTCTCCTTCTCTCTATTTCAGTAAAATGGCCCCTTCCCTTAAAAATGGATAATTTAAAAAAAAAGACCCCTCTTTTTTAGGTCAACACAAATCCTTCAGTGCATTCTCTAGTGTATATTTGATTCCAACTGTTTTGTTCTCAACAAAATTGATGTTTCCTTAACCTAAGCTAACATTATCTCTAACCTTAGCTAGAGCAAGATCTTACTAATGTATCTTACTTCCGTTCGTGCCAATCCCCGTTTTATTCTGCACAAGGCATGTGTTTAAGAATATACGTGTAGGGCCGGCCGAGTAGCATGTTGGTTAAGAGCTGGCTTGGGACGCCAGAGGGCCCCGGTTCGGATCCCACATATGAGGGCCAGTGACACTGCCCTCTACAGCTAAGATGCTGAACAACAACTCAACCTGGAGCTGGGCTGCCATGAGTCGCTGGCGAGGGCGTAGGCTGCAGCCCCTGCTGCAGTGGACTGCTATAAGCTACTGTGTATAGCCAGCAGCCAGCATGAGCAGCCATCCAGAGACCGCCAACTGATCTGCCTTGCCTGGGAAGAGCGCAATGATGGTGCCGACTTGGGCCAGTGAAACAACGTCCTCCACAACTAGACTGAAGAACAAAACGACAGCAACTTCTCAGTTTCCCTTCCCCCGATTCCCCAGTGCTGTTCCCCTCCCCAAACCCAATTTAAAAATAAAAAAAAGAATATGCATGTAGTTTGCTTTATTATTCTCATACTTCAGTTTTTTTCATGGCTTCCTATCATCCATAGATTAGCACAAAATCTTTGACTGGGAGTATAGTACAGTACATTGGTTGGGAAAACAGACTGGATAGTCAGATTAACAGCTTTGAAATATATTTTCACAGTTTACCAGATGTGCGGCCTTAACCAAGCCACTCCACTGCTCAATGCCTCCATTTTCTCGGTTGTTAAGTGGATTTACCTATGCTTAGGATTATTTGAAGATTAAAGAATTAATATGCATGAACAGTTTAGAGTGTTATCTGGCAAACTATAATGATAACACTCATTTTCATGGCCTGCACAGTGTGAAAATTCAATATACTTTTTATGCATGAACAAAACAATTTCTCCAACTTCAAATTATTAATTGACTTCAGTGAATTTAGTGTCTTTCAAATACTTGTACCTACAATAATCTTTAAACTTAATTACTTCTCACATGACATTCCCATATTTTTTATTAAGTTTATTGGGGTGACATTGGTTAGTAAAATTATATAGGTTTCAAGTGTACATTTCTATAATATATTATCTATGTATTATGTGTTTGCCACCCAAAGTCAGTTCTCCTTCCATCACCCTCTTTGTGAAATGCTCTCTTTGCCACACAATGCCTACCTGACACCTATTTATCTTTCAATTCTGTAAATGTCATTTCATTTTTTCAGGCAGGCTATTTTTGACTCCTAAATCTAAATATTATTTTCTATATACAGTAAATTTTGTTTGCATATCTTTTCTTCAGAAGAACTGTCAAAACATGTAATAATGTATTCATTTTTTCATATAAATAAATATTTATATGATACCTGTCTCCCTCAGAGCTTCTCATATTTGAACTGTAAACTCTGTGATAATAGAAATACAGTAGCTTTTTTTCCACAAAAACAACTTGGCGAATCCTGGCACATCATAAGCATTCAATATATTTTTGTAGCATGAACAAAATAACAATCAGGTGATGAAGAGACTTGAAGAGAGAAAAAAACCAAAAGAAAGGGAAAAACTACAAAGAATTGCAAATGATCATAAAAAATATGATAGAACTGGATATCATATAATTCTTTAAACATGAATATTTTAAGCATAGTGAAAGTAAATAAAATAAAAGACAAAAATATTTCAGGTGTGTATGAGAAGTTTTCAATCCATAGATCAAAGAGACTACATGGTAAGCTGTAAATGACTCATTGTACAGCAGAGAAAATTGATGACAATGTAAAACCATGGAAACCTGGTCGAAATCTGATGTCTTTATTTAAGATCAAGGTTAAGGAAATTCCCTAACAAGATGAAAGAACAAATTTACACATATGTACAATGGTGGTAACTTCTATTTATAAATAATAATAATGGCAAGATGCTTTTCTATACATTAGAAAATTCTAGAAGAGAATAGAGTTTGAAGAAATAAAGCAGGTAACAAGCTTGTATGCTTACACTAAAAAGAAAAATAATTATTACAGTGAAATACAATTATAAACATAAATGAGAGAAATAGAAAGTAACTGAAAAAATGTAAAACTCACTCTTTTTACACTTGGATCAAATAGATATACAAGTTATGTGAAAACATATTGTCAAATAGTAAATTTATAGTCAACACCCATGGGTATTTTATAAAATTGCTGTCCTGGGTTAACATCTGAAGAGGAAATTTATATGATCATTTCATTTTGAGAGTATTATGTATGCACGTACATGTATAATTTTATTGATTAAATTTTTACAGCACTTATAACTAGGACCCGGGATATTAGGTAATTAATACTTTCATACCTTATTTCGGTCACCATTTGAAACTTTTGAAGTGAGTGTATTTGTCTTTCATAATCTTAAAAGCAAACAACTATTGATGTATTTTAAATGAATAATAAAACAGTGAGATTCATGCATATATTTTAAAAGCATTTCCCAAATAAAGTCAATTTGCTTTATATAGACACAATTAAATCAGCTGTCAACAAAAGCAAGAACAGAACTTTAAAGTTTCTTATTTTTCCACTAAGCCTGATAATGAATATTATATATTTACATGAAAATACAATATTAAAGTAAAAATTAGAGTCTCAAGATATTATGAGAATAGTTTTTTCATTTAGTAAAATCTCTACATCCAAAATATCCACATGGAATAGAATTTTTAAGTTTTATTTTTATTATACTCATTAATTTTTTAGGTAAAAATAATAGAAAATCCTACAACCACTGAGAAAACACATTTACTAATTTTAGATTATTTATAGTCTTGTAAAGATCATTTGCTTATAGGTTTTTTTTAGAAAAACTTAAAGAATGCATTATTGAAGAGCCTTTTTAAAACACTTGTTTCATCATAGTTTTAAGATAAAGAACACTTTAATAAAACAAAGACACTTTCAATTTTTTATGCAAGGGGCTTCAGGCTTTTTTGTTTGATGTACCAGTATTTGTGTGTCTGAGTGTGTATATAGGTGTGTGTGGGGGGGTGTGTGATATGAATGCATACAAAATATATATTTTAAGATTCTCTGGATTTTTGAGTAGAGGGAAACTTGGATCCCACTTGCTTCTTCCATTATGTTACCTGAAGAGTGTGGAATGGAACTGAGCTATAACCAGTTTAATACTACAGGTATTCTATTATAGCAGACTTAGATCATAAGAGTATAAATAGTAATGTAATGAAGAATGGATATTTTTCATTTCTAAAACTAAGATAAATCAATATTAAGGAAACAAAATATCCTTTCTCTTCAATAGCATCTAAAATTAGTGACATACCCCCCAATTATCAATTATAGAGATTATGCCATTAATGACTTCTCAGACTTCTGTTTGTATTTTTCTGTAGAATCTTTGAGTTCTTTAACCAGGATGTCCTTGAAATTCAGCAGTCATCTGACCAAGGCTTCCAACTACATGGTGCGGGCGCGCGCGCGCATTTGTGTGTGTGTGTGTGTGTGTGTGTGTGTGTGTGTGTGTGTGTGTGTGTGTGTTTATTTAGGTAATCGAAGGCCTTAATTGAGTTGTTACTTTGTGTGAAAATTTGACAGCTCTTCAGGTCATCAAAAATGTAAAAGCAGGCCATGCATTGATATATATTTAAAAAACAATTAACTATTTTTACCACTTCTACAATATTGTCCTCTTTCACAGGTCTGGATTTTTCCAAAGCACCTAGAAATAGCCAGGAGATAGACTAGTTTTGAACATTTCTTCCTCCACGTAATCTCTATGATTCATTTAGCTAGTCTCTTTGCATCTAATTCTGTTTATTCCAAAATCCAATGGTAAGATTTATTTATCATAGTTTTCCTCAAAGCTTTTGGTACTCGGTACCAAACATGAATGGGAAGATACATCCTGTCTGAAAGATAATCATGCTCAGCGTACAAACCTGAGCTCCTATCACCAATCAGACTGTCAAAGCAACTCACTACCTGAAAGGTCTCGCCAGCATCAAGCTTCACTAATAATTTTAGGGATACAAGCAATGAAGTAGGACAGGTGAAAACAGAGAGAGGTCTGCGATAGCCTACCTGGTTCTTTAGACACTTCCTGCTTACATCAGACACATGTACTCTGGCCCAGAGTAATAGTTAGGGATTCTAAGTAAGGTTTTGTGTCATATTCTATGGTGAAGATCATTAGGTTATCAAACATCTCCATTTTATAACAAGAAGGCTGCAATGTTTGCATCACATTTTTCAGTCCCATGTGTCATCAATTCACAGATTGTGGTTTGTTTTCTGTTAGCAATACTAAACCATGGACATTAAGCTATGAGATTTCCATAGGTAGTAAAAAAGTCTGCCTAGCAAATAGCATTAGCCTATTTACTGGGTGACCCTATTATCAATAGGATTAGGCTGGGTCAGCTGCTTTCTTTCCCCTAGGGATATCGCCTTCAAAATCAGGATGTAAACATATCACGGATCTGCTTCTTTAACTTTATTTTTCACTGGTTAAACAAATATGTCTAATTTAGGGTAAAATATTTGTCGCACACTTATTCACACATCTTCCTGTCATTCTTCAAAAAGCTTTATGAATATAAAAGGTAATATTCTGATTTCCATCTACCTGATCTTTAGGCAATCTTTAATAATGTTTTCCCACTATTTCTTCTAATTCTGTATGTTTAAAAGAAAACTCATTTTCACTTCAGTGAAAACTCTTCTACTATGATCTGTTTGATCTGTCCCTTGCTTTTCATTATGATAATTGTTTTCCATTTGCTCAAAATCAAAATTACAGAATTATGAAATATACATTATGGATGCACAAAATAAAAGCTTAATAAATGTTCTTCAGTTTAACTGGTGAGTGCATTCAAAGGTTTTCACAATTTCAAAAGATTTGACAATTAATTTATACCTCTAATACATATATGTTGCATTGTGTTCAACACCCAGAGTCAGTTCTTCTACACTTAAAACCTATATAATTTTACTAACCAATGTCACCACAATAAATTTAATAATAACTAAAAAGAAAAAAAAATTATACCTTTAATCTATGTGCATTATCTGGAGAACATTATTCATTTACAATACAGTTGAATTGCTACATATTATTATTGTCATACTCATATGATTTCTATTATATTAATTTATTTTTATTAATATTTTCTGCATGTGGATAAATATATTTTCTTTTATAGAAAGTACAGATATCATTTAGTTTACAGTGTGATGAGATTAATATCTTTCAGGCTTCATTTGGTACTACAACTTATTTGATGTTTCATCTTTTCCCCATGATAATCTGCAGTTTTCTAATTCCAGTTTGATGCTGTTGTAATTGCAACACACAACTCATATTTAAATGTTAATGGAGTGAAATTGCTCACATCCATATTTTAAGAGGTTTGAATAGATGCGGTGCACAGAGTCCAAGAAAAAAAGGAGTTTTTGAAAGATAAAAAATAAAACCAATCAGAATATTTCAACTAAAAAGTTAAGTATAAACGAACACATCAGTAATGGAAATGCTCAATCTTTATTTTCCTAGTGAATGTCAATTTGTAGAATAATATGCTGTCTGTTTGAAAAGAATGTCAAAAAACATCAAAAGTACATGTAAGAAGTTTATACATCTAATTTTTTCTACTTCCTAGTTTTAAAAAATATATAGACTATCCTGGAATATCAAAAAATATAATGTAATGCAATTTTAATTTGGTTTACTTGCCCTAAATGTTGTGACCTGCTTAGATGTTTACTGAAAAACATGTAATTTCATAGGTCTTCATGTGATACAATTGCTTATAATAAGAAATACATATTTGGTCTTTGTCTTGTTTCTGGCACAGAGTTCCTAAAACCCTTGGAATTTTCTAAGTGATAAGAGCAATAAAAGTGTTTTAATATCCATAACAAACCCCTTTCATCCATATCTGAGTTTAGGTTAAAGAGTTGACCATATGATTAGAGGGTTGGGGATGGATGAGGAGAGAGGCTACAGGTTGAATCAATAGGCAATAGCCAATAATCTAATGAATCATGCCTCTGTAATGAAGCCTCCATAAAAGCTCAGTGTCGATACTGAGTTGAATTGGAGGACACCCAGCTAATGTTGGAGAATTTCCTGCTGGTATGGGGAAAGCTGCCCCCGCACACCCACTCTAGAATTGGTACTAGAATCATATTCCCTAAATAATGAAGCATTTTTCATTGGTGCATTATAAAAATGTGCACCATGACATCTCCTGAAATTATGTTCTCAGGTCGTTAAATTATCATGCACTACGTTATTTTTCAATGAGTTGGACTAAAACAAAACTGACAACACTTATTTTCTTTTTTACCAATTCATCAATTAAAAGGAAAACTTTATAAGCAGTAAAAAACAATTATGTATAATCATGTATGAATAAGTTAATGCATTCTATGTAAATGACTACAAAGGAGTTATGAGAGTTTTCTCTAGGTTATAAACTGGTTAGAAATATGAAGTCCACATTAAGTAAACAAGATTTTACATTCAAATTTTTTTCCAAGCAAGATTAAGTTGTAATGGATTCACTAAACTGAGAGTGAATCACATTATGTATGATCAAATTATTGTTTGGATATAAACATTTAGGATTTCTATGAAAGACAGAGTTCCATAAGATTTTCAAAATATGACATCCCAATTTAAAACAGCATATAGGAACACATGATTCTAATGCAATTTCATAGTTTTATTTAAGCCTTGATTCTTATAAATTTACACAGTATTTAATGTATAAATCAAGAATCATGTTACTCAACATTATTTCAACTATACTACTGTAAGTAACCAATGAAGTGACAAAATAAGATTTGACATAGATATTAATTAAAATATATGAGGTGTGATCAAACAATGCAGTGATTGTTTAAAAAAATCATTACAGTAAAAGACACATTGCCATTAATCCCCCTCAAAATAACCCCCCTCACTTTGAACACACTTATCCATAATTTATTCAAAATGTTTACCTTTCATGGTCATTTTGACTTTGGGGAAGAGCCAGAAGTTGCACGGTGCCAGATCCGGTGAATAAGGTGGATGAGGACACACTGTAATGTATTTATTTGACAGAAATTGCCATACCAGAAGCGATGTGTGACATGGAGTGTTGTCATGATGGAGGATGATTTACAGCACACTTTAAAATACACCTTCTCTCAACTGTAGCTCACACCCTTCTGACTATACCGAACAAGTTCAAACTTGTCACACACTGTTACTAAGGTTCAACGCCCCACTTCCAGTATTGAAGATCCCTGCCTTTCTATTGAATGATGCTTGGCAGCAGCATTCACCATATTTTTTTTATCACAATGGAAAGACTGGTGTCACACATCGCTTCTGGTAGGGCAATTTCTGTCAAAAACATTACAGTGTGTTCTCATCCACCTTATTCACTGGATCTGGCACCGTGCAACTTCTGGCTCTTCTCCAAAGTCAAAATGACCATGAAAGGTAAACATTTTGAATCAATTCAGGACATCAAGGCAGCCATGACAGTGCAACTAAAGACACTCACAAAAGAGGTCTTCTAGAACTGCTTCAGAAAGTGGTAAGAAGGATGGATAAGTGTGTTCAAAGTGAAGCGGAGTATTTTGAGGGGGATTAATGACAAAGTGTCTTTTACTGTTTTATATATATATATATATTTTTTTTTAATTTAAATATTCACCATATATTTTTTTAATCACACCTTGTATATCAGTCTGTTCTCCTGGGAAACAGAACCAATAGGATCATAGTGCATATATATACAGAGGGTGCCAAAAATAATGTATACACATTTTAATAAAGGATAGAACTGTAATAAATTGTAATACTCAATATATACCGATAACAAAAGATGAATACAAGTCACGTGTATACTTTTTTTGGCACTTCCAGTATAAAAACATATGACTCATTCTAAGGAATTGTCTCACATGAATGTAAAATTTGGCAAGTTAAAAATCCATAGGGCAGGGCAGCAGGGTGGAAACTCAGCCAGGATTTCAATGTTACAGTCTTGAGGCAGAAATCCTTATTCTCTGTGAAACCTCAGTTTTGCTCTTAAGGCCTGCAACTGATTCGACCAGGCCCATCCACTTTATAGAAGGTAATCTGAGTTCTGTAAAGTCACCTGATTGTAAACGTTTGTCACATTTACAAAAAACACAAAACAAATGTTGCCCAGAGCAGCATGTAGACCACTGTTTGGTTAAACAGCTGGCACAGTAGCCGAGCCAAGTAGACATGTAAAATTACGCATTACAAGATATTTCTACAGATGTTTTGCCTTTGAGATATTGACTGCGCTTTCTTCATTCACCCACTCACTTAACTGATCAGAAAACATTTTCTGAGCACTGACTGTTCACCTTCAAGTTCACCAGGAGAGAGGGGTGGGGAAATTTTGAGGGACACTAAAATAGCATTAGCCATTATCCCAATATTTGCATTTAATTCTTAACTTATCTGCGGGGATAGAAAAAGTGATGATCTCTATTGTAAAGGCTATAAATGTAATCAAGATAAAAGAACATACGGATTAGTGTATGCATTATCAGCATTCTCCAAAGTAACAAAACCAGTAGAAGAATATATATACACTAGATGTTAACTAAGCTTATTGTAGTAATCATTTCACAATGTGTAAGACAAATCATTATGTTGTACATCATCAAGTTATACAATGCTGCATGACAATTATATCTCAATAAAACTGGGAAAAAGCATTCTAGGTATTTTGCTGCTGATACTGGTAACAATATTTTTTTTAGATAACTTTGATTGCATTTAAGGAAAAAAAACATCATATTATATGTAGAGAAGACTTTTTGTTCTCTTGCTGCTCATTATTTTTTTCTCTACTTCATTTAACTCTAGAAGTGAACTAAAACTGAAATTACTTAAGTAATTATCTTCAATATGATCAATGGAGAATATATTGTTCTTTGTAAGTAAAAATCATTTCATTTTATCACATCCAAAGGTTATTAGTGTTTAAGTGTCTAAACAATGAAAAGTAGAAATGTGGTCTTATTTGGGAAAAATGAATATTAGAAAAATGTCTCAATAAATTTTGTTTCCTGATGTGCCTACTATTTTCTGAGGCCTCTATATTACATGATTGGAATTGATTCTTGCAAAATAAAATAAAATTCTGTGTCCAAAAATCTTAATTTGTTGAGAGATATTCTTTGAAGCATTGTATTTAAATAGTGTACCACATATTCTCTGGAGCCTTAATGTTATTTTTTCTGAACTCCATTAAGTGTGGTTGCTAAATTAAGGATTTTAAATTGATAAGAAAACACATTTTCAAGACTAGTCAGATCTGTTACCAGGGCTACTTTCCTCACATTGTCATTGATAATTATTTCTATGAGACTTTAATATCCATGTGAAAGTTATAATTGTAACCTTTAGTGGTAGGGAAAAAACCCCAAAAACCTAAACTTAAGGAATTTGTAATCCATGTAGCATAGTATTAAGAAAACAGAATATCCTTGAATAGATTTGTTTAGAATTAACGATGGCTGATTTGTAAAATTTGTAGTTAGAACTAAAATCTAACATTTGTAATAATCGTATATCTCAAAGCTTTGAGTCAATTTAAAATTTATTCCTTTTTTTCCAAATCTCAAATTAAAAATTCAAAAAATATCAATTGTCCAGTTGCTCTTATTTGTATGTTATTATATGCATTCAAAATTTTTTATTACAATGAATCTTTGACTTTTAAAAGAGCATTTACATCACTTTAAGACAAAGTTTGCTGAAATGCAATTTGTTTTTTTTTTTCTGTAGTCATGTCACTACTCTCACCTAATTAGTGGCCTTTTAGTTATCCTCCTTGGATATTTTCTGTATTTCATATCTTCAAACTCATCAGCACTGTTTAACATGGACATAATAGGCGAGTCTCAGCACATTCTCAGCACATTGGAAGGCCTCCTGGGGACATTTTCTTGCGATGCATTGTACACCATAGTGCGTTCTTTACTGTGCAATCACATGAAATGTGCCTTGTAGTTCTACTTGGTTATAACGTTCTGTTCCTGCAGTGATGTTAGTGCCTTGCTGTGATAAGAAGCAGCATATGCTCTCTGCTCTCAAACTCGAAGGATGATGTCCTAACTGATGCTGAAGATGTACCATTAACACATGGCTAACGTTGCTTAACCGCATTTTTAAGGAAATTCAGAATACCGCATCTTTCTTTGAAAATTAAGGTTTACCTTATACTTGAAAACTTTCAAATGTATTTCAGAAAACATGTTGTTCTTTATGAGTTTAAATTATAGCTAGGTGATTTAATCATGGAATTTATTTATAATAGTGCATGCATTTATTCTCATAATAAAAAATAGTTTTGATTTTTTCTTTATATATTTTTTTAAAGTTGCAGAAAAGGAGTTTATTAGAAGTAAAAGTACATTTCAAAGAAGCGGAAGTGAGCCCGAGCAGTAGAGAATGGCTCAAGGTCCATTATTAAAAAAAAAAGAAAGGACGCTCCAAAAAATTTGGAGCAGGCTGAGCAAAGGAAGCTCAAAAGGGCTTTATATTTTATGTAGGTAAGAATATTGCCTATTCTTTGGGTAAAATTCTCTAGATAAGATAAATGCTCTATTATTTGAAACTCTGTAATGTTTACTTCATTAATATGACTAAATTTTTAAGTGTCTTCATTTAACATTCTTTTTTTTGTTTTTGAGAAACAAATACTTGAATAACTATAATAAATACAACCTACAATGCCAATGTGATTTAATTATGTCAAATTTTATATTTATGAAGAATCTATTGTGTGCACATATCTATATTAGTTTTCTCCAGGAGATAAAAAAAAGCAAATTTAAAAAATAAATGGAAAAGTAAATTCCATTGCTTCCATTTTTGCCCACCACATAGTAATATGAAGAAAACTAATGAATAGGGCAGGCAGGAATATGCAAATGACTTGTGTAAGGTTGATATTTTGGTGATATTGGATATATTCTTCTTGTTATGGTTGCTTTTAACATCTTATAGATGTTTTCAAAATGTTTAACAAAGGGCTTTTTTTGTCACTGTTGCTTTAATGGTCTTCATTTTTATCACTGTTACAAGATACAGACATATTTAAGCGGTTCCAAGAAGCACAGTACTTAGAAATTAAGAATAGGAAATTCTATCTTTCTAGGAAAGAAAAGCTGGTATGTGTGGGATGATAAATAAGATACTATTTATCTTACTGTTCTGTCTCAGCTTCCTCGGCACTTCCAGCTGTTCTATCTTTTAAATCTCCAAAACATTCAAGGCACTTCTTAATGTTTTTCTCTCTCTGCCAACCACAGCTTTGGGAAACAGATTACGTGAGTCAGTCCACAGGTTACCAGATGCATTTATTGTCATGGCAAATGAATCTTTTTGAAAACTAGTCAGTTGCCTTAAGTAGAAGAGAGTGAGCACCGTGCTGATAAAAAGGTAAATGTACGATGTCCGTCATAGAGAGAAACAGTCCTACACATAAATGTATAAATTCAAGAAGAATAAAAGGGTGCAGAGGAAAGCAAGAACATGTGATCACTCCTTTCTCAATAATAATAGTTTTTGTCTATTGATGGATATTATATTTTCTAAAAAGAGAATGCTATTTTCTGTCTTCTCTCTCATATATATCCGTTTAGGATTAGATTTCTTTCACTCCATTATCTAAGGAAGGCAATTGCTAAGGCAGTAATACAAATTATGGAGCTAAAATGTTATCAAAACTAAATCTTAAAAATCTCTCAATAAATATGGTTATGAATCACTTGTTTTATTTAACTTAGTCATGATCCACCCTGTTCTAAGCCTCAATTAGCTCACATGAATTTCATTGTATGAAGAACTGACATGGGCGATGGTTTATAAAAACAATAATAATAGACCTATATGATTTCTCTCTGCTTGTGCTGGAAGTCATTTTATAGGTCAATAGAGAGATTTATGGACTATAAACAGAATCTCTTGTCTTTTTGGTGTCCTTCTTCAAGGACACATGTTCTTTAATCTAAAAAAATATTCTGTCTGGCTCTTTGACGCACATTTCCATAAATTTTATTTTATTCTCTTTTCCTCCTGCTTTACCCTTGGAATAGAAAAAAAAATACATTTGAGAGGTTGGAGGACATGTAGTAACACTCATTTGTCCGTGTTTGTTTCCCCTAACACACACTCACACCCACCCACACATACACAACCACCCCCACACACACACACATACACACCCAAACCCCCCCACACACATGTACACGCACACACACACACACAGACACCCACACACACCCACACTCACCCACACCCACCCACCCAAACATACACACAACTGAAATTATAAGACTACTAATACAAGTAGTACTTTTTGATAAAATAAATAGCATTTGAAGAAAAGTCATGGTCCCAATTTGCAAAAAATACACGACTAAAATCATTTTATATATATATATATATATATATATATATATATATATATATATATGAATCACTATTCAAACACAAACCACTAGTCATCATGTAATCTATATTACATAATGAATCACTATTTAAACACAAACCATTACTCATTACGTAATCCGTATTTCATATAATCTTACTTGGCTAATGTAAAACCAAAAGATTTCTAATGGTGGGCTTGTTACCAACACATGCGTTTCTCTAACACTTCGGTTTATTGAAAGATGAACAGCACTGCTGCTATACAACTGAACCACTGCTCTCAGAGGTGAAAAAATTTTCTGAAAATTCTACTTCTCTGTCATATTCTAGCCCCTTCATATTAGCTGACCAATTATGTTCTTTCTTTGTCTCTGAAAGTGATACTTCATCCTCTCAATGCTCCTTAACAATTGTAGTAACAACAAACAAATGGATGAACAAACCCAGAAAAAGCATTCCCTGAATCTTAACTAAGGCTGGGCCTTAGAACGATGTATTCATGTCCGCATGTGCTTATCTCAGAAGATGTTTTACTTATTACCACAAAACGTTTAATTTTGTTTTATTCTCAATTATACAAAAATGTCCACTAATATTGAATTGTAGATAAAAATGTTAATTACCCCAGCTTTCACCAATTTTATAACGACTACATCTTCTATTATTTGAAGCTCTACACCTTGTTCTCCACAAAATTATTTGTAATGGCTGATCACATTTCATTTTTGCTCTTATAAAAAAATTTAGAAGAAAACAGGGAGGTAATACTGCAGACTCAAGCTCTATTCATTTCTAAGCCCTGCTGTTAATGCATTTTGTTAAAGGGCAGGTTGAAAATGCGAACCCAATATATTAAATGCAAAAAAAACCTACTCATTTGGCAAAGCCATTCATGTGAAAAGCGTATAAGTAAATGATACCAGGTGAACCATGTATTCAGAAGGAAAAGCTGTCACTAATGCTTCACCTATCATCTTGTTTAAAGTTTCTGCCTTCAAATATATATTTATATTTGTCTCTAATAATGGAGTATCCCTTAACACAGGGAAATGTGCCTAGTTTAATGGTGGAGTGGGAAGAGAGACTGTTGACTCATGAATTTGAAAATACCGCAAAACCTTTTAACTCAAACAGCAATTACCTTTACCCAGCCTCACCTCTGACCTCAATCTTGCCCACTCTGGGCCAGTGTGCTGGAGTCAGTGTTCTGCATGGCAGGAGAATCAAGAATTGAAAGCTTTGTTGTATTTCTGGAAATCAGAGGTTATAGGGAGTTCTATTTGCTGTAAGCAATCAATTTGTGGAAATAGGCATTAAAAATGAAATACTATTGAGATCACTGAGTTGAAGGAAAACTTAAATTGTTTTACAAGTCTCTAGTTTCATATTTTCTATTGTTTTTTCTTTCCTCTCTAAATTCATTATAGCAGATTCTAGTTAAAATTTACTCTATTTTAAAGGTATTGATTTTGAATAAGATCACATAATTTTTCTCACCTTTATACTTTTAAACCGATACCTAAAAGAGCACATATGTACACATTTGATGATAATTCTTTTAGTAAATATTTATTGAGTACCAACTATATCTCAGATACTGTGTCTAGTTCTGGTGACAATGACGGCTTTTATTTAGGGTCAGAAAGAATACAGAGTTATAGATTAAAAGGAGTCCTTAAGCTCATACTGCAGAAACACTTCATTTTATCATCAGGAAAGCCCCTTTCTCACTTAAGGGACTTCTTACAAGAAAAATGGATTATTTTCCCTGTACTTAGGCTGTGATGCTTCATTGGCCCTGCATTTGTACCTAGCCATTAACTAGAGTTTTTAGTAGTGATCCTTATACACAAAGCTTTCCTCATCCTCAGTTTTTAAAGAAATCACTATAAAATTTGCAATATCTCAAATGAATTTCATATCTTAGCAGTCAGGTTGAAAATTATGAGCTTAATTTTTGTTTGTTTTTCAGAGAATTAGTCTATAAGTGGAGATTTCACCCACTCTCCTTTTCCAACAACAACTGTCGAGTAGGAAGTTTCCTATAGTGAATCAGAGGGAAAGGTAACGAAAAAAAAAATGCTCACCTGGTAGGATAACATACAAAAGAGAAAAGTACTAAATTATATCTCTGATGAATACAGATGCAAAAATCGTAAACAAAATTGAGCGATTCAAATACAAAAACGCATTAAAAAGATTACACATCATGATCAAGTGGGGTTCATCCCACAGGCACAAGGATGGTTGAACATATGCAAATCATAAGTGTGATACACCACATAAACGAAATAAAGGATAAAAGTCATATGACTATATCAATAGATGCAGAAAAAGCATTTGACAAGATACAACATCCATTTATGATTAAAATGCTTAATTAAATGGGTATAGAAGGAAAACTCCTCAACATAATAAAGGCCATATATTACAAACCCTCAGCTAATTTCATAATTAATGGTGAAAAACTGAAGGCTTTTGCTCTACATTCAGGAACAAGACATGGTATTCCCCTATGACCACTGTTATTCAGCATAGTATTGGAAGTCTTAGCCATAGCAATCAGACAAGAGAACGAAATAAAAGGCATCTGATTTGGAAATGAAGAAGTTAAATTGTCACTTTTTGCAGATGACATGATTCTTCATGTAGAAAACCCTAAAGTCTTCACCAAAAAGCTATTAAAAATCATAATACAATAAAGTTGCTGGCTACAAAATCAACATACAAAATCCATTGCATTCCTATATACTAACAATAACATTTCAGAAAAAGAAATTAAAAATAAATTTCATTAGCAATTTCAAAAAGTAATAACTAAATAAAATACCTAGGAATAAACTTAACAAAGGGTTTGATGGACCTGTACACTGAAAATTATAAGGCATCAAAAAAAAATTGAAGACACAAATAAATAGAAAAACATCCCATGTTCATGGATTGGAAGAATCAACATAGTTAAAATGTCCATATTACCCAAAGCAATATACAGATTTAATGTAATCCCCATCAAAATCCCTATGGCATTTTTGAAAGACATAGACGAAAAAATAATCAGATTTGTATGGAATCACAAAAGACCCTGAATAGCCAAACCAATCCTAAGAAAAAAGAAGAGGTTAAAGTTAGGTCACTGAATGTTAGGTCTCAGAGACCTTGACTTACAGACAGAGCCATGTCTGCAAGAAAACAGCAAAATGTCTGTTGGCCTGCACCTGCAACAGAGTCAAACTTGCGATATCAGAAAACACCACAAAACAGCTACTGGCTTACAGGCAGTCAGCATTTTCTGTTCAAACAATGCTACCCTGTCATCACTGCCCCTATATAACCCTCCTCACCCCCTCCCTTGGGGCTGTGGTCCCCTTTAGATGTGCAGCCTGGGCTTTAGCCATCTTTGTTCAGCCTGGCAGACTTTCTCTCTCTCACAGTAAACTTTCTTAACTTGCCTGACCATGTGCGTTCCTTTACTGGCCTACATATCAGTTGGAAGTGTCACACTCCCTGACTTCAGCTTGTACTACAGGACAACAATAATCAAAACACTATGGTATTGTACTGGCAAAAAAACAGACACACGGACCAATGGAATAGAATTGAAAACCCAGAAATAAACTCACATAAATACAGGCAGATAATTTTCAACAAAGTAGTCAAAAACATACAATGGAGAAAAGACAGCCTCTTCAATAAATTGTGCTGGGGAAATTGGAAAGCCACATGCAGAAGTGAAAGTAGGCTTCTATCTGTCACTATACACCAAAATTAACTCAAAATGGATCAAAGATCTAAGCATAAGACCTGAAAAAATAAACTGCATAGAAGAAAGCATAGGTGCTAAACTTACAGACTTCAGGTTGAAAGGAGGTTTTATGAATTTGACCTCAAAGGCAAGGGAAGTAAAAGCTAAAATAAATGAATGGGACTATGTCAAACTAAAAATCTGCACAGCAAAAGAAACCATCAACAAAATAGAGACAACCAACCGAATGGGAGAAGATATTTGCAAACAATACCTCTGATAAGGGACTAATATCCAAAATATATAAGCAATTTATACAACTTAACAACAAAAAGACTAACAATCTATTTAAAAAATAGGCAAAGGACATGAACAGAAACTTCTTCCAAGAAGATACACAAATGGCCAACAGATATATGAAAAGATGCTCAGCTTCACCAGCTGTCTGGGAAATACAAATCAAAAACACAATGAGATACCACCTCACAACTGTTTAATGGCTAGCATCAACAAGACATATAATAACAAGTGTTGGAGAGGCTATGGAGAAAAAGGAACCCTCATGCACTGTTGGTGGGAATGTAAACTGGTGGAGTCACTATGGAAGGTAGTGTGGAGGTTCCTTAAAACAATAAGAATAGAATTACCATATGACGCAGCAACCCCTCTCTTGGGTATATACCTAACAAATCCAAAACCATGTATCCATAAAGATATATGTACTCCAATGTTCATTGCAGTTTTATTTATGGTGGCCAAGACATGTAAACAACCAAAGTATCCTTTGGTAGATGATTGGATAAAGAAATGTGATATATATACACACACAATGGAATGCTACTCTGCCATAAGAAAAGATGAAATAGTGCCATTTGTGGACAATATGGATGGATCTAGAGATTATGATGTTAAGCGAAATAAATCAGACAGAAAAAGTCACAAAGCATATGACTTCACTGATATGTGGGATATAAAACTGAAAACAACAAAGGGAAAAAGAAATAAAGAAACAATAACTCATAAATACAGACAACAGTTTACTGGTTACCAGAGGGTAAGGGGGGAGGGGAGTGGTAGATGAGGGTAAAGGGGGTCAAATACATGGTGATGCAAGGAGAACTGACTCTGGGTGGTGAACGCACAATGTGATATATAGATGATGTATTACAGAATTGTACACTTGAAACCTATGTAACTTTACTAACCATTGTCACCCCAATAAGCCTTAATTTAAAAAAAAATGCTTACTAAAACATATACTGTCTCAAATATTAGATAAATTCTTTAAGTCTCTTCTCACTAATTCTATCTTTGTCTCAATAGCACAACCCCCTCCAGAAAGAAACCAAAACATTAAATCTAATATAAACATATAAGAGACTAGAGAATAGAGTTAAATAATTCCTCTCTGTCTTGATTGGCCCTATCTATTTCATATACTATTTCAAACTCATAATATTTTAATTTTTGACACTGCATGCTATATATACAAAATATACAATGCATATGTAAATTTAATTCTCCTATTATTCCTCACTTGTGTGGGCTCAAATTTAATAGGTTTTTGCTTTGGTATGTTTTGTTATAAGTACAGGAGCTGCAAGGCACTTTTCAACACCCCTAAAGGTGCTAATTATTTACTAAACCTATAGACATATTTTCAAAGTACTGTGTTCCCTGGAAATGAATGGCAGTTTCTAGAATAAGAAATAAAATGTTTATTTTTAAAAATATTTACTCTCTTTCAGACACTTTATTACAAATTTACATATGCTATCTCAAATAATAGGCATCTATTAGACAGAAAAATTTACTCCCATTTTATTGATGACTCAAATAACTATGTAAAAGGTTAATTATCCCTGCAATGAAAATGATGTCACCTTAATATTAGAAGTAGATCTATGCTTCCACATAGATGCATACATATTTGACCATATATATACTACACTGTATTTCAGTTCAGAAACTATTGTTTCCACTACATTAAAAATGTTGGTATAATCGTCATTCTTACCCTGTAAACAATCATCCCTACAACTTTAATAACAAAATAATTCAGAAAAAAAAATTTTAAACCTATGAAAATATATCAAAGTGCGTTTTGTCCATGAAAAAAAAAAAGATTAATATTGTGGGTTCTCAAGAACAGAAACTGATTCTGATTCCTGATATAATGGGCTAAACACTAACGGGTATAAGACATGCAGATAACGCAAAAGTCCTGGATAGTGTGCAAACAGGAATCTGACGGGGACATGGACGCACTCCGAGGAGAGATGGGGAAGCAAACGAGTCCCTGCGTGTCTCTGTGGTGTCGGTCTGGACCTTGGAGGAGTCCCTGTGGGGTGTACAGTACCTGCAGAGGACACATGGAGGAGCCCAGTGTGTCTGGCCTGGGCAACGCGGAAAAACGCGCTGCGCAACTATGAACGTTGAACACATAAGAGGAATCTCAGAAAGAAAGAGCTAAGGAGGGGATTTCCCACCCCAGGCCTCCCCACTTTTTGACAGAACCTTGAACCATGGATGAAGCAGATTCACAGCATTCCAGCTAAAGGACCTGGACCTGATCTGAGATTGGAGATGCCTCAAGAAACAGTCTGTGATTCAAGCCCAGCCAAATACTTCCTGCTAAAATAATAATAATAAAAAAATACTTAGAAATATAATAGGACCGAGAATCTCTAAACTTCACCCTTTGGATATCAAGGATACAATCAAAATTAACTGAACTATAAAGAAACAAAACATGCGACTCTTTCTCAAGAGCAGAGAATGCTAATTGAGTCCAAAATTCTGAAAAAAACAAGAGAGGGACACCAGCAGGCAAACATCTTAAAGCACTTGTAACTATCCTCAATTGCTCATGGCTTCGGTGAATACAAATCTCACTGAAGAACTCTCAAATCTCATCGGAGAAACGGAGACGACAAAAGGGAGCCAAAAGGCCATTCCTGGAACTAAAAAAATATTATTAATAAAATAGCAAACAAACTGAAAGCTGGGATTGAATAAAAGATCAATGCCATCTCCAGGCTGTTATTCTTGCAGGAAAACTCGTTTAGGTCACATAACAATAATATGCAAATGAAATGGTGTTTCAGCATGCAGTGCAAAGTAGTCACAAGAGCATGCTCAGTGATCTCCTGTCAAAAGAAAGCTAACATCAAAGTTTTCTCTTGCTAATTTGAGTTGTGAAGATATTGAATAAAATAGGCGCGCTCTTAGAAAGGGTAAAAAATGTTATTGAACAAGATTAAAGGGATAAGATGCTGAAGCAGTTCCGTTCTCTCATTAGTTATATTTTAAAATGCAAGACTGAATGTATACATATGAAGAATGTGCACTTCTAAAAAATCAGGTAGCATCTCAATATCAGAAATCATGAGTGAGACTGAATCAACTCACACATGCTGAGCATGCTTTACAAATAACAACAAAAAGGATATATAGTACATCAGAAAATGAATGATTCTTATTGAGTGAGAAGCAATGGGTTTTCAAGGGGCCTGAAGATCTACTAAACTGGCTTAAAAGATAAAATTAATGTCTTCCTTGAAGACTAGTACTTAGCTATCAAATATAGAATTTACCTTTGCCATATTTTGAAAATGATAATTCTGGCTCTGCTATTACCACCAGTTGCATGATGTCATACATGGAAGTATATTTCAAAATACGCTTACAGGTATATCAATAGTGTAATTCCCTTGCCACCCTTGATTTAAAGATTACTGAATTTTTAATTCCACAGCATGCAGAAATACAATTTTCCTAGATGTCTCAGTGCTGTTGCAAAAGTCCTAGCTTTCTGAGACTCTTCATGTACCAGGAGAATGGTATTTGTAGCCATTTGTCTAGTTAATTACACAGACGATTTGAGGTGTAATAAAATCCCTGACCTCCCTGGGAAAGCCAAAGGCTTACAGCTCAGAAGAGGTCTCAAAACCAAGCTCTAGCAAGTTAGGGAGACCAGAAATCCAGCTCCCTAGGTATTTGCATGTCAAAAGGGATGAAGCGCTAGAACTTGGAGATATTGACAGATCTGAAAGAGGAAACAAACGTAGGCTCTCTGTCTCTTGCAGAGACTTCATACACCAAAAGATGACTCAGACCATTTATGCTTTCCCTTCAGAAGCAAAGGAAAATGATTTTTCCTCAACCCTCGCCGACGGAATACTTAACAACTCATGGAGGGTCTTTGGCACAGATGTTTTTGAGTTACCCAGGAGTAAGCACGGGGACAAGGGGTGCCAACATACTTATTTACTGTGATGTAGTTAATAAGAAATTAATCTGTGATCCAGGACATCGCCTATGCATATTAAAATTAATGTGGATAAAATTAATAAAGATGCATGTTCAAAGATCTACATACAAATACTGTCAAAATGTCCACCAGAAAAATGATGCCAAATTAACTTTTTACCAAAATAATAGGAAAGCACATACTACAAACAGAATATATGAAGTATTAAGTATCTCTGGGTCTAGGATATCTCTATATCTTTTCTTCATTTGCTCTGACTGTGCTTCTTTTCATTTTCCCTTTCCATTTTTTAGTATTTACTCCTTTCAAAGAAATTGCGAGGGCATGTGTGTGTGTGTGTGTGTGTGTGTGTGTGTGTGTTTCTATTTATTCAGCATTTTTTCCAGATGACAGGATTAGAATGACCTAGTCCCTCATATGAATAAGAAGAAATAGAAGCTAAGATTATTTCCAGTGTTAACTTTCAAAAGGCTGTAAGAAAATCGCGAATTGTTATAGAGACACAGGCTGAAACAGGGCGGGTACTCAGCCCACGACCATCGTTCAAGCCACGAAAAGAAGTAGGAATAGGCATACTAAGAAGAGCCTGTACAATGGGGAAGAGAAAACTAGAATTTTTAAAGAGAGTATGATCAATAGAATGGAAAAATATGGTGGGTTCATGAAAGGAATAACACATATGTTAGGTGCTGAGCCAAGAGAATGGGGCGGCATAGGATAAATAAAGGGCGGAATTATGAGATGTGAATGATGTCAGATTGTAAATACATTTCATTATTTTCTCAATTAGCTAATTAGTTCAGCACATGTATGTTGCACTATGATTATGTTTCAGGTTGTAAAGAAAAATAAGATAGATTCCCTAGCCTCAAAGTGCTTACAGCTAATAGACAAAAGTAGATAAATACAACTATAAATAGGCTAAAACATCATTGTTTCTGTGGGAAGTGTCTGTGCATATTACAGACTTTCTGTTGCTGGGGTTTGAGCTTAGAAGTTAGAAGAGAAGTTTATGGAGCAGCTAGAGAATCTAAAATTGGAACTATGGAGAGTGTCAAAGGCTAAATAAGCCTTATGAATTTAGTTTTAGCAACTCACTGAAGATATTTAAAGGATTTCTTTCTGGGTATAAGTTGGGGAACAGGATGGATTCAGGTAATTGACTGAAATAGAGAGTGGGGATTAAGGGGGCAAATCCATAGAGATGCATGATATTGGGGGGCAGTGGATTGGGGGAGGGGAGTTGTCACTTTGTGAGGGGTGAAAAGTATAACTATTGCATTGTTTTGTACACCTGAAACTAATAAAAAAATTAAAATAAAATAAAATAAAATGAGTTAATTTCCTCTGGCATCTCATCAACAATATAATGAAATGATGTTGAATAAAACAATGTTATTTAAAAAAAAAGGGGGGGGGCTAAGCAAGCATTCTATGGCTGTCAAGATACATAGTGTTCCCTACCTGATACAAATGTGACTGATTTTTGACTGACTGACTCATATAACTCCCTCATTAGTTAAGTATATAGACTTAGGCTATGTATACATATCTGGAATTCTGTCTATGGATCATCAAATAGTGTAAAATATGGTGTTTTTTTTATTTTCATGTCACAAGTTGGCATGTCTTCCTGGCATCCTCCTACAGTCAGTAAAAGAAGACGCAGACTGTGTTAAGAATATATTGGAATATAAATATTTATATCTGATATTATCCTAATATACACAAAGCAATTAAAATATTCATGCCATCTCATATATAACTTATTTAATGAAAATCAATATGAAATCCCCTGAAAACACCATCTACCAAAGGCACTGTCAAAACACCAGGAAGGCAGCAGTGGCATGGGGATGGTTGCAGTTTGGTGTGAAACCATGACTTGGAGCCCTGAGCCTTTTATTCATTTGCTTCGTGACTTTGGATAGATGACCTCCATCATTATTTTCTTTGTGTATTTGGAATAGGACAATACAAGTTTACTGCTTGATATAGACAAGGATGCTTTGGGTACCCTCTTTCATATTTTGGGTGTTCTGCTTTGTTTCCTTTGGAAAACCACATCTTGCTTTGCCTATTTACACTAAAAAACTAGCCTTTTTTAACCACATGCCTCATCATTGTCCGGGTACACACAGCCCTACCATATTTCCATTTCCAATGTTTTACCTATTCTCATGGAAGTTGGCTTAAAACTGTCCTTGATAAAGGCTCATGATTTAACTAATCTATATATTGTTTCCAATCAGTCACTTCCAAATAAACTGTAAGTGAAAAACTAAATGCCTAAGGAAAGACCTACGCTACATTCTTTCCCTCAGAGTATTTTAGTTTTTTCGTTATATTTCAAAGTTTTCTACTATATAATACCAGGAGATATTATATACCTCTCATTCCCTGTCAGCACAGCTAATTATTTTTTTATAAATTAGCAAATCCTTTTACACTTCACCTCCTTCCCCTTCCCCTGCGTAATGTACTAGAAATAAAAAGGTTTTTGGTTTTCAGAAATTTTTAGAATTTAAAATTTTGGATAAGGGGTATTGAATATAGACATATTATCACAACAAAGTATAATTTAGAAAAGACTTTATATTATAAATTGTTATATCTCAGAAAAGGGGAACACATTTTACATATTGATAACAGAATATGAGAAGTAACAGAAGCAATGTAACCTGTTTAGTACAGGAAATGGGAAAATATCGATGTTAGAGGTTAGGTTTCAGGTTGGAAAATATACTCTGATGATCATTTGGAAGGAGCGTTCAGTGAATATGTTTCCCCAAGTTATGTTGATGAATGAATTAATTTTTTTAGACTGCTATCTCATACTGTCTCCTAATGTGGATTTGAAAGGATTTCAAAACAATTTAATTCCACTTCTGTGGAAAAATTAGAAACCCACACATTTATTGTGTAACTCATAATGATTTTTCAGCAATGCCTCTTTTCATTATTAAGTAGTAGAGATTACTGGGATATTTAATAAATATTAAAAATATGTCACCTCAATAAATTTCTAATGAAATTCACAAAAAGAAAAGTTTAAAATGCCTTAACTAAAGGAGTTTATTTTACTCTCTGCCACCTCCCTTTGGCAGATACTCAAGAAAGGGTTAGTGCCCATTCAATTTAGTAATTAAGTGACTTGAAAAATCAAAGGTGATATTTCTATGCCAGAATGCCATGTTTCGTTTTTTTTTTTAATTTTTTTCTCAGATTTAGTACTTTGATTTAGAATCTTTCTGAATGTATCAAAAATGTATTTTTAATACATTCAGATACATTTAACTTTTTGAAATGATTTTATCTGCAATATGTCTTTAGCCTAATTTAAAAATAAATGGCTGTTATTGATAAATCTACCATCAAATTAATGATTACTTTAGTAGTAGGAAGGGTACAGAGTCAATATTCATATAAAAATTCATATGATTGTTGTAAGTTAATACTTAAACTGTGTCTTTTTATCTGTGTTTCTTGGTATGGTGCCAGACATACATCGGGCACTCAACATATGCTGAATGAAAAAATATTGATTGTAACCTGCAGATTATAGACTATATGTTGGTTGAAGAACCTGAACTTAAAGAGTAGACGTATATAATTATGGTAAAAAGGCTAATTTCTGCACAGTAATGCATTATTAAAGACCTCCATTTTGGAGAATTTAATCTGATTTTGTGAAGTAGCTTTTTTTCCAATCATAAATTAAGTCTTTGTAAAAATGTTAAATATGGGAGACTTAATAGCTCCAAAGTTCAAAGACATCTGGAAATATATTAGATCTTTTTTATTTAAATATAAAAGACAGAATTATTTAGTAATCTCTTTCAAAACACACACTAATGCCATAACTGTGAAAAGTCTATTTACTAAGGTAGTATTGTTTTTATTGCTTTCCAAATAAGCTTGCAAATAAGGTAAAATCAATTAAAGTTAATAGAAATTTGAAGTAAAAAAAATAGGGAAGATAGAAATACAAATCTTGCAATGAAAGTGGTTAAAAATGCAGCAAGTTTTTTTTTCTTAAAGAGGATGTAAATGACACCCAATTTATTCCTGAAATTATTTAAGATCCGAGAGGGAAAATGTTCCTGTGCAGAGCAGTGATGAGTCTTTCATTCTCTAAATGTGATTGGCACTTTCATTTGACCTCCCAAACAACTGAAGTCAACAGGCCTGCTGCAGATTTTATTGTTTCTATCAAAAGTTTTCATGCACTGTTTTTGTTATTACGCACTTTTGACTTTGTAGCGCTAAGGCTTCCTAGCATTCCTGAAGAATGCCTTGATAGTTTTAGATGGGCACACTTGTCTGCAAGTACAGCTGAGTCGATGATCATAGAAATCAAAATCAAGGTAGCTGAGCAGGCCATTGAAAAATTGGAAAAGCAAAAAAGCTTAGCTATAGTTACAGTTACAGCATCACGAAATTAGGAAACACATTTCAAATTCTCCTCTGTGGCCTTTGAATCATTACAATAAACAGTGTTCACATGTGGCAAATATGGATTTTTCCACTTGATTTTTTAATATCTACATGCAATATGAATTTTAATGTTTCCAAGCTATATAAATATTTAAGTTGATGGAGCTATTTACAGACTAAGAACTACCCCTTATGATATCTGTGAGACGTGAAACATTATAATTACATAATTTTAATAATAAAAATTGAAACAAGTTAATATTCTGGGATTGAACTTTGGATATCAAGTAAGAGTGAAGTCACCTATTTAAAGTAAAACAAGGGTTTGTAACTAAGTGTTTTAATGTATATGTGTTCCCAGGGTTTATATTGACTGTAAATTTTGCCATATGTCTTTAGCATCTTGAAAAATAATGAGGAAAGAAGGTAAAGAGGCAGAAATGAAGAAAGGGAGAGAAAATTTAATAACTGAGTCATTAATCTTACACTCATCATCTTTTTGGGCTTAATAAAGATGTGCTCTGCATGTTATTTGTTTCATTATTAATAAATTAAAGACCTACCTGGTTATTCCTTTCTGAGAAAACATTTTCTCTGCACCGCCCATAATCAGAAGCTTTCATTTTATGTACCAACAATGTGCATATTATAATTGCATTATAATTATGTATTACAATAATTATAATAGATGGTATTAATATGATATTCTATAATAGAAATGTAGATCTATGGTGTTAATTCCATGATCAAATATGAAAACTACTTTCATTATGTCAGAATCTCACTTTGTATATTAGGAAATAAATAAGATACCATAGACACCTCTGTCGGATGGTAAGACACATTTCCCTTGACATCCAGAATGCGAACAGTCAGACAGCCCAATGCCTATCTAGATAGCTCAAGACGGCTTGCAATCATGGGCAAGGCTTTTCAGGGTGCCCACACTGTGCGCCAACTTACTCCACCTCCCTCCATGCTCTATCTCCTCTTCTTTACTAATCACTTTCTCTCTTAAGAATATCTTAGGTGATTGTATTCTTTCCTATTTACTATGCTTTTGTTTTGGTTTCATTAATTCCTGCCATCAGCCTACTGTCCTTGGTTACCTGAAAGAGATGCTGTGCTGTTTCATCAACCCCTGCTCCTCCTATCTGATGTAACTTTGAAAAATTTGCTTCCAACAGTTTGATGTCCAACTGTTTCTTTCCAAAATGGGTCAGAACTCCCTTTGACATTTCAAATAAGAACTGCAATTGAAATACCTCCAAGTCCTCAGATTGACACATTTTTCATCATAGTTTGCATTTTGAAACATCAATCCTTAGCCAATGGTTTTGTGACTTGATAAATTATTTCTTGTCCTTGATTTCAATCTCAGAGGCCTTGGTTTTCTCCATATGAAAAATGTCAAATTAGCTGATATCTAAGCCTCTTCCTAATCTATCATTCTTTGACTCATGGTGCTTCTACATTATTACCTCTATACTCAGGGGCTTTTAGAGCTACTATTTATTTATTTATTTACTTATTTATTTATTTGTTTATCTAAAAGGCCTTTAGCATGATTCTGAACCCTGTAATCCTCTATCGTTTCCCATGTCATTATATTTTCCTCATATATATTGAATAATGTGGTTTTGAATATATATTTTAGTTTAATTTTTATTAAACAAACTCTTACCGATGTAGCTTTTGTAGTATTAAATGTTGTTATTATACTATTTCCCATTTTTTGATCCCAATAAACACTGTTTTTTTGTCAATACTTATCATACCACCACCCTAAGTATAATCCTGTCAGTTAAATGGTTGGTTTAAACATCACTTCCTTTGGTCTGTTTCCTGAATAGAAATACCCCCATATTTTTTTTTTCTAAAACTACCACAGTATATAGCATATGGGACTGTCTAAATTATAAACACTTCATATATTTTTACTTGCAAGAGTTAAATTCTATCTCATTTCAGCTAAACTAAGTTAGATTGCTGTGGGTGAATATTCATCTTTATTAATTTATTCTGAATGAGCACACATGGTATTCTGGTTCAGAGACAAATTTACTGTTTATTACCTCACAGTAAATAATAAGTGTGTTGGCTTGCTTTGTCCTCGTTCTTATGCCTGGCATGAGATGATGAGAATCAATAGCAATTTTTTCTATAAAAGTAGCCAGGCACTTCATAGAGAAGGGGCCAGAAAAACATGTTGTCCTCTCCTTAGGAGAGGGTGGAGGCAACTGCCCCCTGCCCCACCTGAAAGGGACTTCTTGGAAAAGTAATGAAGCTGAGTCCTTACACCAAACCTTCAGTATGTAAATGAAGTCTCTCTAGTAGCTGGAAAGTTTGCTGTGTCTCAGCTTTTATGGACTAGTGTCTTCCCATTCTGTGGCCTCACCCCTTTGTGATATCTAACTACCAGAAGAGATAACACACCAGGCTGCTCCCACTCAAAAGCTTAACAAAGAGACACAGTCCAAGCTGTAACCATTTGGTTTTCCCAGGGAGGTAAGAGAAATTTTATCATCTCTTCAAATTGATGCAATTCATTAGACAAATGTCTAAAACACTAATTCTCATGATATGTGGGGAGTCTCAGGAAACTAAACTTTTTTATTGTTGTTATTGTTTTTTTTTAATTATAACATCACTGAGAATTCTAGGGAAATTTATTTCCCCATGTAAATATAAACTCATAATTTCTGTGCATTGATCTATCTGTATATTAGCCATTGCTTTGTTAAAAAAAACACAAAAAACAAAACAAAGGAAAACACCCCAAACACGCCAACATCCTATATTTGACTGACCCAGGCTGTGTTTAGCTAACCTTTGTTGAACTTGCTCACATGTACGCATTTTTGCTAGTTCCTCATGTTCGCTAATGCCTCCTGGAGCCAGAGGGTTAGCAGAGGCAAGTCCTCATGACAACCGTAGAATCATTGGATAGCAATCCAAAACCCCACAAATCATTACACGTTCACCCTAAGCTAGGAATTTGCACACCATCATGTTCACCTTGTTCTCATGGCCAAAGCAATTCACATGGGTGATCATGGCATCAAAGGCATAGGCACTGCAAAATCTTCTGTCACTTTCCCTGGGAGTAAAAGCAATATAGAAGATGGAAGCAGGCAGAGAGAATGAAAGCTTTGCTCACAGAGGACTGATGTGTCATGTCTGTATTTGTCCTCAAGAACAAAAAATTAAAAATTAAGAGATGGTGTTTTTGGTATGGGGTAATAGCAGACGTGGGGTATCTGTTACCTCTGACTTTTGTAGTACATATGCATAGACTATATGGGGTTATATCATTTATTTTTTTATACACATTTAACATCAGACTCTAAGTTAGGTGCTTTAAACATATATTTAAAAGTGCAGAAAATTTAAATAAATGCATTGCCATGAGATAATGAATATACAACTGGATAATTGCCAAACCATATATCAAAACAGAACTCTGAGCACCACCTTCACAGCAACCAGTCCAAGAAGCAAATCACAACCTATATATTCAGCAATCAGCTCCAAAATATCAGTAGTTGGTCAATGACTCCCAGTTTTTCTGTTTTGCCATTTTCTTCCTTCTCTCCCTCCCCGTCTACTTAGCCCAACTCCAGCTTCCCTGCACCAGTAACTTCCACTCAGGACACATCTGAAGCCTTCCCTGTTGTCCACTTGTGGAGCTTTCATAATACCGCCTGCCTGGGAGTTTTTATCAAATGCAAGTGAGGTGACTGACTCCCTTGCAAGCTCTAAATAAATAGCCTTTGTTTATTTTGAGTTGAGTAGTCTTTGTTCATTTCCACCACAACAAAAAAATATATCATTGAGACATATATTTTCAAAGGAACAGCAACATTTCTCCTGCTTAAAAAAATCTAACTAAAAAAATTGTTTTGCACCTTTAAAGATCAATAGATGAACATTATGCCAATAGAGGATGGCCTGAAGCTTTAAATAGCAAGTTACCTTCTAATACATTATTCAGAAGTAGTCTTTCTTTTCATTCAATCAGACGTCACTAAAATTACACATTCTTGTGATTAAGTGGTTTTCTTATATGGTTATGATACTGATGTGCCTTAGAAAATGTGATGTTTTCTTTATTCCCAAGTATGAAATTATTTATTGAGGGTATAAGCCAAAAATAGTACAGTTGATCAGATCTTTGTCTGGCATATCTTAATTGTAGACCACATGAAATCCAGGACTTTTTCCAGATGTATCCTATTGTTTCACAACTGTCAAGCTAGGGCGTCACTCACCATAAGCAATAAATAATTAGGTATTTATTATTTCATGAACTATGAAAAGTTATCTAGGCCATGTTGTATCTTCTCAGAGGAGAATCATAAGTAAAGCATAAAAAAGAGGTGTGAACCTCTTGCCTTTCGAAGGACTTCTGACAAGTTCATGACTTAAAGTCCGTCTAATACATAATAGTGTTAGCTAACAAGAGATCATTTCTTGTGTGACTCTTCATGCTATAGAGAAAGGTGTTGACTTTGGGTTTGACAGAGAAATGGAGGTAGGATAGTCATCTTTCTCTGTGCCATCGCATGCACTAATATTTGGGAAGTTAAGTGTGAACTATTCTGATGTCCCATTTTCATTCTTAGGAATTTTACTTGCAAAACATTCTCCTTAGGTTATTATTTCTACTTTTTTAGTCCCCGTTGAAATTGATTGTTTTATGGGTTTCTTACATTTATAAGCCTTAAAGAAACACAGTGATTTATACATCACCCATTAGCAACTTAATAGAAATAGTCTAATATTCTGCTGCATATAAAATTGTTCCATCCACCCACTTATAGAATAAGACAAATACTTCATAGCTGCAACATTAAGATAAAGTCCATAATCACACTGCTAGTGGTCACTGCATTTAATTTTACCTGGTTCCTTCAAAATTGTTTTTATCAATCTCTTAAAAATCCAATTCTCACCTGAAATTGAAATGATTCAAGTTGATGTTGTATTATTGGTTTATGGTCATTTGTAGTTATAGTCTAGATAATCTTAAAAGAAAAAAAAAACTTTTTAGCAAAGAACAAGGGATATGACTGGACCATGATGTGATGACTGGTGAATTTGAAACACTTCTTCATTTGTTCATCTGCTTGGGTTGTTGCTAACTGTTGGCTATGGATCCTAGTGGGTGTGGATTCCTATATATAATCTTGCCTCTAGAGGGAAATACTGTGCATTTTTATGAGTGCAACCTCTGTAGTCATTTACATGCCTATCCTGGGACTCTGGGAGAACAAGGGAGTTTCCTGAAATATGTAAACCAGATGGAAAAAATGTGGTGTAACAGAGGGCAAAGTATTATACCCCAGTACATTTTGGGAATGCTATTTATAGTTTCCACCCCACTTAATTAGAAACAAATTGTACGCGAGCCTCAGGAGGAAATGTGAGGATAGACTAATGTTAAGTTCCTTCCCCAGGACAACCTAGGTGATAGCATTTGAGCAGTCTAATTTAGTGCCTTATTGTGTCATCCTCTCCTTATTGTGAAATGGAATCTACACATTCTAAAAGGAATGAGGCTGCTTCCAGAATCTTCTGTGCATTAGTGAGCCCAAGTTATGAATTCTATGCTAGGACCAGTTAACTGCTTTGTAAATATACCAAATGACCAGTCATTTAAAATGAAAGGCACTCTTTTAAATATTAACATGATGCTATTTGCTAATCTTACACGCTTAAAATTGTAGATGAGATGACGAAGAACCTGAGAATTGCAAAGTGGCAAACTATACAGGAATGAATATGAAACGAGAGTTCAGGCATAGTGATCTTCAAAGGACAAGCTCATGAAATTATGAATAATTCTCTAAGTAAGCAAATTGAGCCTTATGAGACAATACTATAAAATATTTGGTCAGCAGACATATGGTTATTTGGGTTCTCCTGAAGTACCTTAGAAATCCTCCCAGGAGGAAATGATTTCATGTAAAGGTATGAAAAAATAAAATAGCAAAGAATTAATCCCACTGGTGATTCATTCAGCTACTTTGGCAATACTGCATAATTACTAGGTTATAAATGTTTTTAGCTAAATAATGAAAGAAACTTGGGATACTAAGATGGAGATAAAAAGGATATAGGAAATATTACATTAAGAAGCTTTGGGGAGGAACACAAAACTATCCAACATAATAACTGATGCAAATATGGACCAGATGGAGTTAATAGTCCATCCATTAATAACAGTGCTTAGCTCTCAAAAAAAAAACAGATAAGTTTAAGTAGAATAGATGGATAACACTTTTCACACAAGTATAT
Source organism: Hipposideros armiger (assembly GCF_001890085.2). Lineage (NCBI taxonomy): Eukaryota > Metazoa > Chordata > Mammalia > Chiroptera > Hipposideridae > Hipposideros > Hipposideros armiger. The sequence goes on from NW_017731351.1 coordinate 654,788, forward strand.
CCACTTCCACTAAATTCAGTTGTGGGGCAGCCCTAACAGATTGCAAAACACATCTTAATTTTAATGTCACATCACATCTTGCTTTGGTCTTTGTAAGGAGGTAGAACTTACAGGGATGGCCCAGTGATGGGTCTGATAAGTTCTCTTTCCAGCAAGTAGCTATAAAGCTGGAAAAAAAAAATAGGCAATAGCAACAATTTTAGTTTCCTAGTATTTGACCAAACATATAAACCAAATTAAGAAGCATTTCTGCTTTAAAACAACTGATCTATGAGTAAGAAGTGTGGGACTCTGGGGAGTATGGCCTAGGCTGCTGATACTTTATTTCTTACACTCATGCTTATACTTAGCATGAGACTTCTGCCAGGGTGGGGAAAGCCATGACTCTGACAGCTTCTGTACTTTGGTGAAAGGGGGGTCATTTGATTTGGAGCAATGAGCAATGTCAATGCCCAATGTCACTATCAATGGATGTGACTCCTCGGAGGCAAAAGGGCATGATGGGATATAGCTCATTCTAGTAACCTGAGTTTGTGGTCATGGATAGAGAGAGTATTGCTTGCTGTGGCTTTGCACTGGAGCAATGGAGATGAGAGAGGGCCCAACCTGTTGACAAACTCATGGTATACTTCTATGTACCTGTGGCTGCCCATAGGTACATAGAAGACTCTGAAGGGCTTATAAAGAATATTCAGTGATGATTTGAAAATAGTTTGAATATTAAAATTGCTCCCTTATGCAAACACAAACCGATTGACAGAGTTAGAAGGATTGTTGCCTAGATAGTTTAAAAACAACTTTTGTGTGGTGATTCGCTGATCACTAAGAAGCCGGGAAAATGAGAGTCAAGTTAGGCTTGGGTATAAAAGCAAGAGTTATTTGCAAATTAAATAAAAATGTGCAGAGACATCAGTACCTGCCCACTGCAAGGGAAATAGAATTCACAGACTTAGCCCAGGAAAGTCATTTTAAAAAGGAACAAAAAGCGAAGTAACTCAGACAGAAAAAGTCGAGAACCATATGACTTCACCCATATGTGGGATATAAAACTGAAAGCAACAAATGAACAAGACAAACAAACAACGAATTGTAGACACAGACAACAGTATAGTGGTTATCAGAGGGTACTGGGATAGAGGGACGGTAGAAGAGGGAAAAGGGGGTCAAATATATGGTGATGGAAGGAGAACTGACTCTGGGTGGTGAACACACAATGCAATATATAGATGATGTACTATAGAAATGTACATTTGAAACCTATATAATTCTACTAACCAATGTCACCCTGATAAACTTAATAAAAATTTAAAACAATAAATAAAATAATTATCATCCAATTAATGCATCTATATAATTCCATACATAATATTTAGTTAAATCAAAAATAATATTACATTATACTGTAAAAATTTTCTAAAAGCAACAAAACAAAAACAAAAGAAAGAAAGAAAGAAAGAAAGAAAGAAAAAGAAAGAAAGAAAGAAAGAAGAAAGAAAGAAAGAAAGAAAGAGAAACAAAGGAGTGAGGAAGGGAGAGAGAGAGCACAGAGAAAAATAAATAAAAAAGACAAACAAAAACAATCTTTGGGGGAAAATATCAGACTTGAGAGTTGATAAAATATATTACCAAAACACTCAATAATCAGTTTTCCACCAAAATTGTTATATGGTAAGGAAATAAAAAGGAAATTGTGTTTCATCTTTAAAAAATAAGAATACTTTATAGAAACTATTCCTGTACCCACAGAGATTTTAAATCAGATATTATAAATATATTAAAAGGAAAACAAATAAAGTGTAAAGAAATAAAGTTAAGTGTGACAACAAAAAAAACCAGTAAACAGAGACTTGTTGGGTATTAAAAAGAACTTAAGTGAACTTAATGGAATTTAAGAGTATTCAAACAAAAACAAAACAAGACAAACACACAAAAACTAAGTTTAATCAACTTCAGATTTTTGATGCTAGAAAAATAATTAACCATGAAGCCCAGATTACCTTACTTAAATTATTGAGCAAGATCCTGTAACTAAATTATCTCTCAAGCAAAATAAATCCCCTTGCCCCAAATGAACAAGAGAGGGAATGACAGAATACCACAGTCACAGGTTTATAGAAGACCCGATCTCAGACTGCAATCTTTATAGCTAAACATGTGAATCCATTATATTCTTATTTAATTTATTTTTCTATATGATCACAGATTATTTGAAACAGTTTATTTATTTAGGATAATTATAAAGCTATATGATTTAATATAAATAATAATTATACATTTGATTTATTACAAAAATGAACATTTGTTTACAAAACTTTATATACCTGACATCTGAATTTACTCTATCAGACTTTATAAAACTTACATAAAGTGAATTTGCAAGAAAAATCTCTTGCCCACAGTGTGTTTCAGTGACACAATCTGGTACAAATAAATGCCTTTAGCGCCAGAAAATTTCTCCTATCTCCCCATATTTGTCTCACATTAGACTCACATTTGTCCTCGATAAAATTTAGATGAAATTAATTGTACATAAACACATTCAATGATTTTAATAGAAATATCTATAGTTCAGCTCAGATCAGGGTCCATTTCTAAGTCTGTTTATTATGAAACTAATGGTCATTTGGAATACCATTTCTTCCATGTTCCGCTCGACTGAAAGCCATTCCTTAGAGGCTATCTCTGCATTCAAGACCACCTAATGACTTTCTGTTTAGGCTAAAAGACCTGTGGAATCTGTTGCTATGGTTATTAGAGGCTGGGCCTTTGAAAACCCTGGCCTGAGACAACTGTTTGGGTTCTCCGGGTTCCCTGCTCTGCATCATGCTTACATCCTCACAGTCACAGTCACTTGTATTTATTTGAGAGACTTTGTAGGCACTTTAAATTTGAACTGCAAGATTGTGCATTTTCCTAAATAAATACGTACAATGCATGTCTTTCAATTTCCAGCATCTACCTAATGAAGTAGGTTACTGCAATGTTTTATTGTGCATGAAAGGCAAAGCCTATTCATTCCTTAATATCTCTATATAGTCAAATATTCTGATGTCAGAATAAAGCATATTCAATTACATGACAAGGCTTGTATACCAAAGTAATCAATTGGCATTTTCTTAGGTTTAATCTATACTCTAATTTTAAAATATCCATATCAGCTTTGACCCAGTATATCTAAATTATAGTTTTCTTTGTGTTCTACATACAAATTACACATAAGATTAAAAATTTTAATAACTCCATATAAAATATTTTACTGTATTAAAACTAACATCAATAAATATGATAAAAATTATGGCTAAATACAAAGCTACAAAAAAAGAAGCTTATCTCTCTAATATAGAACTATAATTAGATATTCAATTAGATATGCATTAAAATATTTTATGATCTTTCTGTAAATGAGAAAATAATTACTTTTTTAATTGTATTCTAAGATGCTTTTGCAAATTATAATACCTACATTAGGGATTAAAATTAATATTTGTTCCAAACAGTTTGGCAAATTACAAATTCACAGACTTGCGCTTATCTCACTATATACCTGATTGGATAATTTAATATAACATACATGTTGCTTTTTAAAAATAAACACAACACTAAGATTCAGGATCTACATAAATATACTAACTGCCTCCTAATAAAATAGTGATTCAGAAGCATGGGTTTGAGTTTCGAAAGTTCTAAAGAATATAAAAATGTATGTGTGCTCCATGGCGGAGTAATATTGAGTGGTAAATAATTTGCCGTAATTTCAGGTCCCACGTGATTAGTTACTCAATGTGCATAAGTTCTGAAAATTCTATGAGTAAAAAATGAACTTCAAAGTCACCACTATGATATTCACGATGTCACCTGATTTGATGTTGTTATAAAATGCTGGTAATGCTGATAGGTCATGATGCCACAGGTATTCTAATTGGGTATATTCTCATGGGTTGATACTTAGGTAAAATTTATGGTTAGGCCTCTTGAAGATTAAAAAAGTGGTATCTCGGGCCAGCCGAGTGGCGCCATGGTTAAGAACTGGCTTGGGATGCCAGAGGGCCCCGGTTCGGATCCCACATATGAGGGCCAGTGACACTGCCGTCCAAATCTAAGATGCTGAACAACAGCTCAACCTGGAGCTGGGCTGCCATGAGTGCCGCCAACTGCGTAGGCTGCAGCCCCTGTGGCAGTGGGTTGCCATGGGCTACCGTATGTAGCCAGCAGCCAGCGTGAGCGGCCAGCAGCCGCAGTGAGC